>NC_080795.1:38380346-38714513 GCF_028018385.1 Neofelis nebulosa
CTTCTGACATATTTGTTCTGATGGCAGAGTGTAACCCCACAGTCTTTCAGATACCTTTATGAATTTAAAGGTCATAAGCAAATCTTTTAGTTACCCTATTCTATCAAGAATAATTCCAGTTCCATTCACTCCATCTTAATGTTAACACTGGAATCCTTTAAATCTTGAGGTTTTCATGTCACAGTTTTGGTGTGGAGCTCAGAATTTCACACGGTAGCCGTTTCTAGCCAAACGGCCATGTATTTAATGTGTCCTCCAAAGCAGGTGACTTTTCCTGGGTCATCTATCCATTTTATATCATCTTTGGAGCTGTTCAATCAGAAAACCAGCTGTGATTTTCACAGCTACCCTACCACATTTGCTCAGATTGCTCTTCAAAATTACATTTCCTCAAACCTCGTTACATCTCCTCCTCCAAGCAGATGGTTTTGTTTCATATTTCGTTGAAAAAATAGATACTGTCAGTCAGGAACTCCCTCCTATTTTATCACCCAATCCATCCATGGCCCTGATCTGCATGTACCTTCTCCACCTTCCTTCATACAACCTTGGTGAAGAGTCCTTACTCTTATGCAGGCCCAGGACCCACATGTACTCTGGATCACATCCTTTCTCATTTTCTAAAGGATTTTTTTTAAAGTAGGCTCCACACCCAATGTGGGGCTTGAACTCACCATCCTGAGATCAAGAATCGTATGTTCTACGAACTGAGCCCGCCAGGTGCCCTTCACTTTCTAAAGATTTTGATCCTGCAATGATCCCTCTCCTTATATCATTAGTTTCTCATTCTCTGCAGAATTATTTCCATCAGCATATCAATAAGCTATACTATCTTTTATTTTTGAAGAAACAAACCCTACAGCTCCCTGATAAGTTTTTAAGATCCCTTTATAGCAAAAGTTCTTAAAAGAATTGTCTGTTACCCATTATCTTCACTTTTTCACATTTTCTCCATAGCCCACTTCAATCAGCATTTCTTCCCCAACACTTCACCCCTATTGCGAAGGCCACTAATGATTTTCGTGTTGCTAAATCCTGTGGTTATTTCTATGCTTTTATTTTACTTAACTTTCCCTTGGGATCTGACCTGTATCTTCTTTTTAAAAACAGCTTTCTTTTCCTTTTCTTTCCCCTTGGCTTCTGTGACACCACGTATGTTGGAGAACCTAAGTCACAGATTTTTGTCATTTATTGAGGCTGTGCTCTCAGAATAAACCTGTAAAAGTGTGAGGAAGCAGAACAGGGCAGGGAAAGAATTAAGGTTATGATGTGATTTCAGGAGAAATTTAGCCTCAGCCTTATCCCATCAGAGTTCTGGAACATGCCTTGCACCACAGAGGCAAAGGGGCTGGCTGTTACATCCCTGCATCCATTATGGGATATAGGCCACCTTAGGAGGATGGAGTAGAGGCATAACCTTCCAGGCATTTCCAGGTAAAGTGTCTCCTAGTAACCAAAGGAAATTCTTCACAGAAGGATGCAGGAGAAAGTCCTCCATAGGAAAAATCCAGGTCCTGAAGACTGAACACTGTCTCAATAAAGCAGATGTGCTCTACCAGACGCTGTAGGTGTCACACCATCCGTGTCTACCTCACTGGCCATTCCTTCTCCTCCTCTGCTAGTCTCAATCCTCTCCTCACACCCTCATCCTCACTGATCTCTTACCATCCCACATGATACCTTTTACCTGGTAAAAGCTCAGATTTCACCCTCTGGTCTTGACTACTGCAGAGAATTCTAGACTTGCATTTATAACTGTCTACTTTTCTCCAGAAAGAAATGCAGCCCTGTCAACCCTTTGTTTTTAGGTCAGTGAAACCCATTTCATTTCATCTGATAATAAATTTGCCTTGTTTTAAGTCGCTAAGTTTGTGGTAATTTGTTATAGTCCAATAGGAAAGTAATATAAGCATAGACTCTGGATTAAGTCTTTCCACTAGAATGGCTACATGAATATATTTGAACTTCACCTTTACAAAAGAATAAAGCCTTCAAGATGGTATATGATGGTCATTCTCAGTGGAAGGCAGGTATAAAAGCAAAACCTTTTCCATGAATTCTCAGGACATGGAATTTCATTGTAAATATACTATGCTTTATATTACTTTAAATCGTTAACATACATCCGTATCAAATACCAGATGATATTGAAATATAAACCATAATTTGCCTAAAAATTCTTATTTTTCTTGTCTTATGTTAAAGTCATTAATTTGTCAAGACTCCCATGATTCTGGGGCACCTGTCTGGCTCAGTCGGTAGAGCATGTGACTCTTGATCTCAGTATCGTCAGTTCAAGCCCCACCTTGGGTGTAGAACTTACTTTAAAAAAAAAAGAGGGGCGCCTGGGTGGCTCAGTCGGTTGAGTGTCCGACTTCGGCTCAGGTTATGATCTCACGGTTCGTGAGTTTGAGCCCCGCGTCGGGCTCTGTGCTCATGGCTCAGAGCCTGGAGCCTGCTTCGGATTCTGTGTCTCCCTCTCTCTCTGCCCCTCCCCCACTTGTGCTCTCTCAAAAATAAATAAATGTAAAAAAAAAAAAAAAAAGACTAAAGACTCCTGTGATTCCTTTTTTATACCTTTTAATATTAAAACTCTGAAGGCTAGTATTGAAACCAGGAGTTGGTATTGAAATATGAATGGTAAATTCTGTTTGGGAGTGAAAGAAAAGACTCTTTTTATATCTTGGGAATTACAATTAGATCTCAAATAAAAAAAATTATAATTTTTTAGGGACCAATCCTGTATCAGTGATATATTGGATTAGAAGATCAAGGAGTATCTTTCTTTCTTATGTGCGGTTCTTCCTACATCTCACCAATCAGTCATTATATGATAGGAGGATCTCAGATCCTGGGTCATATTTCTAATTCCAAGAAATTAGCCCCTTGCCGAGTTTTTTCTTTTTTAATTCAAGTATAATGAACAGACAATGCTATATTAGTTTCAGGTGTACAATATACTGATTTAAGTTCTATATATTTCTCAGTGCTCACCAAGATAAGTCTACAAGATAAGAGGGGGGTGAAACAGATAAAGGGGATTAAGAGTACACTTATCTTGATAAATCCTTTGCCAACTTTTTAAAGGTTTTGATTCTGTGGGTCGCAATATTAGGATACTCTTTGAGATGCTCAAGTGAATTACGAATGAATCATTATTTGTGTTTTTAAATGCCTTTGGAATGGTTTGCATTACAATTTTAATAAAGTTCAGTGGTTTAATTAAAAATTAAATTGTGCTTTAATTAACATAAGATGTTTGAACATGAAGATTAAATAAGCTTTAGTTATAAAGCTCATTTTATGTGTATGTGAAATAATTGTTTAAGATTATGCTGACATTTTCTTAGGTTACATGAATCTCAACAAAGGTCCTTTTTAAAATATATATAAAAATAATTTTAATGTTGAAATTGTAAGGTATCACATATGTGTAAGGCATTGTCAGACATAAATTTTGAATAGAAAGAATTTTTTATAGAACAATAACCAAGAATAATGATGCTATTTTTCATAGCAGTCAATTTAGTTGGCCTTTCCTTGTTTTGAATTACTATATTATTTTCAGCACATTCTTCCTAACATTTCTCATTTCTATTCCAATATTTTTACTCTGACATGCACTTTTCTTGTGTCTTATCATTTCAATTTTTCATGCAACATACCCAAAAGACTGTTTTTTAAACTTAATTTTTTTCTTCCAAGTATTTATTTTCAATTCCAGCTACTTAACATACAGTGTAATATTAGTTACATGTTTAGAATTTAGTGATTCGTCACTTAGATACAACATCCAGTGCTCATCACAAGCACCCTCTTCAATACTCATCACTCATTTAACCCATCCCCCTGCTCACCTCCCCTCCAGCAAATGTTAATTTGTTCTCTATAGCTAAAAGTCTGCTTTATGGTTTGCCGCTCTCTTTTTTCCCCACTATGTTCATCTGTTTTGTTTCCTAAATTCCACATATGAATGAAATCCTACAGTATTTGTCTTTTTCTGACTTATTTTGCTTAGCATAATATTCTCTGGCTCCATCCACATTGTTGAAAATGCATGATTTCATTCTTTTTGATGGCTGAGTGATATTCCATTCCACATCTTCTTTATCCATTCATCAGTTGATGGACATTTGGGCTCTTTCCATAATTGGCTATTATTGATAGTGCTGCTATAAACATTGGGGTGCATCCCTTTGAATCAATATTTTTGCATACTATGGATAAATACTTAGTAGTGCAATTGCTGGGTCTTAGTGTAGTACTATATTTAACTTTTTGAGGAACCTCCATACTGTTTTCCAGAGTGGCTGCACCAGTTTGCATTCCCACCAGCAGTGCAGATTCCCCTCTCCCTGCATCCTTGCCAACATCTGTTGTTTCCTGTGTTGCTAATTTTAGCCATTCTGACAGGTATGAGATGGTATCTCATTGCAGTTTTGATTCATATTTCCCTGATGATGACTGATGTTGAGCACCTTTTCATGTATCTATTAGCCATCTGGATGTCTTCTTTGAAAAAAATGTCTTCTGCCCATTTTTTAACTGGATATTTGTTTGTTAGGTGTGGAGTTTTATTAATTATTTATATATTTTGGATACTAACCCTTTATCAGATACGTCATTTACAAATATCTTCTCCCATTCTGAAGGCTGTCTTTTAGTTTTGTTGATTGTTTACTTTGCTGTGCAGAAGCTTTTTATTTTGATGAAGTCCCAATAGTTTATTTTTACTTTTATTTTCCTTGTCTCTGGAGACATGTCTATTAAGGAGTTGCTCTGGCCGAGGTCAAAGAGATTGCTGCCTGTGTACTCCTCTAGGATTTTGATTGTTTCCTGTCTCACATGTAGGGTCTTTCATCCACTTTGAATTTATTTTTGTGTGTGGTGTAAGAATGTGGTCTAGTTTTTTTCTTTTGCATGTTGCTGTCCAGTTTTCCCAGCACCATTTGTTGAAGAGACTGTCTTCTTTCCATTGGATATTCTTTCCTGCTTTGTTAATTATTAGTTGACCTTATGGTTGTGGGTCCATTTCTGGGTTTTCTATTCTGTTCTATTGATCTATGTGTCTGTTTTTGTGCCAGTACCATACCGTCTTGATCACTACAGCTTTGCAATATACGTTAAAGTCAGGAACTGTGATGCCTCTATCTTTGCTTTTCTTTTTCAAGGTTGCTCTGACTATTCAGGGTCTTTTCTTTGAAGGTGAATAATACATGAATTCATTAAACTTATGTATGTTTACAGTTGACAGTACTAAATCTGGGAAATAATCTTTTAGAAGAAATTCCAGAAGAGATGAAATACCTTACATCCCTGAAGAAGCTTCATTTATTTGGAAATAAGATTTGTAAATTTGCATCTGGAGCATGTGGTAAGTTAGTCATAGAAGAGCAATATTATAAGGCCAAACTTAATATCCTTATATTGAACAAATGCAAAAGTAAAAAATTTTACCTTTTAATAATTTTTTGTTGGAGTTATTTACACATTGCTCTTGAAATTAAGGAATTCTTGGGACTTTTTTTTCAACTATTGTACTAGGTGGATCTAAGAAAAGAAGTTAGTATTAGATTAATGAATATCCCGTTTTCAGAATCAGTGTATATTTTGACTCTTGAATCTGGGCACCCTTTCTCTGTACCTAATAGGAGACTAGTTGAAAATCAAATCAAGAAAAGTTCTCCTTGGGCGCCTGGGTGGCTCAGTCGGTTAAGTGTCCGACTTCAGCTCAGGTCACGATCTCATGGTCCGTGAGTTCGAGCCCTGCGTCAGGCTCTGGGCCGATGGCTCAGAGCCTGGAGCCTGCTTCTGATTCTGTGTCTCCCTCTCTCTCTGCCCCTCCCCTGTTCATGCTCTGTCTCTCTCTGTCTCAAAAATAAATAAACGTTAAAAAAAAAATTAAAAAAAAAAAGTTCTCCTTATTTTTTACACTTTTTATTTTGTCTCAATTTTAAGCTACAATCTTTGATCAAGATGTTAAGATTGAAATCAATTTGAGGAGGACTTTAAAGAAAAAATATGAGATCCAATAATTGGCATTTTTTTTTTTGGTGTTTCCTTTCAAACTATAACTTCTCCATTCAATAGGAGACTCTTCCAATTGAATACAGGTAGAGTGGGCTTAAAGACAAAACATATGACAAAGAGATCTAGGTGATTTTTATAGCTTCATATACTCATGTACAACACTTTGTCATTGTAAGGCTTTGACCCTACTAATAAAACTAAAGCTATGTTATGAAATTTATAAGGTTCTGTGGACTTTTGAGATATGGGTGCTATATATAATCCCTGTCATCATTAAGCAGCATTTACTAAGGATATGATTGGGGGGGGCGAAATTAGGGGTATATTTGGCAAACAGCACTAATAGACTCTGGTACCATCTTTTTACTTTAAGATCTTAAATCATGTATCTTGGAGAAATATTTTTTTTCAAAATAAGAACAGTAACAAACACTTATTAATGTTCATGCACATTATATATGCAAAGCCATTGATTCAGGGTTCAATTACAATCTACTTAGGAAGAAAACAGTTTACATGCGAAAAAATTAAGGGCATGAAAACAAGCAGAGAATTTTATGAACTATTTTACAAACTCTACTTTGGGAACAAACATGGGCAAAACCTGATACATATAAATAATATTACACAACCTAATTGATGCTAATTTAAGGCTTTCTTAAAGAAAAATTTTGTGTGCCCATAAATTTGAGGTTTATAAAATATATGTAATCTCTGGATAGTAGTCTCTGGATTTCTTGGCTTTGGGCTGTTGAACTTTGGAAATCCCATGTGAGTGGCAGAAATTATGTTCTATGGCATGTTCTTATTAACCAAGGGCAGAAGCAGTTTTGTGTCAGGTAGTTGAGCATTATCTGGCATGTATTACATGACTCTGTCCCCCCTCACCAGACCAGGGGGCTGGGCCAGAGCTAGATTTGTGTTCCATGGTGGGCCAGTATTTGTCTCTTTCTTGGGAATTACGATAGAATCCAAAACAGTTTAATCGGTCTGAGCTAATCATATGAACTAAGGCAGAGGTTGCAAACTGGTGGCCTGTGGGCTGAAACTGGTTCACCAATAAGTTGGTTCTATTTTGACTGCCTTTTAAAAAATGTGAATTAGGGTACCAAAACTTGCAAATCAAAAGAGTTCACAAAAAGAAAAAAAATCTGGTTCTCTGGATCTTTTTCATCCGCTTGTTTTAAGAAAGAAAGACAAGGCAATACTGGAAGCATATTCCCATATGATAGCAATGGCCAGGGGCTGGCTGAATGGCAGCTGGCCTGTTAGATAAGGCCGGTGCTCACCAGTTCAGCACACTCCTGCCAGTTACACTCTGGCCAGGGCCACTACTACCGTTTCAGTTAACTTCTCAGCTCCTGCAGGCATTTCAGTTCAAGAACTGTCTACCCTGTCTGTGAACATACAAACGCAGGAGCTGTGGGATGGCTAACGATATAGGGAAAATTAGAGAAAATCTGTTCAAAAGAAAAGCCTGGGGAATGGGGCAAAGAAAGGAGTAGCGAGAGACAATATGAATGTGAAGCTGAGAGAAGCTGTAATGAGAAATAAAACTCTACGTTCTGCAGGGACTCCCGGAGAGTATATCCCCCCAGACTTTGAGCAGCTCCTGGGAAAGACAGCATTAGCCTACAGCGTGGTATGGTGTCTTTGGACATCACAACCTGGTTCAATGGTTCAGAAGAATCATGAGAAGCCCAAGAAACCCTGGCATGATCATTTCTGTGATTACCAAGAGCAACCAAAGGCCTATGTATATACATACACAACCAAACATATCTATATGAGCCTATAATTACATAGCACTACATATAGGTTATGTATATATACACATATATTTATATTAATATGATATACCCCTCATCCCCCATCCCGAGGGCTGAGGGCCCAGTGTATTGGGAGGTAGGAACAGCCATGGCCTGGTTCTCAGAGAAGTTCAAAGCCAAGCCCAAAAGGGAGAAGCTTACCGCGGAGACGTACCTGGAGCCACCGTGCACCACATCTGGAGTCACAGATGTGGAGTTCAAGGGCCTGGTGGTGCTGCCTGGGAAGATGGGCCTCAATGAGAGGCTGGCAAGCTGCATACCTGGAAATTTTCCCACTGGCCGGCCTGCAGGACAGCGCCATCTGAGAATTCTGCGCCGGGGAGGTACGCCTGATACGCTGCGTGGACACGCAGTGCTGTCGGTTCAATGAGCCGCAAGGAGGACAAGTGCGAAGGCCCCCAGTCCGTCCATCTGGCCTTGAGCTCAGTGCAGAGAGGCTGGTGGCCAAGGAGGACGCAGCCCCCAGGAAATGCGACAGAGAACGCGTCAGCCCCTTCCAGCCCTGGGCGAAGAATATCCGGGAGTACTCGCGCCACATGCTAGCGCACGTCGACTCGTCCCCGCTTCAGGGACACGCTGGCCCTGGAGCTCCCCGGGCACTTGTGCACACGGTACGCCCACTTCCGGTCCTCCTCATCGGGCAGGTTCACGGGCGAGGCCCCAAAGAAAGCGCCACCCTGGGCCGCCTCCCGGCGGTCACGTGCAGCGGCGGGGATGGGGTGGGGGGCGCAGAACCGGCCGGACGGGCGTGCGCATGTGCGGAGAGACGGGGGTATGCGTGCCCGCGTGAGTGCGCACACGTGCCCGCACGGTCGCTGGAGGTCTGGGAGGCCGCTCTGCGCACTATCCGTGCGACTCGGGCTCTCCAGCCCGGCCGCTGCAGGGGGAAGGGGTTGGGGGTGGCTCCCGTGGCGGGGGGAGGGGGTGGCACCCCCCCCCCCGGGGGTGGCACCCCCCCCCATTTGACTGCTTTCCCCAAGTCTTGCTGATGGACGGGTGAGTGTGGCCTGTAAGGAGGAACCTTTGGAATGATTCATTCACTCAACAAGCATTTATAGGACAACCCTTGTGAGTTGAAACTAAAGCATAACCTTTATTTCTCCAAAGGATACAGGGGTGCTGTTTCTAAGGGGCATGCGCACCCCAATGTTTGTAGCGGTGCTATCAATAATAGCCAAAGTACGGGAAGAGCCCAGTTGCTCAGCAACAGATGAATGGATGAAGAAGATGTGATAAATTCCCCCCTTTTTAGCTGAAGCTAGTTTAAGAGGGTATCTGTCACCAGGAACCCCAAGAGCCTTAGCCAAGGCAAGAAACCAGAAGGAAAACAACGGTATATTGAAAAGTGGCTGCAAGTTATTTTGTAAGAGATGGCTAACGTGATTAAAATGATTTTCTGACAGATGGCTTACAGAATTTGATTCTGCTTAATCTGAACAACAATGAGCTGGCATGGATTCCTCAAGAAATCAGCAGGTAATTTTGTTTATAGTGAGACTTGGTTAAACAGCCCTTCCCCAGCCCCACCCTGGTCATCTGTTGTGCCTCAGTGGCCTCAAGTCCTTGTGGGGTTTTAATTTTAAGCAGGTGATTAAAATTTTAAGCAGGTGATTCTTTGAACACTTGAGGGAAATGAGAAATAGCATAACTTGGTGGTCTTGGTGTAAGGGTGAGGGTTTGAAACATTAAAGTTCTAAAGTTGATTGTAATATTGATTTCCTAACTCTGGGGTTCTTGGAGTCTGCCCTGATATGGGACTGGGGACTTGAAATTTTACTTCATATAAGTATTGGAAAACATTTTCAGCTTGATAGAAAAGATAATAGAAAAGCAAGGTGTTGAAAATCAAGATAATCATTTATATTAAAAAACCCCACATTTTATTATCATTAACAGCAACAAAATGCTGCACATCCTATCCTGCACATCTGCACAGATGGGCTGCCGTTACAGTGGCTTTCTGGAGCCAGCTGAGGGCCTTGTCCTTCTGCAGGCAAAATGCTCTCTTGGGCTTTTCCTCCGACAGATGGAGAAAAAAACCCTGCTTGAGTTTACTTGACTTTGGAGATTCTCTTTATTGCCTGTTGAATAGAAACAGATGTGTTACAACATAAGAGCATCCAGATTTTTGAAGGATACAAAACTATGAACAGTCTTTAACAAAGGGATTTTTGCAGCCCCTAAAGTCTATTCCAATTCACTTGTCTATACCTCTAGCCAATATATTATGCTTCCCAGAGAGATTTTCACAGAGAAAGTAATGTTTCTAGTCAGAGTAACTAGAAAAAAGTTTTAAGTGTTCTACTTTCTGAAGACAAGGAACATAATGATGAAAATGCCAATAGCTGTCCATTTGCTCCTTCATTTATTCAGCTTCTCAATGGATTTGTGGATCAATGATACAACGAAAAAAGGGAAGATCTGGTGGACTAGGTCATATCTTTGTGCAACTAGCCTTATGACTTTGGGCGAGTAATTTAACTGCACCTTAGCTTTCTTACCTCTAAAGGAACAATTTTGAGCAGATGAACTTCAGAACCTTTGCAGCTATAATGTATTATGATTTCACAATTCAGCTTAGCTCTGTTTGGAGTACTAAGTGTAATATTCAAAGAACTATATAAATCTATAGCGATATGTTAGAAACTGCAATGAAATGAAAGCTTTTAATGAAGAAAGTAGGGTTACAAAATATATAGGTCGATGCTATTTTATAGATAATTCTGGATTGTCTGTATTCTGGCTGTGTCCTTTATGTAAGCTGATTGGTCACCTCCTCAAGCAGTATTTCCATTTTCTGACCTTGGGAAAGTTTCTTCGCCTTCCCATGCCTTAGTGTCTGCAACTGAAACAGGAGAACAATAATAGTGCCTGTTCATAAGGTAGTCTTGACAGTTAAATATTCTAATTAACCAAAAATATTTAGGGTTGAGCCTGGGACGTAGTAAATTGCTCCGTGGATGCCAACTTTTATTATTATTGGTTGTTATTTTTATTTTCCCTTCTGTTCCTCCCATTCATTCCTTTTTAGACGGAAGATTGACTTAGTGGTGAATTTGGGAAAAGCATTGAGCATACATGGCTCAGCATCTTCTTTTTACTCTGCCATCAAGTAAGCAGCTGCCTTAGGAGGAAAGGCTGTGACTGGATGGGTGTGGTTAATTCAGTGGAGGGCTGGTAGGAAGTCTGAGAATGTTCATGGAAGCTCTATGCTGATGTGTGATTACCTTCGTTCTGAATCTCGTGTCTCATTTCTCAATTTGTTTAGAACCTGGGAGGGGGAACGTTCTGTTTGTTGGCTTACTTAAACTACAGAGTAATGGTTTATGGATTTGGAGTGGAACCTGGACAGGTTAGAGTTTTGCCCCCAAACAACTCTATATGGGCAGAGTGGCACAACCACAGAAGGAAAACGAGAACGTGGGGCATCCTGGGAACAGAATGTCTCTGAAAGAAAGAGGGAGAAAGGAAGAGACGAAACCAGTAGGCTCAGTTCTTCCTCCAAACTCGCCAGTCAGTGAAATTATTCTTTGGCCCACTGGAGAGGAAGAGGGCAGGGAGAAGCTGCAAGTGTACCTCCTGTGGTTTTCTCTTGGAAGAGTAGGGAAGGTCTCCCTGCTCCTGGAAATGGCAACATGGCCATTTCTTGTTTTCTCTTCTGCTCTTTTTCAACCAATGAGTGACGACTAATTTACAGTAGCCTCTGAGCCCAGCTTAGTGCCTTGAAATAATGACAAAATGAAAAGCCAACTGCCATAATATTAATTCAGAGTAGAATCAATTAAAATAGTGATTATAACAATGATTAATGAAGAAAATTCCTTGTCCCTTTCTCCACAGGACCTACTCCACACGTTTTCACTCTTTTAACACTAGGTCGTCCATTTTTGACTCTATATCCTCTCTGCAAATGACTTTGAACCTTATTTTACTGAGAAATTCGCACTCCCTTCATTCCTTTCTTTTCAGCCTCTTTACCTTGCCTTAAGTAGACCTTAAGACAAAGTCTACTTCTTGCCTTTTCTCCTCCCTCATGGTCTCTCCATAACCAGAGTTCTCTAAACTGCCATCTGTCTATTGCTTTTGTTTCCTACTTAACCCCTTGAAATTCTGTTTTTTCCCTCTTCGTTCTACTGAATATTATTTTCAAAGTTCATTAATGTCCTTTGGGCAATCAAGTCTAATGGCCTTTTCTCTCTGCTGAATACCACGTTACACAAAAATAGTGAGTGTTCCATTCAATGAGTTTGGACAAATGTATACACACCAGTAAGGTATCAGACATTTCCTTCAACCTACAAATTTCCTCTTACACGTCCAGTAAATTCTTACCTCTCATAAGCAACTACTATTCTGATTTCTACCTCTACAGATTAGTTTTACTTGTTCTGGAACTAAAGAAATGGAATCATACAGTATATATTCTTTTGTGCCTGTCTTTTGCTGAGCATATGTTTTTTTTGAGATTCACCTTATTGTTGCATTTGTCAGCAGTTTGTTGTTTTTTGTTTATCCCCAGTAGCATTTCATTGCATGAATTATGCCACAAATTATTTTCTCCTGTTTATAGACATTTGGGTTATTTCCCATTTGGGGCTATAATGAATTAAGCTATTATAAATATTCTTGTGCAAGTCTTTTTGCGGACATATGTTTAATTTACTTTTCATTTCAATTCCTAGGAGTAGAGTTGTAAAGTTGTAGAGTAGGAGTGTAGGTGTATATGTTAATTTGTAAAGAACTGCCAGTTGTTTTGCAAAGTGGTTGTACCATTTTACATCCCCAGCAGTTTTAAAAATGTTAACCATTGTAGTGGGTATGAAGTCACATCTTAGGGTATTTTTAGTTTGCATTTCCCTAATGTCTAATGACAGTTGAGCACCTTTTCATGTTCTCATTGCCCATTTATGTATCTTCTTTAGTGAAGTGCTTGTATCAAATGTTTTTTCCATGTATAAAAATTATGTTTTTTTCTTTCTTAGAATCGACTTGTAAGAGTCCTTTAGGGGCGCCTGGGTGGCTCAGTGGGTTAAGTGTCCGGCTCAGGTAATGATCTCACTGTTAGTGAGTTGGAGGCCTGCCTAGGGCTGTGCACTGACAGTGCAGAACCTGCTTGGGATTGGCTGTCTCACCCTCTCTCTCTCTCCTCTCTCTGTCCCTCCCCTGTGCGCATGCATGCACTCTTTCTCTCAAAATAAATAAACAAACATTTAAAAACAGAGTTCTTTATGTATTCTGGATACAAGTATTTTCATAAGTGTATGTATTGCAGATATTTCTTCTATTATGTGGCTTGCCTTTTAATTTTCTTAACAGTACTTAGAGAAGAACTGAAATTTTTAACTTTGATAAAGGCCAATTTATAAATATTTTTATTTTCAGATTAGTGCTTTCTGTGGCCTTTTAAGGAAATATTTGCCTACCCCAAAGTTATCAAGATATTATCCTATACTTTCTTCTACAAGCTTTATAGTTTTAGTTTTTATATTTAGGTCTATGATTCATGTCAAATTAATGTTTGTGCATAGCGTGGGGTAATAGTCCAAGTTTCTTTTTTTCCCACATTATCCTATATTTTCTTCTACAAGCTTTATAGTTTTAGTTTTTATATTTAGGTCTATGATTCATCTCAAATTAATGTCTGGTGTGCTGTGGGGCAATAGTCAAAGTTGATTTTTTCCCCATATGTTTATCCAGTTGTTCTAGCACCATTTGTTGAAAGACTGCCTTTTGAGGGGAGTAGGGCACTGGAGAAGCCCACAAGCAGGGGAGGGGTACAGGGAGAGGATGGGAGAGAATCTTAAGCAGGCTCTACACCCAGCATGGAGCTGGTCTTGGGGCTGGATGTCACAAGCCTGAGATCATGTTATAAACTGAGAGAAATCTCAGTTATAAACTGAAAGAAACATTACTAAGAGTCAGTTACAGCTGACATATAGTATGAAATAAAATAAGAGAACCAGGCGACAGACACACAGAGTCATTTTTTTCTTAAAACTTTTTAATTTTTTTGGTTATTTATTTATTTTGAGAAAGAGAGCATGAGTGGGGGAGGTGCAGAGAGAGAGGGGGGGAGAGAGAATCCCAAGTAGGATCCACACTATCAGTGCAGAGCCCAATGTGGGGCTCAATCTCACAACCCTGGGATTATGACCTGAGCCGAAATCAAGAGTTGGGTGCTTAACTGACTAAGCCACCTAGGCTCCCCTTGACTTTGTCTTTTTTATAATCGTTTTGGCCACACTAGTTACTTTGAATATCCATATAAATTTTAAAATTGATTTTTCAATTTTTACACAAAGAAACTGTTAAGATTTTTATTTGGGCTGAGTTGAACTGTAGATCAATTTGGGGAGAATTGGCATCTTAGCAATATCGTTTCTTTTTATATATGAATAAGACATATCTATACTTTTATTTAGAGCTGTCTTAAATTTTCTGTCATGATTTACAGTTAGTTGTTGGTGTAGAAGTCTCTCATATCCTTTGTTAAATGTATTCCTAACTACTTTATAGGTGTTTTTATATTACTGTAAATGGAGTTTTCAGACCTATTATTTTCCAATTGTTTGTGGCTACAGTATAGAAATCCAATAGATTTTTCAATAGTGACTTTGTAGTCTATGACCCTGCTTTTGGTTCTAGTAGGTTTGTTTGTATTTCCTCTCTTGAACATTAAAAAAAAAATTAATGTTTATTTATATTTGAGAAAGTGCACAAGCAGGGGAGGGGCAGAGAGAGAGACGGAGACAGAATATGAAGCAGGCTCCAAGCTCTGAGCTGTCAGCACAGAGCCTGATGCGGGGCTCGAACCCACGAACCGGGAGATCTGACCTGAGCCAAAGTTGGATGCTTAACTGTCTGAGCCACCCAGGCGCCCCATATTTTCCTTATTTCTAAATTAAGGGTAGGGGCGCCTGGGTGGGGCAGTCGGTTAAGCGTCCGACTTCAGCCAGGTCACGATCTCGCGGTCCGTGAGTTCGAGCCCCGCGTCAGGCTCTGGGCTGATGGCTCGGAGCCTGGAGCCTGTTTCCGATTCTGTGTCTCCCTCTCTCTCTGCCCCTCCCCCGTTCATGCTCTGTCTCTCTCTGTCCCAAAAAAAAAAAAAAAAAAAAAAAAAAAAAATTTAAATTAAGGGTAATAATTCCAACCTTAGGGTTGTACTGATGATTAAATTTAATGCATAGGTGCATAGTTGGTGCTCAACATTACTAATGTCTTTCTCCTTTATTCAAAATATTAGTATTTTCTCAGCTTATTGTGCCCACCATTGCCCCGATTTTACAAGTTCTGTTATTCAAAAGCCAAATTCAAAATGTTTGTTCTTCCAAAATGCTTGTGATAGACATCATGTACCATATCTGCAATTAGAAACTCAAATTTCCTTAATCTCTTTCCCCAGGTCTGATGGCATTTCCTATCTTCATATTATGGCTCCATCTAATATCTCCTTCTAGACCCTGACATATATAAGGGCAGAATGTGTGGCTGATTCATCTTTGCATCTTTCATAGCAGCTAAGAGTGCTTATATCTGTTTGGTGCAAGACATTTAATCTGTACCTATATCTCTATCTCTGTCTACGTATGTATGTATATGTATATTTGTGCATATGTATGTCTTCCTTTGTCCTCTGGCTTCCTCTTCAATATAGCCAATGTATACATACAAAGAGTGAAAATAGAGTTTCTTCTTTTTTAAATCTACGTTTTGATTTTATAAAATACTTTTAACATAAGGGATGCCTGGGTGGCTCTGTGAGTTAAGTGTCAGACTTCAGCTCAGGTCATGATGTCACCGTTCATGAGTTTGAGCCCTGCATCAGTCTCTCTGCTGTCAGTGCAGAACCTGCTTCAGATCCTGTGTCCCTTCCCACCCCCCCACCCCCACCCCCCCGTTTCTCCCCTGCTTGTGCTCTCTCAAAAATAAACATAAAAAAATACTTTTAACATAAGTTATCCAATTAAAAATAGCTTTAAAAGTTAAATTATAGAAAAGATTTTTTATGCTCAAAGTATTTGTAATAGTTGTGAACCTGTGACTAAAATAAGGCTCAGGTGAGCTACAAAAGAATGAATTGACAGAGGACTTCTGGTTAGTGGTATGCCCAATGGACTTTCTTATTTTCATGAATATCATTCATATCCTTTTTTTTAGATTAAAAAACCTTAAATATTTGAGTATAAATCATAACCAGCTAGCCAGCATTCCTAAAGAACTTTGTTTTCTTAAGAATCTTTTTGAACTTCACCTTAACTACAATCAGCTCATTTGCATACCTGAAGAGATTAAGTTCTTGAAGGAGCTCCAGAAGCTTCTTCTGGTCAGGAACAATATTGAAGTTCTGCCAAAGGTAAGCAAAACGTGGAACTAAATTTTCATGGGTAAGAACTCATTGCCACATGTTGGGGAGTGGCTATGGAATAGATTTGGACATCTCAATACAAGCCATCATTTGCTTTCCCTCCAATTAGACATAGTTAGTTCCCAAAGACCTATGACATAGGAGGGTAATAACTTGGATTATTCTACATAGTAGGGGTGCCAAATTTAATAAATAGGGATGCAGGATGCTCCCTTAAATTTGAATTTCAGATAAAGAATGAATAATTTTTTAGTATAAATATGTTCCAAATATTGCATGGGACATACTTATACTAAACAAAATTGTTCTCTGAAATTTCTATTTAAGTGAACCTTTTGTGATTTATCGGGCAACCCTGTGTATGGCATAATATGTAAGTACACTTTAGGTTTGGAATATGTGCTATCTGTCTTCCATTTTTCCTACACAGCTACTCTTCATCCTCTTCCAAACTGTTCTGTGCCTGGGAGACTGACCTCATGGGCATCAGTAAGCTTCTTTGTCCTCTGACTTCCTCTTGGATGTGGCCAATGATAGCCCCTAGTAGGATGTGAAAGGGAGGAGGAGAGTGTGTACCAGATGGTATTCCCCTGGTACCCTCCCTGATAGGATGTTGTAAGTTGCCTGCACACAATTTCCTGGAAGACCGTAGTTAGTAAGTATAAGGTGATCCTCATATGGACCATTACCGCCTCCCTTGGCTCTTCAGGCCTGTGGCAGTAAAGAACTCCCTGCTGTTTGGGGGAACTTTGTCAGAACCTTGCCAAACTTTTATACATGGTGGTTTTATTAAACTCTCCTCAAATTTCCCATTTTGAGAGTACTGTTTCTTGCTGGGAACCTGTCAATGGGTTTACTTTCCTTCCTTATGCAAATTAAAATTAATTTGATAGGAGGGAATGCATGTCATACAGTAAATTGAGGAATACAAAAGGTAGATCCATTCCTACTGTTTCATTTTTCTCTCAAGAGGATAATATTCCCTTTAAAAATTCTGTGCACACTGTAACGTGATAAATATAGCAAGGTGTATGGGGCACCTGGGTGGCTTAGTCAGTTAAGTGTCCAACTTCAGCTCAGGTCATGGTCTCACAGTTCGTGAGTTCGAGCCCTGCATTGGGCTCTGTGTTGATATCGTGGAGCCTGGAGCCTGCTTCGGATTCCATGTCTCCCTCTCTCTCTGCCCCTCACCTGCCCATACTGTGTGTGTCTCTCTCTCTCAAATGTAAACATTAAAAAATTTTTAAAAAATATAGCAAGGTGTAGGCTTTAAATAGGTATATTTCAAAAATGTTATTCTTGGGGTGCCTGGGTGGCTCAGTTGGTTAAGTGTGCAACTCTTGGTTTCAGCTCCGGTCATGATCTTGTGGCTTCATGAGTTCAAGCCCCTCGTCGGGTTCTGTGCTGAGAGCACAGGGCCTGCTTGAGATTCTCTCCCCCTCTCTCTGTCCTTCCTCGACTCATGCTGTCTATCTCAAAATGAATAAATAAACTTTAAAAAATTAAATTTTTTCTTAAGTTCCTTAAAAATCCTAATTTCTATAAATAAGAATATTTCCTGAAAGTACAAAGTAAATCTGTTAGAAGTGTAACTCCTTTCTTTGAGGGAAAAATAGTAACAGTAGTAACAGGATCATGGTCATGAAGTATTATATTATTAGTGTTCATAACTCTGGTATGTTGCTCTTCTTATTTACCCACTCTAAAATAAGGAACAGAGAGGTTAGACGACGTAAACACACTTTACAAAGGTCAGAGAAAGGGCTCAAATCCATGTCTGTCTGACTTAAAAGTCTGGACTTCCCATCAATACTCCTACTACAATTATTTTTTTAATCCCGAGGAGTTTGGACTCTAAAAATTTAAATCCTAGTAAGTCCTGTCCTAAGTTATTATGTAAAGAATGTCTATGATTATTTATGTCTTTGTACATTTAATCTGATTCAGTCTATCATTGTGCTTTTTGGTCTGCATTATACGTAAGGTATTCTAGAAAAACTAGTTTGTTTTGGTAATGAGCAAATTATGAATCATTTTCTGGTACATTATAAATTATGTGTGTGTCTGCACATGTGTGTGAATGTATATGCCTATTCAGTCACATTGGACATGTAGATAGAGACACTAATAAGTTTAATTTTTTTTGTATAAGGAAAGGATTGAGTGAGCACAGAGCTACGCCAAAGGTAGATGTGAAATAAATGCCTTTGGAATTGTTGATAGACCTTTTACATATGTTTTTCTGTTTCTCTAAGGTTCTATTTTAGTTTTAGTATGTTTACTGAGTTCTCTCACTATAAGGCCTTTCAGTAAGCACTTACTGATTAGTAACTTATTTAATCCATTCAATAACCATATCAAAGTAAGGGCTTCCATTACCATTTTCATTTTACAAATGGAGAAAATGAAGTACAAAGAGATTGAGAAATTTGTCTGTAGTTACATAGTGTTGGAGATCTGAGCCTACAAATAGTCTAACTCTTGGCCACCATGTTATGTTGCCCTGGAGTGGTCAGAGGTAATGGAGACCTTAGAGAATCTGGGACCCCAGGACATAGTAACTCCTCAGGGAGGATGTACTGAAGAACCGATCAGGTAATTAGGAAAGATGGTCCGTCCTATCAAGTTTGAATTTAGGAGAAATATTTATGATTCTACATACTAGATTTTTAAAAATCTCTCTTGTTTTCTGACCCAGGGAGTTTGTCGTCTTAAAAACCTAAGAATCCTAGACATAGCTGGAAATATTATTCAGACATTTCCATCAGGAGTAAGTAGAGCCTACTTCTATTATAACTAGAACATGACTTCACTTATGCTATTGAGATTAGAGAAATACACATAGTCTTAAAACCTGTAGTAACTGGAACCTTGGATTATACAAATGACTCAAAGATTTGCTTCGTTCTAGAATTTCAAAACCTGTTCTCTTCCATTCCTTCCTGTGTGTTCTCTGCCTAATGAAACTGTTTGAACTAAGTGAACTCTGATTGCTATCATAAATATTTTAATATATCAGTTACAGTTAAGTGTTTTTTGTTATATACTGCTTTTAGTCACCTCAGACTTTTTGAAAATATGACTTTTCAAAGCGTAAATTGTTATCCTTTGTAATTTATCCAAGGTGACACTTTTGTTAGTTGTTTTTGAGCCATAAACAATGAAAAAATATTTTTTTCCCATTTATAAATGAATTTTGACTTTACCGTATTTCAAAGAACTGAGAAACAGTTGGTCTCGACAAGTTTTGAATTTTGGGAAAGAAATGGCAGTTTTTGATATCACATTTTATATCTGAGCAAGTATGATTCCACATGCAAGGTAATAATTAGAAGCCCATCAATCCAGAAGGAGTACAATAAATAGTTTTTGATCTATTAAATCCTTTTCTGATCAAGTCCAAATTGAAATTTCAATGCTTTTTACCCTTAGAGAAATTGTTTGTACCGAAGGTGACTCAAATATGAAAAATAAGTATAAAGTCTATTTTAGAAAAAATGTAGCTATTGTTGTGTTAAAATATACATAACACAAAATTGATCATTTTAACCATTTTTAAGTATTTAGTTCTATGGCACTAGATGTACTCAAAATGTTGTACAACCATCATCATCTATCTCCAGAAGTGTTTTATCATCTCCGACTAAAACCTTGTTTCCCTTAAACACTACCGCCCCGGATAGCTGCCATTTTCTGTGTCTACACATTTGACAACTCTGGCCACCTCCTTGAAGAACAATATACATCATACAAACATACCATAATTTGTCTTCTTGTGACCATATTTCACTTTTAACATGTCTTCACGGTTCATCTATGTTATAGCCTTTGTCAGAATTTACTTTCTTTTTTAGGGCTGAATAATATTCCATTGGATGTATTCATCACATTTTGTTTATTCATTCATCTGAAGCACTTGGGTTGCTTCACCTTTTGGCTTTTGAGACTAATGCTGCTATGATCCTGAACATAGAAATATCTGTTTGATTTTCTGTTTTCATTTCTTTTGGGTATATACCTAGAAGTGGGATTGCTGAATCGTATGGTAATTGCACGTTTACTTCTTTTTTTTTTTTTTTTAAAGTTTTTATTTAAATTCTGGTTAGTTAACAGTGTAACATTAATTCCAGGTGTACAGTATAGTGATTTAACACCTCCATACAAAACCTGATGCTCATCATAACAGGTGCACTCCTTAGGAATTGCCAATCTGTCTTTCAAAAATACACAGTTTCGAATGTTTAATAATAATTGGATGTTGTTAATATTGACCTGGTAAAGGCTACCAAGTTTTTATCATCTTACAAGTCTTAGTTCAACTCTGTCTCTGCCCTGTGATGCCTTCCCTGTTTCCCAAAGCACCATTATAGTTTGTACCACTAGTAGAATAATCCTTTTCAAGTCTGTCTTGAAAAGCTACCATTAGGCTGTAAGCTAATTAAATTGCTGAGTATTTTAGTTCCTTGAAACAAATATTTTTAATATTTTAATTTTTATAATTTTAATATTTAATAACAAATATTTTTAAACTAAAAAAAATCTTTTAAGCAAAAATCTTTCTGTAACTCCTCTCTCCCTTAAGAGCACAGTTATTTTTCAAACTTCATTTATTTGAAGAAAAAGTTGACCTGATAAAACTGAGATAAAGTTTTAATGATCATCACCAGGGGGCATCAGGACATTTGTCTTTGATATGAAGTTTGTAACAAAATATCGTCTATAAAACATTTGCAGACCTAACAGAAAACTTCACATTTCTGTAACACTCTTGATCAGAACCCTCCATTAGCAATCTAAAACTCCCTGAACTATCATAACTGTACTTTTCAGATTGAGAAGTGGTGCTAAAAGTTGTATTTCTTTTTTTTATTTCTTTTTATTTTTTTAAATTTTATTTTTTATTTTTTTAAAATTTACATCCAAATTAGTTAGCATTAGTGCAACAGTGATTTCAGGAGTACATTCCTTAGTTCCCCTTACCCATTTAGCTCATTCCCCCTCCCACAACCCCTCCAGTAACCGTCAGTTTGTTCTCCATATTTATGAGTCTCTTCTGTTTTGTCCCCCTCCCTGTTTTTATATTATTTTTGCTTCACTTCCCTTATGTTCATCTGTTTTGTCTCTTAAAGTCCTCATATGAGTGAAGTCATATGATTTTTGTCTTTCTCTGACTGACTAATTTCACTTAGCATAATACCCTCCAGTTCCATCCACATAGTTGCAAATGGCAAGATTTCATTCTTTTTGATTGCTGAGTAAGACTCCATTGTCTATATATACCACATCTTCTTTATCCATTCATCCATCAGTGGACATTTGGGCTCTTTCCATACTTTGGCTTTTGTTGATAGTGCTGCTATAAAAATGGGGGTGCATGTGTCCCTTCAAAACAGCACATCTGTATCCCTTGGATAAATGCCTAGTAGTGCAATTGCTGGGGCGTAGGGTAGTTCTATTTTTAGTTTTTTGAGGAACCTCCATACTGTTTTCCAGAGTGGCTGCACCAGTTTGCATTCCCAAAAAGTTATATTTCTAAAGCAGTTCTTTGCAGTTATTAGTAATTTGCAGATTTGCAAAGCAATTTTGCATGTTATCAAATATTTGTAACAATTTGATATTGAATAGCCCATTGAAGAAGACAGATCTGGTATTATTAATCCTGTTCAGCACTCTGGAGAATTAATTTGGCTTCAGCAGTTGCCCTTTGACTTGAGAGGGCATCAGAGTCCCTGGGTGATTTGTGAAAAGGCAGAGGGCTGGGCCACACTTGTAGAATTTCTGATTCAGTAGGTTGGGGAGCCCAAGAATTTGCATTCCTGGTAAGTTCTCCGGTGATATTGATGCAAGTCTGGGGACCACACCTGGAGCACCACTGGCCTGAAGTATAGAGCAGTGAGAGAGTTTGAACTTGCACTCTGGATTTTCAGCTGCAAGCCCAGGGCTCTTCCCATAATAGAATGCTGCCTCTGAGAAAAAAAGAAATGCTGAGGAATAAATTCTTTGTCTCAGGAGTGACAGGCAGGGCCGTCTCTGTTATGCTACACAAATAAATGAGACATTTCTTTCATCTCACTGGGAGTTTGGGTTCTGAGAGTTTCCCTGTGCCCTCCACAAGGAACATGCCTTGAACAATACAATTCTTGTATATTCTGGAAGACACAAGCAATGCCTGCAAAGTTGGAAGCTGAGTTTTGTATGTTACTTACTCCTCATCAGCCACCCCGTGGATGTATTTGGAGCATGTGTGCCGTTGACGTAACTTCCTAAACGGTTATTCATCAGCCAATCTACACATCAAAGAGATTTTTAGCATGTGACTTTAAACACTAAATTTTATTTTTGGAGAAAGTTTGGTCAAACCATCATCATGTAACTTTTAATTGTTTCTGTGGTTTGTCTTTATAAAGTTTCCCATTTACATCAGGTGGTTGTATTTGGAAGTGAGGCTCAGGTCTAGCTACAATATTTACAAGGACACATATAAATATGAAACTTATGGGAAGGTGCTTTGCTGAGCATAGACATTGAACAAATATGCTTTAAAAGATATAAACCATAGCCAATGCTACATTTTCCACAGTTGCTGATTGCTTTCAGTTTCAAATTCATCATATTAGCATTCATTTGAAGCTGTGGCCTCCATAAACAGATTCTGTGTTGGAGTTAAGAATCTTGAGTATTTGTATATCCCTAAAGTCTGTAGACATATAGTGTTTTTATAAGAAAAAAATACAAGGAGAAAGAGCTTCATGCAGCAGTGTTGTCATGAGAAAAATATGCTTGGACTATTTATGGGATGGATAATAGTTATAGCACCTATTCCATTTTATCAGTGCCCCCCTTTTTTCCTTGAAGAATTTTTTGGTTGTCATAAATCATATTTGAGAACAGTGCTAACACTTTCCCCTTTCACAGTATGAGAAACATAGGAGGGAAAAAAAATGTAAGTAACTTTCCCAGAAACACAAATCATTTGAATGGCAAAGGGACTATTCAAATCCACTGTTCCCAAACAAAAATTAAATATGCCCAAGTTAGTAATTTATCAGTTGTGTGACCTTGAGCACATAACTCAATCACTTAGTGTTACATTTTTTTTTTCCCCTATGGAAGTTGGGCATATTAATAACGCTTACAACATTGTTGGGAAAGGGGTGACACAACACTTGGTGTTCAGCAAATATAGAATGAGTGAATGATTAAATGAGATAATACATATAAATCTTTTACTAGTGCTTGGCACATGATAGATAGCAAATGTTATTTTCTTTTTATTTTAAAGTTGGGTCTGAGCTACATGCCACTGAATCCATCCCAGATATAGGGACATTTTTGCAAGCCTTTATTTTATTTATTTATTTATTATTTTAAAAATTTTTTAATGTTTATTTATTTTTGAGAGAGAGAACAGGCACACATGCAAGTGGGGGAGGGACAGGGAGAGAGGGAGACACAGAATCTGAAGCAGGCTCCAGGCTCTGAGCTGTCGGCACAGAGCCTGACATGGGACTCAAACTCCTGAACCGTGAGATCATGACCTGAGCCGAGTCAGACGCTTAACCGACTGAGCAGCCCAGGTGCCCCTACATGCTTTTAAAGTCCTGAGAGCACCTGATGATTTTAACTATTTCAGATAGCAGGGTAATGGTTGATCTGTATGTGTGGGTATACTAGGGGGATACAGGTTTATTAGCAGTTTACTGTGCTTCCTGTTCTCCGTGTGTTCTTTACCTGAATAGCTGTTCCAAGTTATTTTCCTCTGTAGACCCATTTACAGTCTTCTGACCTACCTTGTTGAAGCAGTAAAACATAACCAACAGATGATTTCCCTGAAGATGGTCCTTCTTTCCCTCGATCTTCACTTGTGATTCTGTTTATTTCTGTCTCATCCTTTCACCCTATCTCTTGGCTCACTTGCTTTCTGATTGTCACACCGGATTACGCTGAAAATAGGACCCCTCATCACTGAACTCCCTTTTTCTAAGACCCTTTTCTCAAATTGTTGTCTATTACTTATCCTGAGGTCTTTTCTTTCCTCAAATACTTTCAGTTTAAAATGGTATCTCTAGAGGTGCCTGGGTGGCTCAGTCAGTTAGGCATCTCTTGATTTCAGCTCAGGTCATGATCTCCCAGTTCCCAGATCGAGTTCTTGCATCAGGCTCCACCCTGAGTGTGGAGCCTGCTTGGGTTCTCTCTCTCTCTCTCTCTCTCTCTGCCAGCTCTCTTTGTCTCTCTCAAAAACAGAAAAACAACAAAACAAAACAAAACAAAACAAAACAAAACAAACTTTCTCTACATATAGCCAATGCTGATTGATTTTGATCCATGCCAGTCTAAGCATGTCTTGCTGTAGTGTTCTTGATTCCAGACACTTGCCTTACATCTAACATGGCACAGATCCTGGCTTAGTGTCATTTCAGCCTCATATTTGTCTAACCCATAAAGCCTAAATATTTCACAAATGCTTCCACTGTCTTTTGTTTTACTTTTCTGTGGTTAATTCAATATCAAGTGAAGAAAGCCATGTTATTTTTTTTAAAGATATTTTTTAATGGTTATTTTTATTTTTGAGAGGCACAAAGCATGAAGGGGGAGGGACAGAGAAAGAGGAAGACACAGAATCCGAAGCAGGCTCTAGGCTCTGAGTTGTCAGCACAGAGCCCAGCACGGGGCTCGAACTCACAGACCGTGAGATCATGACCTGAGCTAAAGTCGAACACTCAACGGACTGAGTCATCCAGGCTCCCCGAAAGCCATGTTATTGTTGAATGACTTTCATCGTTTATAAATAAGATCACCTGCCTTCAGGAGAATGATTTCTGTATATGAGCAGTTGCATACACATATGTGCACTACACATAGGCCATTTAGCTTTGGATAAAGAGAAATATTTCTGTGAAACTGACCGAACATGTGGAGAACGGTTATATAAAATTTCAAAATGTCCATGATCAAAAGTGTCCTTGAGTGGTCAGAAGTGCGGTGCAATCGTGGGAAAGGAGATGCTTGGGAAAATGAAATTGTGATGTTTCCTTAAATCAAAACTTCTATCCAAACTTGTGGAACTCTGTTGCAAGATGATTAGAAAACAGCCTAAAAGTTTAAAACTGATAATCAGGGAAATATCCATGAAGCTGTGTTCAAGGACACTTCCAAATGTCTCCACCATCTAGTGTTTTGGTTTGAGGTATTCACTTTGTTCAATAGCCCATGAGAAATTTCAATCGTCTACCTTATCCTCTTTGCTTTTCTGCCTCTTGAACAGCAACATTAGAGACCTGCTTTGTTCTTGTTGCCGTATCTGTAGTTTATTTTCTGTCTCTGTTGAATATTAAGGAAAGGTCTACCGTATCCTTGAAGCTCATTAAATCCTCTTTAAAATTTGACCTTAATTTGAAAATAGTATATTTTCTTTGGTTGTTGGTGCTGCCTGCAGTGGCTCAGTTTATTAGGAGATATACATTTAAAACAACATTCAGTGACCTTTAAAAAAATGGGATATGGGCCAACGCTTGCCTAATGAAAACCCCTTGTGGCCTCTGTGGTTTTATGTAAGTGATGTAAGCTTAGCTAATAGAGAATTAGTGAGTTCCAAAACTTGACTAAATGCCTTGCCTGTCACTACTTTTACGAGAATGAGATCATGTTTTCTGCTCTTATATGGGGGAAGGCAAAAAGGAGGGTGTCGAATTATATGGTATTCTTCTTTCACCATTCTAATTCTAAAATTTCATGAGATAGACTTTTTGAAATGAAAAGCTTAGAGAAAATTCATAAAATATTGCCCTGGAAGCAGTGAGGGTTTTGTGAAAACTCTGGTTCAAAAATCGAGGGCTCAATTAAGTTATAGGTATAACTGATATTCCCTGCTTAGCTAAAGTAAATAACCTGAGTTCTGCCTTTTTACTTCTGTACGTGCGCGTATCAGAATTCAAGACGGGCTGGCCTTGGATTCCTGTAAGTGCCACAGAGTACCCTGTTCCACATGGTGGGGGTGGTTGGTGGACAAGGTTTAACTCTCATTTGTTACTCTTGGAAATTTTCTTGTTCTACCCCTGTAGCTAAAGACACTGAGGAGACAAAAGGGATGCTGTTTAACTTTGAAATGGAGATCCCCAAATTTAAGTAACACCCACCTCATGTGTTGAGAGAAAGGGAGCATAGGGTTATTTGCTCATAGAGTCAGAGTGAGAGGTACTATTTTTTTGCCTTGTGATAAAAGCTGATTTTAAATGATTTCAAAATGAGGGCCAGTACTTTTCAAGGGTAGTAAAAAATGAGAAAAATTTTAAAGAGAGACTTTGATTGACATTCAGTAATGCAGCCTATTTAAGCATTGATTTTTATTTAGATGATGACTTTTTTTCCACCCCCTATCCCCACTCCCAAATGTAAGCTCTTTGAAAGCAGGGATTGTTGTGTCTTTTCAATGATGTATTCCCAACACCTAGAACAGTGCCTCTAATGCAAACTAGGCACCCAGTGGATACTTGCTAAATAGACAGATGGTGGATAGGAGGATGGATTGGGTGGATATGGACTTTACCTAACAAACATATCTGCTTTGTGTTGCCCGAAAAATCAAAACTCCTGTGTGAGAATGAGTAACCAAAAAGTTGCACTAAGGCAGTAATTTTCAACCAGAGAAGACTGTGCCCTTCGGGGACTTTTGGCAATATCTGGAGGTGTTTTTGGTTGTCACCACTGAGGAATTGTGGTGGTACGATTAGCTAGCATCTAGTAGGTAGAGGCCAGAGATCCTGCTAAACATTCTGTCAAGTACGGGGCAGTCTCCTGTAACAAAGTACTGTCTGGTCTAAAATGTTGGTGTCTTGGTTTGGAAACCCTGGTTTTAAGAATTTACTGTTTATTCCTCTATGGTTTCCGGCTCATACTCCTTAGAAAGTGTGTAGCCTTATCACATGGATTTTAGAGTGCATGGGAATCATTAATGGTGCTTCTTACAATTTTGATGTCTTGGCTTCATGCCTATGTATTCTGAATTATGGCTAATAATGCTCTTTTTGCTTTAAAGTTGGATTTTCTCATATTAATGTGGCCGTATCAGCTACATCTATTTTGATTCATGTTTGCAGAATATATCTATTATAATTCCTTGCTTTCAGCCTTTCTATATCCTTAGGTTTTAGATACGTTTCTTATAAATAGCACATGACTCTTTATTTTAAAAAGCCCAATATGATAATCTTTGTCTTTAAATTGCAGCATTTAGTTCATCTAAATTTAATGTAGTTGCTGATTTATTTGGGACCGAGTCAGTATCTTCCTGTATATTTGTAATGTGTTCCTTTTTCTCTCCTTCCCTTCTTTGAAATGATTGGAGATTGTTTTTTTTATTTAAAAAAAGTTTTTAAATATTTATTTATTCTTTGAGAGAGGGAGAGAGAGCACGAGCAGGGGGAGGGGCAGAAAGAGAGGGTGACACAGAATCTGAAGCAGGCTCCAGGCTCTAAGCTGTCAGCACAGAGCCCAATGCAGGGGTTGAAATCACCAATCATGAAATCATGACCTGAAGCTGAAGTCAGACGCTTAACCTACTGAACCACCCAGGCGCCCCAATTGGAGATTTTTATGATTCCATTTTTTAAAAATTCTTTGCAAAGAGTTTGTATACAATTTTGTTATTCTTTTGATTTACTACCTTAAAAAAAAATCCTACTTGCTTTATGAAAGTGTATTATTAATACTTACACCCTACTCTTAGACAATAGGCAAAGAATTGTGCAAAAACTTTAGGATACTTTAAATCTATTTATTGACCTCCATTCTTAGATATTTTGTATGTATTATAATTTTGTATATTAAATAAAATAGTATTTTGCGGTGCCTGTGTGGCTCAGTCAGTTAAGCATCTGACTCCTGATTTTGGCTCAGGTCATGATCTCATGGTCGTTGAGATTGAGTCCTGAGTCAGGCTTAGCATGGAGTGTAGAGCCTGCTTGTGACTGTTTCCTTCTCTACCCCTCCCCTACTTGTGTCTGTGCGTATTTCTCTCTCTCTCTCTCTCTCTCTCTCTCTGGATAACTTTACAAATAAATACATAAATACAATCGTATTTTAAATGTAACTTTCTAGTTTAAAAGGTTTTATTATTATTTTACACGGATAGTATTCATTTAGATTTTTTTGCAGGTTTCACATTTTTGTTGTTCATTTCCCCACGTATCTTGCATCTTCCTTTGGGATTCTATATTTGCTTCCAGCTTCAAATCACAGTTTTTAGTCTTCTTTGAGAATGAGTCTACTTGTTCAGTTTCCCAGTTTTTGATAGTTTGAGTTAAACTATCATTCTTTTAACTTTATTTTTGACGAATAACTTTTACTGGGTATAGAATTTTAAGTTGACAGTATTGTATTTCATTACTTTCAAAATGTCCTTCCACCAGTTTCTAGCGTCTATTGTTGCTGCTTAGAGGTCTGGGAAAACTGTAGCTGTTGTTCCCCCTCAGGCAATCTGTTTTTCTTTTCCTGGCAGCTTTAAACATTGTCTCATTGTCTTTCATATTCTGCATTTCAAATATGATGTGTCTAGGTGTGAACTTCATTTAATTTGTCCGACCTGGAATTTATTTGGCTTCCTAAGTATGTAAATTACTATCTTTCATTGTTTTTTGAAAAATTCTTAGTTATTGTCTTTTTCAATACTGCTTCTGTCTCCCCCTTCTTTGGTAACTCTAATTTCCTATATGTCACAACCTCTCACTTTATGTTTTTTTTGTCTTACCCTGTTTTCTCTCCTTTTGTCTCTCTGTGCTTCATTCTAGATATTTCTTCCTATTGTATTTTGTATTTTACAATGTGATAATTTACTCTTCAGTTGTGTCTAATGTACTTTTAAACCCATCCATTAGGTTATTTCCATTTTATTCAGTGGCACAATTTTTGGTTCGTTCTTTTTCAAATCTACCATGTTATTTTCCATATTTTTCAGTTGTCTACTAAAAATTTTAAGTTTAGCTTTTATTTCCTGGAACGTGTTAAGTAGGGTTGTTTTAATGTCTGAGTCTGGTAAACTCAATGTTGGGAAGTACTTTTGGGTTGATTTCTGTTGTTTGTGTAGTTTATCTGTATCACTCAGAGTTCTCCAGAGAGATGCTGTTCAACCCAATGTACTATCTTTTCTTCTTCTGTGCTTAGTGATATATAGATATGGATCAATACTCTCTCTCTAAGTGTACACACACACACACACACACACACACACACACACATTTAATATTGCATTAGTTTCAGGTATATAACATAGTGATATGACAACTGTATATACAATGCTTGGTTATATTTGATTATATCCAGGACATCATATTTGAAAAATTATTTTTGAAATAGCTTGAGGTCCAGATGATGTAACTTCCTGGAGAAGTTTTGTTTTCTTTTTTCTTTCTTTTTTTTTTTTTTTTTTTTGGCCACTTTTACAGTAATGTAATGGCATCACTGTAATACAGTGGAAATAATAGTACGGTACCACTTTAGTTTCAATGCTTAAGAGTTACCTAGAATATTCAAAGTAGGGCTGCTATCTATATGGGGTGGATATTTTTTTTATTTACCCTTATTCAAATATGAAAATTTCTTTCTGGTGTCAGGGAACAAAAGTGGTTTTAAATGTGGGACTCATTTCTTTCAATATCTATCTGCTCCTAGATCATGTCTTGGTTTTTCTATTGGTCATATTAGTTCTTTGATACCTTGAAGATTTCTAATATATATTTATGTTTATTGAGATATTTTGTCTGAATTACCTTATTTTCTATTACTGGATTTGGAAGTTTTTGATAGATTTCATTAAGACAGTGAGAAAACTTGAGTGACTTTATTCTGAAAACCTCATTTGCCTTCTTCAGCAAGCAACACATTTCCTTTTCTTTAATGAACATTCACCTCTGCTCATTTCTAGGTAGCAGACTATGAAACAACAAAGCACTCTAACTGTGACTCAGTCAGATCATTCTCTTGCTGATGCATAGATACTAGATCTGGTTCTCTGGTTAAGTAGTATTTATGGTCTCCTTATTTCCTGCCTTTCTGAGGAAATAGTCTTCCCTCACCTCCCCATGCCTGGCTCTTTTGTATCATTATAGGTCTCTGGGTAGATATCAACTTCTCAGGAAATCCTTCCCTGGACACCTGATCAAAGTAGCCATCTCATTGTTATGTCAATTTAAAAAAAAATTTCTTTATGGTACTTACCACTGTTATAAACATTTATTTATTTGTTTACCTGCTTTTTGTCTGTCTTTATCTACTCTCCATTCTTTTATGCCCAAGGGAATATAAATTCCCATGACAGCAGGATACTTGTCTGTTTATTCATTGTTATGCTCTTATTGCCCAAGGGAGTGCTTGGCAGGTAGTAAGCTTTCAGTATGAATTTGTTGAATGAATGAATGGCCGATGGCCTGATCGTAGCCATCCTTTGATTTCCCTACTCCCTACTCTTCATCTGATGCCCATAAGTCACAAGCATTGGGAGGGTCTCAAGATTCTTCTCTGACTTTGAAGTCTGTCCCTACTTCCTACATCTTCCACTTTATTTACTTGGTCATATATTGCTTTCCTGCTCCATTTTCTTTAGAGGACTCTGTGTTCCTTAGTCTTACAAGACAACTCTAAGGTAAATGTCTGTTTAATAGCTGTGTTACTTTTCTTTTATAGTTATACTTGCTTTTTAACTTTAAGAGATAATTAAAGTTATACAAGCTCTAGTCTTCTTTTTGCCTTGGGTGCCAAGAAGTTCAGAACAGAACTGAGAGATTGAAGTTTGTTTGTTTACTTGTTTACTTTTTAAATATTTTATTTTTATGTAATCTCCATACCCGTTGTGGGGCTCAAACTCACAACTCCAAGATCAAGAGTCAGATGCTGTACTAACTGAGCCAGGCAGGCACCCCTGACAGATTACAATTTTAGAATGATCATCTTTTTCTATATTTTTGAGTTCTAATTATATTGCCCACAATTTATAAGTCTTCTACTATAAATCACCTAAAGTTCTTGGAAGATAATTGAGACTATATTAAAATACAAACCGAAGCAAAAATAAAAACCTGAGCCCTGGCTGAGTAGGTATCCCAGGAGACTTCCAAAGCTCCCTATATTAAATTGCAGGGCATTTAACATTTTATTTATAATCAGTAGTGAGGGTAGGAGGAAAGGAGGCCACTTTTCTCATTATTCATAAGATTTTTATGTGGCGAGGATCAAATAAATTTATGGAAAATTACTCATGTATAAATGTTAGCTTTCTCTTGTTTTTTTGTTTTTTGTTTTTTTGTTTTTTGCCCCTTTAAGTTTTTTGTTTTTTGTTTTTTTGCCCATATGCAAAAAATTACACTGATGTGCAGAGGAGATATAATGGTAGATAGGTACAGTGATTAGTGACAGTAAAGACTCAACATTCTAGAGCATAATGAAGGGGGAAAAAAACCCACCTTTATCAAGAAGACAACTACCCAGAAGTGTCAGGGAAGTAGGCCCAGAAAGTAGTTCTTTCTCTTGTTAGTACCTGGGCAGCTTTCCTTTAGGAAATTCTGGAAAGAAAATTCCGTGGACTAGATTGAGTCTGAGCATAGGGGCAGAACCATCAGGGTGGACAAATGCCATCATAGGAGGGGTGCTCTTCAGTTTGTGATATATTGTTGTATTGTTAGTAATTAAGGATTTCATCCACCCAGGTCATAGATGATTGCCAGAAATACTAATATGCTAAGGAGGATGTTTAAAAGTTACTGCGTAAAAACCAACCATGATAACTAATATTCTTTGAAAACTATATATTTGGTTTTGTATTAAGTACTTTAGAAGCACCATCTTATTTAATCTTTATATAGCTCTACGAGCTAGGTACTATTGCTTTTCCCATTTTACGTATGAGAAAACCAAGGTCTTGGGAAGAGATTAATGTACCTATAGCAGAGCTGAAATTCAAACCTAGGTCACTTCAAATTCCAAATACTCTTAATTACTGGTAGTAACTTATATAAATATACCATGCCTGATTATCATAGATGGTTCCTGTTTGTCACAATTGTATGTTCTTTTAATTTTTGTGGAAGGCATGGCTGAGTTGAACTAGCCGGAGATAGGACTGATCTCTGAATCCTCTGCCCCTGCTGCCTAGCTCCCTATGCTCCTATAAGCTCTGGCTAACTTTACAAAATTGAAGTCAAGACCCTTGAAATAGGTTCATTTGAGATAAGGAGTGGAGATTGGAAGTTGATGCTGCAAGCTCTTGCTGCAATGGGCTTTTTGTGCCTAGTAATTACGAAGAACAATTGGTAACATCTGAAGTCTCCCTCAAACGGAACCTCTAACCTTACTGCTGAGGGTAAGAAAACATACTGAGTTTGGAGCATATTTTTAGGTACATGTCAGAGAGTTTGTTGCTGGCATTCCTGGATTAAAGGGGGAACTTCAAAGAAACTGCAGGTGCGACTCTCTAGGAGGGTAGACTAAAGAGAAAGCAGTGCTATAAATCAAGGAAATAATTCCAGACAGAAGACACTGGGTTCGTACAAGGCTTAAGACAGCTAAGCAGTGCAGTGGATATCAGAGAACCAACTCACAGATGGGGAGACAGTGGGTGACATTACGAAAAGCTGAGTGTGTCACTGTGGGGAGACCGTGAGGCTTTTGATACTGTAGTTTTTTTTGTTTCAGAATACACACATTGTGCTTTTAATAATACGGATAATACTGGCTGTTGTAGTAATTGCCTGAGCTAGCAAGTGTAAGTCATTAGAAACCTAGCTAGTGCTTTGTGTTACATTAGTCCTGATTCCTGTCTTTGCCTCTCACCTTCAAAGCCCAAGCACTGTTACAGTGCCATGGGGTTGCCATCATTGACGTCAAGGCCTTAGAGAAGTTATGCTAGAAGATACCCCTCACTTTTTCCCCTAGGTTATCCCTTACATATCTAGGTGCCCCTTGGGCAGTCTGAGCCAGAGACGAATGATGGCAGGGGGTTGGAGGAATAATGGAAGAATGGGGTTGGAGGAAAAAAAAATATAACCTATGCATACCTGAGGTGTATTGTTGGAAATCTAATTAGTGCTAGTAATTTTTTAACTGGATGGCAGGAAGAACAGTTATAGTTCATGCTTGTGGATCAAAGATGCACTGCAAAGCAGGAACAAAACAAAACAAACATGTAGCTTGTGTTTAATATTACAGTGGAAGAGGCCACTTTATGAAATTATTTTACAACACTCCCATGCAATTTTTATTCAGGTATTCACTGTTTTGCAGTACAAGTTCCACTGAATGTCCTCTGGGGAATAACAAGTAGAGTCAGTCCAGCACTAACTGTCCCCATAAAAGGAACAAGAGGATTTATGCGTCTTCAGAGTAAGACCAGGACTGCCAACCAGGCACTGTCTTCCAGTAAAAGTTCTGCCCCTGCCCATTTTCATAGAGAGAGAGCTGGTCATAAATTCTGCTGTTCTCTTTCCCCACCTACACCTGATGATCTTGCCTGATTTGCTTGTTGAATAGTCACAATTTTTAGTTACTGTATTGCCCACCCTTGTTGGGCTGTGATCCTTATTCAAAGATTTTGAGATTTGGCAAGTGGAGAAAGCAAGAGGAGGGCACCATGCTGAAAACTCAGAGTCCCACAGAAGCAACAAAGTAAGGACAGCTCCTAGGGAGAGAAGGAAGGGTAGCTCATCTAAGTGCTTTCAGAATGAATAGGTAAGGAAGTGGGATGGGAAGGAAATATCCAGTGGTGTGCCGGTAAGTGTTTGACAACTAGCTCTTTTTGTGACATCTACCGATTACCATGGGGTAAAAACTCCCACCATAGTCCGTTTCAGATTACCAACATGATATCACCAGAAGCCAAGTTGAACACTGATGCTCATAATTGGCTTTCCTGATCTTGTACCAGTCAGCAAATCAATGGCAGTCACCTTGGCACCACTGGTTTAGAATTTAAGGAGATGGTATGTCTTTCTTTTGTGTCAGAGATTCATAAAACATTAGCTTTGCTATTTATAAGCTGTCTAATCTTGGGTAGAGATCCTACAGTTCCGTTAGTCACATTTCTTTACTATTAATTCATTTGTTCAGTATGTATTTGCATGTCTTTTGTAGGCTGGGAACTATTGTTCTAGGCATTCTGGATAAAGAGGTGAATAAAATAAACTCCTTACCCTCTTAAATCTCATATTCTAGAGGGGGAGACATAATACGCAAATACCTAAAATATAACTTTAGGTAGTTCATGAAGAAAGCACACAGGGCACTGTATGTCCTGGAGGGCACATTTTGTGTGTTTTGTGCACTGCTCTGTTTGCAGGCTTACAACATTGCAAGAACAAATCACAGTATAAAAGAGAGTCTGCTACTCATGATCAGAGGGACTTGAATGAACCTATGTGGCAGGTGCTGTTGGGAAGCTGGTTGATGGCTCCATCTCAAACCCTCTACCTTTGAACTCCTTTGTGGAGAGTGGCCATGTGTCACAGTTCTGATCAGAGAAAATCTTTTGGATGGGGTTTCTGGAAAAACTTTTATTATTGTTTTAATATTAACTAATGTCAATAGCTGTCAGTTGACACTTCTTCAAAGCTTTGGACACTTATATTTGAAAACAGAAAGTAACACAATGCTTAGAAAAAATCTAGCATTTTATAATTTTTTGTCTACACATTTGAGTATATGGGCAAGTTGTCGAAGAGTCAATTGGTTGAGTTTTTTAAAACAAAAGAACGTGTACATACATGTATGTGTGCGTATGTGTGTAATAAAAAAATAAATAAAAGTAGTGAATGCTCTAAGCAACCTGAGAGAGGATATGTGAAAAAAAACATTTGGGTTTTTTGTTCCTATAGCTGAACCAACATTTCTCACTATTTTTTTCCTTTTTTTTTTTTTTTTCACTATTGTCCTCCTCCTGCTAAGAGATTTTTAGATATTTCCCCCCTAATAATTCCTCCCCTACCCCATTAAATTTTAGCACTAGAGAGAGAATGTACATGTTTATATTGTCAAGTAGGATTGAGTTGTGAGGGCCGCAAGCAATTATAATATCTAAGATTGTTTTGCCTCCTCCATAAACCAATTTTCACCTCCTTAGGGATCATAACAGCCTTCACTATTGAAATGCATGAGCTGAACCAGCAGAGAACTTGAAAAAATACTTCCTACATTCTTACATTTATACTTCATGGGCCAGATATGTGGGAGAGTTTTCAAACTTCTGAGAGAATCTTAGAATCAGCACAGATGTTGAGATAGCTTTCTTGAAATCCTTGAAATACTTTTAGCCCTGGGAAAATTCTGTCTACTTTGGGAAGCTGTATTTTCAGTCCTTTAACCCAGTACAGGAGGCATCTATCTCCCATTGCTGCCATTCCCAAACACATCTTCTGAAAGTTTGCAGATCAGAAATCAGAATTAGGGTGATGTAAGTTTAATCATTTCAGAAAAAAACTTTCAAAATATCTTTTCACTGTGGATTACTTGGAAAATAGAGATAAGCAAAAAGAAAAGCAAAATGACCTATAATGCAAGCATACTGGGGCCAAGGGAAAGCGCCAGGGAAACCAAATTAACATGTTGGTTTATTTTTTTCCTATTCTTCCAGTTTTGTTTTTTTTTTTGGGGGGGGGAGGAGGGAGAGGGGTGTCTGTGAATGCATGTGTGTACATGCACATGTAGATTTTTTTTAATGGAATAGTCATACACGCTAATGTGTTATTATTAGTATTATTCATGCATATTAGTGTATTATTTATATATACATGTTTTATAATCTGCCTTTTCAATTTTTATTTAAAAAATTTTCCCATTTCTTAAAGTATTTCCCTACCTTTCTATTTCTTTCTTTCTTTTTTTTTCCCCATTGGGTATCTAGATTTATTGTGGACATTTGTGGACATTTGACTTAATAATTGAATTTTTTTTGCTTGGCCTAGTTTGTGTTAACTTTTTTTTGAATTACACTTGACATTAGTATCAGGTGTACAATGTTATGTTAGTTTCAGGTGTATGACATAGTGATTCAACCATACCTCTCTATTTCTAATGGATGCATCATATTGACATTGTTTATATTAAAGCAGTCTCCTATTTTTTGACAAGTAGGAGATTTAAACCTGTGTGCCACAATTAAGATGTTTCAATGAATATCATTGTAGCTAATCTTTGTACATACCATTAATTACTCCCTTAGGAAGGATTCTTTGAAATGTAACTGCTAGATCAAAATTATGCATACTTTAACTGCTTTGATGAATGTTGCCAAATTTTGCTTCAGAAAGCCCAACATTTCCAAGTTTTAAAATTGGTTCTTATTCTTGCTTTAAGCAATATTTCACATACCTCTTTAAAGATATTAATTATACTAATTACTTTAGAGTCTTGTTTTATTAGCTCTATTTCTTCTGGTATAAGTTCCTACCTCTTATTTTCAGGTAATTTTATTTTTAAACTTTCATCTTATTTTTGAATTTGGAACACAAGATTCCTGAGAGCTGGCAGCTGTCTTTGCAGTTCACCTTATGGGACAAGATAAAGTTATTACAGGAGTTTGTATTGGTCAATGACACTACAGAAATACTTAAAAATATTCCAGCAGGTATAATGCATTCTGATAGCTGCTTATTATTCCCTTGTGTTGCCAGCCACTCAGGGTCCCTCTTACTTCTTTCTATTCAAAGCACTGCTCCTATTAGGGTATAGGTGTGCAGGATTCAGGGAAAGGAAGTTTGGGGATAGGAGGTGGAGTGTAGCTGTGGGATAAGAATGGGTGAATGAGGGGCGCCTGGGTGGCGCAGTCGGTTAAGCGTCCGACTTCAGCCAGGTCACGATCTCGCGGTCCGTGAGTTCGAGCCCCGCGTCAGGCTCTGGGCTGATGGCTCAGAGCCTGGAGCCTGTTTCCGATTCTGTGTCTCCCTCTCTCTCTGCCCCTCCCCCGTTCATGCTCTGTCTCTCTCTGTCCCAAAAAATAAATAAAAAACGTTGAAAAAAAAAAAAATTAAAAAAAAAAAAAAAAAAAAAAAAAAAGAATGGGTGAATGAGCCCAGTGTCTACCTGCTTCTGAGAGAGTACAGTAATCCTCCTGTCTGTTGTTTCACTACCCATTCTTTTCTGGAGACCTCTACTGCCTTTGTGTACTGAGTTCCTTCATTTCTATTTGTGTGTGTGCGTGTGCATGTGTGTGTGTGTGTGTGTGTGTGTGTGTGTGGAGGGAATTTTTTCTGGGGTTTTCATATCATCCTGGGTTGATACTTCCTTCTTCAAATGATACTATCTACACATGATTTCTGTTCCTATGAGGATTTCTCTTCCTGTATTTAAGTGGCTATTTATTCTTTATTTTAGAAGGTATCTTTGTGTCATTTCTAGGATTTGTCGTGGGAGAAGGATATTGCTGATTGTGCTATCTTACCATCTTGAAACTGGAAGTACTTATATCAGTTTGCTAATACATTTGCAGCATGTGAAATGCCTTTACTTTTGCCTGGTAGAGCTTAAGTGAAGCAAAGTATTGGGGGTAAAAAAGGAAGACAAAATACTGGCTGATCCTAACAAGCCAGAAAAACAATAAACGTGACTTGCTAAATGGACTACATGTTGGTATAGTACCTAATTTTTCTAGAATGCTTTAAAGTTTATTAAGTATTTTATACTTCCTCATTTGATCTTCACAGTCATTGAGGGGGGTATTGTTATGTTTATACATTAAGAACAGTCTCAGATACTTTAAATGACTTGTACAAAGAAGTTGTGTGGAGGACTTGGATTTGAACCAGTTCCCGGCCTTTGAGGACAATGCTTTCTCTGTTCTACTACTACATATAGATTGAGTTATATGAAGAGCTTAAAAGAAAGGGTGTTTTAGTTAAAATAACAGTGACTTAAGAGAAGGTAAAGAAAAGCAGTCAAGAATTCTTGAAACATTGATATCTAATATGAATAAAGAACAAAGGTATGTTGAGTGGAATTAAAGGTGTTACACCTTTGAGGAGCTTTACTTAAAACCACATTGGGGCTTGCGTGGAAACCAAGGCAGAAGCTACAAATTGGCATTCTTTCTTCAGTTCTCATCAAGAATTTGGCCACTAAAATTTTAATTTCCTGTCAGAATAAAAAAATGGAAGACCAAAGATCTCACAATTGGTTTTCAAACCATAAACAGCTTTCACAAAATCTTTGAATATCTTTCTTCTGGTTCACTACTCTGAATTGTTGCCTGGTCTGAATAAATTTTAAGATGGAATTCTTCAGTTTAAATTGTAGAATATTTCAGGGCAGAGGTTGGGAACTTTGATTTCTTTGTTATTCCCCAAGGAAAGTGCCTTTTATAGTTTAGTTACTGCTGATTACTGCTTTTTATCTGTAACTAGGTCTGTGAGATTTACAATTATGGGTGAAAGAACATCACTAAGTATACAGCTTCCCTATCCTGTGGAGAGATACTAATTACATAATTTTCTTTCAAAAGCCTGAAACTGTTTTTAAAGAGTAATTAAGGTTTGAAAGTCTTAGTTAGATTGAGAGGAGGGAGAAGTCCATTTTTATGTTTTACAAAGAAGGATTCACATTAAAGTACCCAAGAAGGTTAGTTGGAGCAATTCAGAAACAGTGGAGAGAATCATTTATCTGTTGAAGGTGGGACAAGAAAATTCTATGACATATTGAAATTGGTATATGTGTTTTATTTTGGCTCTTCGGTTACAACATAAATAGAAATTAAAGTTACATAGAGAAGATGTAATGAAGAGAATTTCACAGGTATTTAAGAAGGAGCTACAGTAAGGCTGGGCAGAGCCCAAAGGTATTGGAATGAATGTTCTCAGCTCAAAGAGCATCTGGGATCTTCAGTGGCATGAACTATTAGGTCATCACACTTGTTGCAATTGGTTGGTATAATATTGGAATAATGTGGCCATATTCCAAATGCTGCTCTGCTTATACCTTGGTTCCAGTCTCCTATAAATTCAACATACACATAGCCTACTGTGGAGTCTCCAGGTCCTTGACGTAATAACTGTTCTATTCCAGCTTCCAGAACTCAATTGCAAATTATTTCCATATTTCTTGGTTTAAATTCCCAAGAGAGTATTTGATTAGGCAAGCCTGTTGGATTTCAGATGATTGGGTCAGGCCTATGATTAGCTTTCTTTGGCTCAAGAGTCAAGCCCCTGTTCAGATGTCCAAGTAGTAAAACCATACCATGTAAAATCTGTAGGTAGCGGACTCCCTGGGTAGTGGTGGAAGATGGGTGTTGGGGAAGCATCCGCAGAGTAGGAAAAGTTTGGTGGTCCCAGTATAAATTTCAGTGGAGCTGAAATTTAAATAAGGCAGTTTGATTCCGAAGTCTGTCGTCCTAAACCCATACATGTTATATACTAAGTCCTGCACTAGGAACTGGGAATATAATAGTGAGGAACCAGATGGGATCTCTGCTCTCTCAGAGCTGCAGTATAGTGGGAGACATATTAATCAAGTAATTAACATTATGAATGTATAATTACAAACTGAAATCAGTACACTAAAAGAAAGAACCCCCTGGTCTGTGAGAGAAAACAGAAGCCTGACCCAACAGATTGGTTAAGGAAGGCATCCTGGAGGAGGTGACAGCTGAGAGCTGAAGAGTGAGTAGGAATCAATTAAGTGAAAGGAGAAGACATATTTCAGACAGAGTGACAAGTATGTGAAAAGGGCTTGGAGGGAACATGGATGTTCAGGGAACTGGAGATAATTTAGTGTGGCTGGAGCTCAGAGATTGGATGAGAGGAGGCCATGGCCAAAGAATATAGGATATGGTAAGGATTTTGATCTTTATTTGAAGAGCAACACAAATCTCAAAGGATTTTAGGGAGGAAGTGACATAATCAGATTTGCATTTTGAAAAGATCATTCTGTCTGAAGTGTGGAAGCCGTACTGGAGGAGATCAGAGGGAACGTTGGGTGGACTTCTGGTAGTTCTTTACCAAAGCCAAGTAAAAAAAATTGTGGTAACTTCGTCTAAGGTGGTAGTAGTAGGAGTGGAAAGACCTAAATGGATTCATGGGATGTTTAAGAGGTAAATTTGGAAATGGTGATGGGCTAGTAAGCTTTCTGTGGTCTGGGATAGAAAACACTGGAAAAAGACAAGCCTCAGGAGAGAAGATCATGAGTTCAATCTTGAACGTGGTGAGTTTGACTTGTATTTAAGACATTCAAGTGAAGATTTTGAGTAGGCAGTTGGCTATCATGTGTGGAACCAGAGTCATTGGCACAGAGATTTAATTGAAATTGTGGATTTGGGTAAAATTGCCTAGGGAAGAGAAAATAAAGTGAAAAGAAAATGTGGTGAGCTCTATGGTGGACTCTTTCATGGTTGGGCAAAGAATGATAGGCCAGCAAAGAAAAAATAGAATTAATGTTGGCTAGCATACTGAATAGAGGAGAATTTCTGGCAACCACTAAGAGCATTTTGGAAGTTGGTGACTATGATTCCTGTGTACCCTAATGTGTGACTCTGCAAATGGGACTTCTTTATTTGGGTGCAGAGATAGGGAAAACTGATGGCAGGGATGACCCAGGGTTTTGTTTCCCTAAACACAGGGAATTAAAAGACAGAGGGCAGAGAATTCAGGTATGTCCTATAACTTACCAGGTCATTTTTTTTTTAATGTGGGAAAAGATTTTTAAATTTTAAATAATTCTGAGAAACATACTTTGTGTATAAACATTTGTTCCCATTTCAAATACTTATTTTGGGTGAATTCCTACTAGTAGAATTAACAAAGAGTAAGAATAACTTTTAGGCTTTTTGATGACATTGCAAATTTGCTCACAAACTGATTGCCTCAATCTTGTTTACATTGGGCCGTGGGTGTTCTAATTTTAATTTTTAATTTTTTCTGTAGATGGATCTAAGAAGCTACTTTATTTATTTTCATTGAAGTATAATTAACATACAATGTTATCTTAGTTTCAGGTGTACAATATAATGATTCAGCAATTCTGTACATTACTCAGTGCTCATCACCATAAGGGTACGCTTAATCTCCTTTATCTATTTCACCCATCTCCCCACCCACCTCCTAATTTTTATTGTTTGCATTTTGGCAGGCAGAATAAATGTATTCTCCAAAATTTTACTTTTTGTTACTCTCTTTCAGTTGCTTTGTGTCTTGAGTAATATTTTTGGTTAAGGTAGTTAGGTCATGCATGTGAGAATGCCTTTCCATTGTGTTTGTGCATTAATGAAAACTTTTCTGGCTGTTGCATCTGAACTCCTAAATGTATGATTCCATTTTATTCTGAATTTTAATGGTATGGACAAATATGAGACCAGAATGCCAAGAAGAGGTGCAGAATTTCTGGAAAAAAAGCCAACATTGCCAGAGTGGAGGGAGAAATAGAGAAAGTGAGAGAATGAATGCTCAGGGTCAAAGATGGTGCAGGGTCCAATCATAAGAATCATGTAAGACAGTGTCAGGAATCTTGTGTTTCATCTTGAGTGAGATGAGAACCCCTGGATGGTTTTGAGCAAGGGAGTGATGTGATCTAATTTCCATTGTAAGGAGATCACACCATTGGGGATGGAGCACACAGGGCCTCGTGGAAACAAAATCCTGTTTCCCTGCTGGTTCTCAGGTGGTACGAGGACAAAAGTGGGGTCTAAAGCAGGTGTGAGGTGGGGATTGTGAGAAGATAGAAACAAGCCCTTGCAGACCAGTTGTTCATTTTACAGTGATATTTAGACCAAGAGGCCTGACAAGGACTCTGGAGCCACTGTCCCATCAGCTTTAAGGCTAAGTGTAGTGAAGGCAGGCAGGAAGGGCCTTGAGCTTGGGGACCTTTGGTCGCTTCTCCCTGGCCAGAATTGAGGAAGGGGTGTGTGTGTGTGTGTGTGTGTGTGTGTGTGTGTGTGTGTGTTTAGAGCCTGGAGTTTAGTTATCTCCCTCCTTCCAGGCTTCTCTTGGCCTCCTCTCTTCTACTCCTTCTAAGGGTCTTCTCTTGGGACAAGTAACCAGCAGATACTAAAGGATCCTCACTTGAGGTCACTTTGTGCCTGTTTTCACTCCCACTTGTACAGGGTGTGTGAGACAAGGGTTCCCAGAAGAGAGTTTTTGGCTTTCTTATGTTCAAATGATATCATCAGCCTACTCATTACACAATTCTGATTAGATATGAAGTGTATCACTTATTTTCTTGAATTTCTCATTGGTCACAAATCTTATTCATGTCCCTTTTAGAATTGTTAACATATATTTTTTTGAATGCCATAGCCCCACACTTAAAATCTTTTCCTCTTTGCAAGTTAGGCTTTAGCTTATTTAGAAATTCTAATTCTTCCTAATGGGTAACCCCATGAGTTCTGAAATGGTCTGAAGAGTCCATAGTAATTTGCTGTTAGCCTACTTATCACTTCTGGTTTGGTTATTATTAAATCTCAGCCTCCTTTCTCCTTGTTTACGTTAACGGTGTTCTTGCTAAACCAGATCCTTCTGATCTCCCTCACTACTTTAGGCTAGTGGAAGCAACAGAAGGACTTGCTGAACGTATACATTGTTCCTGAGGCATGGGGCTTTGGAGGAACAGTTACCACAATTGACCCCTTGTGGAGAAGGAGGCCTTTGAAAATTTTGAGTTTCCAGGGAGAGCTGTGGGTACCTGGGGATATCTGAGAAGACATTTGTTAATATAGCAATTATTTACTGGGCATCAGCTATGCTCAAAGTACTGAATTTAGAAGTTGCATTTATAGGCACTTAAGATATCGTTCTTAAAGAGACAAAAGCCTGGTAGATGAAGATACTTTTCAACAATGATTATTTCATAGTGTTTGTAGGTGGTATGATTTATATATAAGGCCCAAGGAGTGGACGTGGAAACATTTGGCAGAAGCCAGAGAAGCTTAGGTGGGTGATATTTTCATTTTGAAGAAGTGTTCCAGGAATGGGGTGAGAAGAAGGCAAAGCATTAGTAATAACTGTGAGATAAGACACAGGCCTCTTGTGAGACCCCTAAGTACCTTGGGATGGCTGGCATGTAAGGGCAAAGGTTGAGCTTACCAGGATATAGGGTTGGAGAAACCAGCTGAGGAGAGCCAATTATGACATACTAAGGATTTTGAATTCATTCTGTGGACAAAAGAGAACATTGAAAATTTTTCAGCAGGATTGTATTATCAAATTCTTATTTTAAAAGACAATTTGGGCAGCAGAGGTTTGCATGGAGACTAATTTGAGTACTATTGCAATAATTCATGTAGGGTGAAGGCTTTAATCAAGGCAGAGTGTTAGTGGCTGGGGTCGGAAGTAGGAGGAGATTCTGCAGAAGTAGTGAGGAGGTTGGTGGGAGAGCGAGATGGAAAGAAAGGATAGATTCCAGAAGTTTCAAGAAGGTAGAACTGACAGAACATGGCGGGAGATTTGACGTGGCTGATCAGGAAAAGGAAAGAGGAAAATTTGGAGGAAACATGAGTTCAGTTTCAGATGTTAGACTTTTTAGTCATTGTGGGACTTCCAGCAGGAGATTTTTCATAGACACCCAAATATTTGAGAGAATTACTCAGGAAGTTCATTTGTAAAGGTGGTTGATACAAGCAACTTTCAGCTTGTGGTACCTGGGAGGCTCAGCCAATTAAGCAACCAACTCTTGGTTTTGGTTCAGGTCATGATCTCATGGTTTGTGAGTTTGAGCCCCATGTTGGGCTCTATGCTGACAGTGCAGACCCTGCTTGGGATTCTCTCTCTCCCTCTCTCTCTGCCCCTCCTCCACTCACACTTTCTCTGTCTCAAAATGAATAAATAAACTTTAAAAAAAACAAGGAATCTTCAGCACAGAGCACCTTGAATCCTTGATTTTAACGAGTTTTTCAGTGTTTACTTCAACAAACCACCTCCACTCTCACGTCTGGATCTTTTCTTCTTTTTTGTTAAAGTTTATTTATTTTTGAGAGAGGGAGGGGGAGACAAAGAGGGGGGCAGAGAGAGAGGGAGAGAAAGAATCCCAAGTAGGATCCACGCTGTCAACATAGAGCCTTATGTGGTGCTCGATCTCACGAATTGCAAGATCATGACCTGAGCTGAAACCAAGAGTGGGACACTTAACCAAACTGAGCCACTCAGGTGCCCCTTATGTCTGGATCTTAACATCATCTTCATCTGCTCTAAATTGGAAGAATTAAAGTCCAAGATGGCAGTTTGAGCACTGGTTCCTTCTGTGTTCCAGTTCCCTATTGCTTTATAGCCATATCTTTTCTTTTGGGTCACTGAGACTTCACATCCCTTTACTTCTCCTTTTACTCCTGGTTCATTGAAACATTGTACTATCATTTCTTTTTCTAACTAGTCTAGATCATAAAGTCCGAATCATTTGCTCTTTAGTACATGCAATGCATTCATTCCCTTGCTTTCTGATGCACATATTCTGTAAATTCTCAGTGTTGGATCTGGGCTACTAAGTGCTAAATGGAAGCACAAAATATATGGACAGGAAAAACCACAACTGTGTGGATTCCAGTAGGTCATCCCTCAGCACCTCTGTCTCTGGCCAGGTTTCTCTTCAAAAACCTGTAGCATAGTCCCAGCTTTCACCACCTTCTTCATGCCTTTTTCCACAATGACACCTTGCTTCACAACTCAGTTAACAGATGGTCTTACTCTTTATTTTTAAGACAAAATTGAAGGCATCATGTCTGATTCCTTCAGTGATCCAAACCTGCACCTTCAAACTTATACATGCCTGCATTTATACCTCCTTTCCTGTGGCCACAGAGGAGGAAATAATGCAAAGATGTTAGTATTCAAAGGTCATTCTGTGTTCACCTGATCGTTATTATTTCAATTATCCTTTTTTTCTCCTTTACATTAATCTATGTTGGCATTTACCTTCTACATGCTCAAGTGACCCTTATCTTTGAAAAGTAAAAAAAAAAACCCTCATTTTAACCTTTATTCCTCTGTAGCTGCCAGTCCCTTCTCCAGATATGACAGGTCAGTGAATGCTTATGATGTTCCAACTTCAACACTGCTTTGGACCTGGTAATTCTTTGTTGTTGGGGCTGTCCTATGCATTGTAGGATGCCTAGCAGCACCCCTGGCCTTTGCTAATTAGATGACAGCAATACTTCCCCTTACCCAGTTATGACAACCAAAAATGTCTGTAAATCTCTGTTGTGGGGGAGGGGCAAAATTGTTCCAGTTGGGATAAAACTCATAACTCTTTATTTTTATTTATTTTTTTTTTATTTTTTATTTTTTTTATTTATTTTTGGGACAGAGAGAGACAGAGCATGAACGGGGGAGGGGCAGAGAGAGAGGGAGACACAGAATCGGAAACAGGCTCCAGGCTCCGAGCCATCAGCCCAGAGCCTGACGCGGGGCTCGAACTCACGGACCGCGAGATCGTGACCTGGCTGAAGTCGGACGCTTAACCGACTGCGCCACCCAGGCGCCCCCATAACTCTTTAAAAAAAACTTTTTTTAGTGTCTATTTATTTTTGAGAGACAGAGACAGACAGAGCATGAGTGGGGGAGGAGCAGAGAGAGAGGGAGACACAGAATCCGGAGCAGGCTCCTGGCTCTGAGCTGTCAGCACAGAGCCCAACGCGGGGTTGGAACCCACGAACCGTGAGATCATGACCTGAGCTGAAGTTGGATGCTTAATTGACTGAGCCAACCAGGCGCCCCTTAAAAAATTTTTTTTTAACGTTTATTCATTTGTGAGAGGCAGAGAGAGACAGAACATGAGTGGGGGAAGGGCACAGAGAGAGAAAGGAAGACACAGGATCCAAAGCAGGCTCCAGGCTCTGAGCTGTCAGGACAGAGCCCAGCTGGGGCTCAAACTCAGAAACCACGAGATCATGACCTGAGCTGAAGTCGGCTGCCCAACTGACTGAGCCACCCAGGTGCCCCAAAACTGATAGCTCTTATTGTTTGAGTAAGCACGTGCAAAGAGACTCTGACAAGCTGTAACAACATTTTACTAATAGAAGATAATGTAACTGATTTTGCTACTGGACAAAAATATTGTTCTATTAAGTTACTAGGCTGATAGGAAATCTAGTAGTGAACAGAGAGAGAGGGTACAAAAAATGTTTTTTTCTGAATATTCTGGGGAATATTCAGAGTGGACATTGAGAGATTTTGTCACTTTGCAAAACACATACTAATGAATTTCAGTAATTAATTTCATTAGGATCACCTCCTTTTGAAATATGTGTGGTAAGTTAGCAAACTGAATAACTCATTACCATATATGATGGAAGTGTAGTGACAGGATTTGAAGGAAGAAAAGCATGATTCCATATAGAGAAACGTATGCTCTTTGAAGCACAGTTCAACTTGAAATGATGTTAATGATGTTTACATATACCAAGATATTCAAGTTTGTATCTGTTTTGAAAAAAGGGGCTATGAGTTTTGATATAAATTATGGACTGTTGTTCTTTAGGACAGAAAGGAAACTATGATGGTTCCATTAAGCACAGGGAGTGCTTTCTTCATTTCAACACACTCAGCACTGACTGGGGGCTACCATTGGATTCAACTGTCTAGGTTGCTCCCTCATGGTGGGCAACATAGGAAGCTGCGTTAGGAAAGGCAGAATGTCTGTGGTGGGACCAGGAGACAAGGTGATTCCAACATGGCCTTGAGCTCTGTGTTTTATTTCAAAATCTTGTCTGTGTTGTAGAGATTTCTGGAGACTTTTGAGACCTAGTGACATGACACCCTGGAAAGATGTTTTAAATGAATTATTTTAGTTTATTGAATGCTTGCTATGTTTCAAACCCTAGGCAGAATTCAGGGAACTATCTGTAACTTTCCTGTAAGTGTCAGACACAGCGGTGTGATGATGTCAGCGCATCCTGGCTCATAAGAACCAATTTTCCATATTTCTCCCCAGCTCTGTGTTTTGTGACTGTAATCGCCATGGTAGAGGTAGTTATACTAAGGAATAAGGAACCAAAATATGCCACAAATCAGGGCTTTAAAAAAATTATATTCTTTCCAGAGAACTGTTTTACCAGCACACACTAAAGATGGGTCTTCTTTTTTTTCCATTTCAAAGCTGAAACTGAAGTTCAGGAAAGTAATTCCCTAAAGTGAGTTTAACTTTGAAAACTGCATGAGTTTCTGGGAGGCAAGGCACAGTATTAGTATGAGAGAATCCCTTATTTTTCTACTCAAATGGTAGAGTCCAGTTGAGGTTAGGTTTTATTCATAGGGCATTTTGATTTTCCTTTGTTTCTCTTACCTTTCTTACTGAACATAAATGGGTCATGGTTCACAGTCTTTCAGACCTGCATTTTGGTGTAAATTAGAATGTTATTTTTCATCATACTTGGTTTTCTAACAAATATATTATTTGCAAAATATTCCCAGCATTTGATTATTTAACTAACCCCTGTTCTATTACTAATCAGTTCTGTTATCCTCAACAAGTTTTCTCTGCTGTCTAGTATTGGGGATGCCACCAGGGACCTCTAAGGTCAATGCCATTCATTCCAGCATGAAGACCTTTATGCTTTTAACAATAGAGTATTTCCATGTGAAAATATTAACATGGAATATAAGTTCTAAATAAAGTAAGATGAGCCTCAAAAGTGAAGTTTGTTATTTTATGATGAAACGAAGTTTTTATTTTGTTTTGAAAGTTTCAGAACCTGAAGCTGAGGGAATTCTACTGTGAAGGAAACCCTCTGTTCCTGAAGGAGCCAGTTACCACTGTACAACAGGATGATGTCTGGAGTCTACAGGTGAAGCCTTATACCATTTACACAGCTCTTGAAACTAAAGCTATGATTTAAGTTTTAAAGATTTTTCTTTTAAAGCATTCTTGCCAACTGGTAAATGATTACAGCAACCCTAGTCCATTGGCAATGTGGATCCTAGACATAATCTCTTTGACTGGCTTATAGAATCCAATGTAATACTGATATCTAGAGTGACCAAATTTGGAGAAATGGAAACATTTTATTGGATGAAAAGAAAAGAGAGGAAGTTGTTTTCACTTTAACCTTCCAAGTATTTTTTTAGTATTATTTAAAGGGTGTATTTGATTTGTTTTTACCATGGTTTTTGCCTCTTCCTTCCCATTTTCACTTGTCCCTGTTTCTAGTGGATAAATGAATCTGACCCAGAAATCATGTTCACTTTAATCAGACAAATTGATGATATTAAAATATGGAATAGAAAAGCATACTAGAGGACTCTCTTTGTGTGTTTTTTAGTGACAGATGAATTAAGATTGCAGATCTTCCCACAGTTGAGTATGAGTCTCCATCATGAATTTGGACTTCTCAGATTCTAAGTATTTAACAGGAATGAACTAATTTATGATTTAGTCCTCCAATAACCTTAAAAAGTAGTGCCATTATTGCCCCCCTTTTACTGATAAACTGAGATCAGAGTAAGTTAAATAACTTGTCCATGTTCACAGAGCTAGTATGTGTTAGTATGATGATGCCAACCTAAAAGCTGGGCTTCAGACTCCATGCTTGGAAAGCTCCATTGTCTTAGAAAGAGTCTGCTGGAAGGTGAGGGAAAGGGAAACAGGGCTAGTCCCTTTCTGGAGGAGGGTCTGGTTTGTGGACGGGACAGAATGAGCAGTCAACCCAATGTGGCAGTAGTCTCACTGGGATCCCTTGAGGGCAAGAATGTTGCTGTGTGTCCAGCATGAAGATGCAGAGTGAGAGAGCAGTATTTCTTCCCCCTTTTCTAAAACTATAACGACCCAGGAGCACAAGAATTTTATGCAGGCATGTGCGTGCATATGCACACACACACACACACACACACACACACACACGCACAGTTGACCCTTCAACAACATGGCGGTTAGGAGCACAAATCCCCAGGGAGTCAAAAATCCATGCATAAATTTTGATTCCTGCAAAACTTAACTACTAATAGTCTACTGTTGATGGAAGTCTTACCAGTAACATAAAGAGTTGATTTACATATTAACACATAACAAATAGGAGTTAATGTATATATGTATTATGTACTGTATTCTTACAATAAAGTAAGCTAGAGAAAAGTGAAGGTTAAGAAAATCATAAAGAAGAGAAAATACATTTATACTACTATGTTGTATTTATTGAAAAAAAATCATTGGTTTTGAAAAGCAGAGGGACTTAACATTGTGAGTTTTTATAATCAGTGGGGCTTAACTCCTGGAACTTTAAAAATCAGCAGCTTGGGTCTGGGGGAACCAAAGGGTGGTAGAAAACTGGTTCCTTGCCCTTAAAGAGACTGCAGTATAACAAACAGCCCCAATGATATGGCATAGAAGCTGCGGTTTGAAGAACACCAGGGGTATGGGAAAGCTATTTGTTTACTTATCTCAGAGCCTCTGCAGCAGGGGCAGGGATCTTTAGGAGACTTTTCTAAGAACAAAAGAGCTGACAAGCTCTATTTCCCTCCCCCACCCCCTAGCCTAGATACATGGAGACCAGCAGGAACCAGTACAGTGTGAACACTACCTGGCTTGCTAACAGTGTACCCCATACCCATGCAGTTCTGCAGACTCACCCCTCTAGCCCCAGTCTTCCCGGGAGTTTTCCAAAGTGACTACAGGTCCCCTGACACAGTGGACCTACACAAAACTTGCTAACACTGTGCACCCCACCCTCGCATTCTCCTATTGACCCACCCCCACCAACCTGTCCTCCACAGGAGTCCAGAGGTGTGCCACAAGTGTGGCAATGTGCAAGCAGCCCCAGTAGGGGCCAGCACCACTCCAAAGTGACTTCTGTCCCAGGAAGTGTGGAAGATAACCACACATACCAGTTGAACTACAGCTCCAGCAGCAAAAGCCTCCTGGGGGACAACACAGGGAGAGTATCCTGCAGTTTGGTGCAACTGCATCTCTGCCCAAGGCAGCCCCAGATTGGTCCATTAACAACAGGGACCAAACCTTGCCAACAACAGGGAAAGTGAGCCATTGTTGGCAATTCCACTGAAGACAAATGCAGCTCAGCCACAAGAGTAGGGTGCACAAAATATATATAGGAGACACCCTTGAAGCTCCAGATTCTGATGAACACGAGACATTGCACTACAGGGCATCACAGGACATTTCCTTCATAAGGCCATTACCTGCAAGAGCAGGAGACATAGTTGATCTTTCTAACACATAGATACAAAGAGACAAAATGAAAAGACAGAGAAATATGTCCAAAATGAAAGACCAGGACAAAATCATAAGAGAGCTAAACAAAATGGAGATGAGTAATATGCCTGGTAGATAATTTAAATTAATGGTCACAAAGATACTCACTGGGCCTGAGAAAAGAATGGAAGATCTCTGTGAGAACCTCAACAAAGACAAAGAAAATGAAAACCATTTAGAGATGAATTCAAAAGATGAAATTAAAAATACACTAGAGGAAATAGAGAATAGATTACAGGAAGCAGAAGCATGGATCAGTTGACCTGGAGGACAGAGTAATAGAAGGTAAACATGCTGAAGAGGAGAAAGAAAAAAAGATTAGTAAAAATTGAGAATACATTAAGGGGGCTCAGCAACACCACCAAGCATAATAACATTCACATTATAAGGATACCAGAGGAGAAGAGAGAGAAAAGGAGGCAGAAAATATATTTGCAGAAATAATAGCTGAAAACTTCCCAAATCTGGGGAAGGAAACTAGATCCGAATCTAGGCAGCACAGAAAGCCCCCAACAAAATCAGCCCCAGGAGGTCCACACCGAGAGCATTGTAATTAAAATGACAAAAAGTAGTGATAAAGAGAAAATTTTAAAAGCAGCAAGAGAAGAGAAATCAGTTACATAGAAGGGAAACACCATAAATCTATGAGCTGATTTTTCAGCAGAAACTTTGTAGGCTGGAAGGGGGTGGCATGTTATATTCAAGGTGCTGAAAGGGAAAACAACAACAACAAACCTTCCATCAGGAATACTCTATAGGAGAGTTAAAGAGTTTCCCAGGCAAACAAAGGTTAAAGGAATTCATCACCACTAAACCAGTCTTGTAAGAAATGTTAAAGAGGAATTTTGAGTGGAAAGAAAACACTATAATATAAGCAAGAGTAAGAAAGGTAGGATGGATAAAAGCAAAATTAAATATATCTATAAAAATCAAAGGATTCATAAAATCAAAGAATGTGAAGTATGACACTATATACAAAAGACATGGAGGGGAGAGAAGTTATATTTAGTGCTTTTAGAATGGGTTCAAACTTAAGTGACCATCAACCTAATATAGACTGTTATATGCACAACATGTTATATATAAACCTAATGGTAATGACAAAACAAAAAACCAGTAATAGATGCACAAAAAATTTAAAAGACAAAGGAATCTAACACTAAAGAAAGCCTGCAAACCATGAGAGAAGAGAGCAAGAGAAGAAAGGGACAGGGAACAACTACAAAAACAGCTATAAATCAAGTAACAAAATGTCAATAAATACATACCTACCAATAATTAATTTTTTTTCATGTTTATTTATTTATTTTGAGAGAGAGAGAGAGTGTGTGTGCACACAAGTGGGGGAGGGGCAGAGAGAGAGAGAGAGAGAGAGAGAGAGAGAGAGAGACAGAGAGACAGAGAGAGACAGGGAGAGAGAGAATCCCAAGCAGGCTCCACACCATCATCACAGAGCCGGCTGTGGGGCTCAAATTCATGAACCATGAGATCATGACCTGAGTCAAAACCAAGAGTTTGACACTTAATCGATTAAACCATCCAGTTGCCCTGGTAAAGGAATTCAAATATATCACTGAAGAAAGCCAGCAAACCATGAGACAATAGAGGAAGAGAAGAAAGGAACAGAGAAGAACTACACAAACAACCATAAAACAAGTAACAAAATGTCAATAAATACATACCTACCAGCAATAATTCGAATGTAAATGGACTAAACACTCTGATCAAAAGACATAGTGTGTCAGAATGGATTAGAAAGCAAGACCTTTCTATATGCTGCCTACCAGGGACTCATTTTAGACCTAAAGATACATGCAGATTGAAAGTGAAGGTGTGGAAGAACACTTATCATGCAAATCGAAAATAAAGCCAGGGTAGCAATATTTATATCAAACAATATAGACTTTAACACAAAAGTTGTAACAAGTGACAAAGAAGGACACTATATAATAATAATAAAAGGAGCAATGCAAAAAGAAGATATAACAATTGTAAATATTTATGCACCCAATATAAGAGCGCCCAAATATATAAGGCAGCTATTAACAAACATGAAGTAATCAGTAGTAATACGATAATAGGGGGGTAATTTAACATCCCACTTTTATCAATGGACAGATCATCCAAACAGAAAATCAATAAGGAAAGAGAGGCTTTGAATGATACATTGGCCCAGATGGATCTAATAAGAAATATTCAGAACATCCCATCCTAAACAGCAGAATACACGTTCCTTTCAGGTGCACATAGAACATTCTCCAGAATAGATCACATGAGGCCATAAAAGAAGTCTTAAAAAATTAAAAAAAAAATTGAAGTCATATAATGCATCTTTTCCAACCATAATGCTATGGAACTAGAAATCAACTACATTAAAAAATCTAGAAAGAAAACAAATGCATGGATGTTAATGTGCTACTAAACAATGAGTGGATCAACCAAGAAATCAAAGAGGAAATAAAAAAATACATGGAGACAAATGAAAATGAAAACACAATGGTCCAAAATTTGGGGGATGCAGAAAAAGCTGTTCTAAGAGGAAAATTTATGGCAATACAGGCCTATATGAAGAAGCAAGACAAATCTCAAACTAACCTAAAGAAGAAAAAGAAGAACAAACAAAAACAAAACAAAACAAAAAAGAAAAGAAAGAACAAAGCCCCAAGCAGTAGAAGGAAGGAAATAATACAGATTAGAGTAGAAACAATGGAATAGAAACTAAGAAAACCAAAACCAAATAAACAAACAACAATAAAAATACCCATAGAACAGATGAATGAAACCAAGAACTAGTTCTTTGAAAAGATCACCATTGATAAACCTTTAGCCAGATTCATGATGAGAGAGAGAGAGAGAGGGAGACAGAGAGATACAACTCAAAATCAGAAATGAAAGAGAAGAAATAACAAACAGCACAAAAATACAAAGTATTATAAGAGAAGAGTGTGAAAGATTATAGCCAACAAATTAGCCCAAAGGAGATGAATAAATTCCTAGAAACATACCTCCTAAAGCTGAATCAGGAAGAAATAAAAAATTGGAACAGACTGATTACCAGTGATGCAATTGAATCAGTAATCAAAAAACAAACAAACAAACAAAAACCAAAAAAACTCTCAACAAACAAAAGTTCAAATGGCTTCACAGGTGAATTCTACCAAGCATTTAAAGAAGAGTACCTAGTCTCTTCAAACAATCACAAAAAAATAGAAGAGGAAGGAAGGCTTCCAAATTCATTCTATAAGGCCAGCATTACATTGATACCAAAGCCAAATTAAGAAACTACAAAAAAAAGAGAGCTACAGGGCAATATCTCTGATGAACATAGATGCAAAAATCTTCAACAAAATATTAGCAAACAATCCAAAAATACATTAAAAAATTCATTCACCACAATCAAGTGGGATTTATTTCTAGAATGCAAGAGTGGTGCAATATTTGCAAACCAATTAATAGGATACATTACGTCAGCAAGATAAGGAATAAAAACCATATAGTTATTTCAATGGATGCAGAAAAAGCATTTGACAAAGTACAATATCCATCCATGATAAAAAACTCTCAACAAAGTAGGTTTAGAGGGAACATCCCTCAACATAATAAAGGCCATATATGAAAAATTCATAACAGACACCATACTCAATGGGAAAAAACTGACAGCTTTCCCCCTAAGATCAGAAACAAGACAAGGATGTCCTCTCTCACCTCTTTTATTCAACCTGGTACTAGAAGTCCTAGCTGCAGCCAGCAGACAAGAAAAGAAGTAAAAGACATCTGAATTGGTAATGAAGAAGTAAAAGTTTCACTATTTGCAGATGACATGATACTGTATATAGAAAACCCTAAAGACCACCAGTAAGCTGCTATAAATGATAAATGAATTTAGTAAATTCTCAGGATACAAAATCAATATACAGAAATCTGTTGCATTTCTATACACTAATAACAAAGCAGCAGAAATAGAAATTCATTAAATAAACACTTTTATTTATAATTGCACCAAAAATAATAAAATACGTAGGGCAAACTTAACCAAAGAAGTGAAGACCTATACTCTGAAAACTATAGCACATTAATGAAAAAAATTGAAGATGACATAAACAAATGGGAAGATAGTCCATGGTCATGGACTGGGAGAATAAATCTTGTTAAAATAGCCATACTACCCAAAGCAATCTAAAGATTAAATGTAATCCCTATAGAAATACCAACAGCATTTTTCACAGAACATCTTAAAATTCGTATGGAACCATAAAAGACCACAAATAGCCAAAGCAATCTTAAAAAAGGAGAAAAAACTGGAGGAATCTCAATCCCAGATCTCAAGATACACTACAAAGCTATAGTAATCAAAAAGTATGGTACTGGCACAAAAATAGACACATAGATCAATTGAACAGAACCCAGAGTCCAGTAATAAACTCATAATTATATGGTCAACTAATCTACAACAAAAGAGGCAAGAATATGCCATGAGAAAAAGACAAATGGTATTGGGAAAAGTGGATAGTTACATGCAAAAGATTGCAACTGAGTCACATTCTTACACCATTTACAAAAATAAACTGAAAATGGATTAAAGACTTAAATGTGAGACCTGAAACCATAAAAATCTAGAAGAGAGCACAGGCAGTAATTTCTCTGACATTGGCTGTAGCAGCATTTTTCTTGATATTTCTCCTAAGGCAAGGGAAACAAAAGCAAAAATAAACTCTTGGGACTACATCAAAATCCAAAGCTTCTGCACAGCAAAGGAATCAATCAACAAAACAAAAAGACAGTGTACTGAATGAGAGGAGATATATGCAGACAATATATCTGATAAGGGGTTAATATCCAAAAAATGTAAAGAACTTCTATAACTCAACACTGAAACAACAAATAATCCAATTAAAAATGGGCAGAAGACATGAATAAACATTTTCCCAAAGAAGATACACAGAAGGCCAAGAGACACATGAAATGATGTGCTCGACATCACTCATCATCAGGGAAATGCAAATCATAACCACAATGAGATACCACCTCACACCTGTCAGAATGTCTAAAATCAAAAACACCTGAAGCAACATCCGTTGGTGAGGAAGTGGAGAAAAAGGAAAACTGTGCACTGTTGGTGGGAATGCAAACTGGTGCAGCCACTCTGGAAAACAGTATGGAGGTTCCTCAAAAAATTAAAAATAGAATTACCCTATGATCCAGTAATTCCACTAGTGGATATTTACCCAAAGAATACAAAAACACTAAAACAAAAAGATATATGCACCCTACATTTATTGCAGTATTATTTACAATAGCCAAATTATGGATCCATTGATAGATGATAAAAAGATGTGAAATACACACACACACACACACACACACACACACACACACACACACACGTATCTACACACACAGTCGAATATTACTCAGCCTTAAAAAGGAATGAAATCTTGTCATTTGCAACAACATGGATGGATCCAGAGGGCATAATGCTAAGTGAAGTAGGTCAGTCAGAGAAATACTGCATGATTTCACTCATGTGGAATTTAATTAAAAAAATTAACAAAGAAAAATGAGACAAAAAAACCCAAACTCGTAAATATAGAGAACAATCTGGTGGTTGCCAGAGGGGCGGTAGGTGGAGATGGGTGAAATATGGGAAGAAGATTAAGAGTACATTTATTGTGGTGAGCTCTGAGTTATGGATAGAATTGTTGAATTACTATATTGTACACCTGAAAGTAATATAACTGTATGTTATACTGGAATTTAAAATAAATAGGAAGGAAGGAAGGAAGGAGAGGGAGAGGAGAAGGGAGGAGCGGAGAGGAGAGGAAAGGAATCAACATATGACTAGATCCACACAATTCAAACCTGTGTTGTTTAAAAGGGTCAATTGGGGGCACCTGGGTGGCTCAGTCGGTTGAGCGTCAGACTTCAGCTCAGGTCACAATCTCGTGGTCCCTGAGTTCGAGCCCCGCGTCGGGCTCTGGGCTGATGGCTCAGAGCCTGGAGCTTGCTTCCGATTCTGTGTCTCCCTCTCTCTCTGCCCCTCCCCCATTCATGCTCTGTCTCTCTCTGTCTCAAAAATAAATAAACGTTAATAAAAAAAAAATTAAAAGCGTCAATTGTACTTAGTAGGAAAAATGATTTTTACTTATAATATATTAATGATTTGGGTATTTTTAAAAGTATCTCTAAGATTTTTTTCTTAGAAATGTGCCAAATTTATTATACATTTCATATTTGTACTTATTCCTTTTTACTGGATATTTGGGTAATGTTACTGATTTAAACTACTTTAAAAAATATTTTTTAAGAGTTTTAATTTTTTTAGTAACCTCTACAGCAAGTGTGGGGCTTGAACTCATAACCCCTGAGATCAAGAGTCACATGCTCCACCAACTGAGCCATTCAGTTTGTATTTTTTAAAATTAATTAATTAATTTATTTTGGGGAGTGGGGGAGGGACAGAGCAGAAGGGAGAGGGAATCCCAAGTAGACTCAGCACTGTCTCCACAAATCATGAGATCATGACCTGAGACGAAATCGAGTCAGATGCTTAACCAAACTGAGCCACCTAGGTGCCCATGAGGTGCCCTGATTTAAGTACTTTATCTGTCAAAGAATTGTAGCGCTTTGATTTAGGCTATGCCTTGGTTAGGATTTTATTTTTAAGCTTATTTATTTATTTTGAGAGAGAGAGAGAGAGAGAAGAGAGGAGAGAGGGAGAGGAGAGAGAGTGCCAAGCAGGTTCCGTGCTGTCAGTGCAGAGCCCAATGCCGGGCTCAATCTCACGACCTGTGAGATCATGACCTGAGCCAAAATCAAGAGTCGGAGACCCAACTAATTGAGCTACCCAGGCACCTCTATTTTTTTTTTTTTAATTTTTAGAGACAGAGAGTGCACAAGTTGGGAGAGAGACCTTTATTTTTATTTATTTATTTATTTATTTATTTATTTATTTATTTATTATTATTTTTTTAATAGAGAGACCTTTATTTTTTTTTTTCCAACGTTTTTTTTTTTTTTATTTATTTTTGGGACAGAGAGAGACAGAGCATGAACGGGGGAGGGGCAGAGAGAGAGGGAGACACAGAATCGGAAACAGGCTCCAGGCTCCGAGCCATCGGCCCAGAGCCTGACGCGGGGCTCGAACTCACGGACCGCGAGATCGTGACCTGGCTGAAGTCGGACGCTCAACCGACTGCGCCACCCAGGCGCCCCGAGAGACCTTTATTTTTAAGAGATGTCCTAAAAAATACTGTTGGTCATGCCGATAGTATCTTACTTTATATATACTAGCAGTTCCAAGTAATAACTTTATATTTCAGTGGTATATGTTATTCTTCCAAAGTAACATATTGGCAGCAAGTAGGAGAATAATATAATTAATGGGTAATATAAGAGTTATCAAGAGACATATCAAGTGCAACAAACATGTTTGGTTCCAGAAATCATAAATGGAAAAAGTGAACTGTATGAATTGTGACCTTTTTATAGGTCCCATGTATTCCAACAAATTTTTCTACCATCTGCTGTTTTGGGGAGTGAATCCTCGTTTATTAGTTTTCTGCTTTATAGTGAGACCTAGCCTTTGAGTTCTGGTAGCTAAAAACTTAACCTCTAAAATCATTATTTCACTCTGAATCACACACTATGCTGTGTGTAAGTAGTTAAAGAAAAGGTGATAATAGGCATCTAATTTAGAAGTCCTGGTAATATTAGTGTGAAAGAGTAATTCTTTCAGAAAGGATAATCTTTTTATGTCACCATTCAGGAAAAAGAGCTAAAATGAGTAGGAGGTTATTCTGCTGAAGGATCAGACAGTTAGGGAGACTGTACATAAAGGCAGCTTTCTCAGTTTCTCAGATGCTTGTTAGGTGGAATGGACAGAGTAATAAGGAACAGGGAGACAGCAATTTATAGGATTTTGTTGTTATTTTTTAAGATTTTAATTGGGCACATGAGTGAAGATTATGTATGTACATATGTATGTATGTATTTCCAAAGATTCCTGTTAGAGCCTGTTGTGGACCATTTTAACACCAGTGGGAAATCTTTCACTTTGGCCAGAAAAAAACAGTTCCATAAATTATTAAAATTCATGCAATGTTTGTGGAACATTTATACAGGGCTTCCATGCTACCAGCACAAGAGGCTCAGTTAGCAGAGTAAATCAAATATTTGTTTTATTTGCTTGCTCAGTGAAGATTTGATTTTATGTATTATATAGTATTTTACTGTAAAATGACGACGTTGTTGATGGTCATGGCAAAAGCCAGCTTATATTTTCTAGCCACCCTTTTGTTATTTAATATTATAATTACTACCAAAAGTTAAGTTTCTGGACATGGCTGTGTGGATAGGTTTAATACAGATTGAATTCAGACATTTGGGTAATAGAAATCAGTGCTCTTTGCTAATATGACTATTCAGGTACTCACTGAAGTAGGTAACTTAGACCAGTGCATCTTAAAGTTGAACAGGCATACTGATTACCTGGAGAAACTTGTTAAATTGCAGATTCTGATCCAGTAGGTCTGGAATGTAGCTGGAAGTCTGAATTTCTAATAGGTTTCCAGATGATGCAGATTCTGGTCCTTGAGTCACAGTTTAAGTTCTAAGGATTTAGACATTAGTAAATATGACAGACTCAGTTATTGAGTCCAGTATGAATATTTGCACAGTCCTTGCTGCTTATAATGAGAGGTATAAAATTTGAACCTAAACTTTAATAATGTAATTTTTTTAATCTTGGATTTATCTTTAAAAAAATTATTATTGTTTTTATTTTGAGAGAGAGAAAGAGAGCAGGTGTGAGTTGGGGAGGAGCAGAGAGAGAGGGAGCGAGAATTCCAAGCAGGCTCCATGCTGTCAGTGCATAGCCTGACACAGGGCTCTGTCTTACGAACTGTAAGATCATGACCTGAACCAAAACCAAGAGTTGGATGCTTAACTGACTGAGCCACAGGCACCCCAATTATGTAAATTTTTAATAATTTGGATTCCTCTATGTAAGAGACATAGAAATATTAAGATGGAAGTAACTTCCTTCCTTCCTTCCTTCCTTCCTTCCTTCCTTCCTTCCTTCCTTCCTTCCTTCCTTTATTTATTTATTTATGTATGTATGTATGTTTATTCCTGAGAGAGAGACAGAGACAGAGAGAGAGAGAGAGAGAGAGAGAGAGAGAGAGACAGGGCATGAGCGAGGGAGGGGCAGAGTGAAAGAAAGACACAGAATCTGAAGCAGGCTCCAGGCTCTGAGCTGTCAGTCCAGAGCCTGATGCAGGGCTTGAACCCACAAGCCGTGAGATCATGACCTGAGCCAAAGTCGGACGTTTAACTGACTGAGCCACCTAGGCACCCCTCTTTTCTTATATTATTGAAAACTAATTTATAATGCCCATCATTGGCAATAAAATTCATTATATAGATTATGGAAAACTAACAGAAATTGTGAAGAATAAGCCAAAAATATAAATTAATATAATTAATATAATTTTTTTTTAATCTAGGAAATAACATCAAGATTTATAATGAATGAGCTCTCAGAAAAGAATCCTTTTGTAATGCAAGCTATAACATGGCACCCACTGGTCAAGAACATAATGTCTCAGAGAAGAAAATGTGCAATATGTGGAAAGTACTTTTTAACAATATGGCTGGAATGTGTTGAATTTGTTCCTCCATCAAAGGTAAATAGTACTTTTTGTGTGAGTGGAGCATAATATCTCCTCTTTTTCTTTGTCCTTCTCTAAGTGAGCCAATACTAACTAGATTTTTATCTAAGAATTGACTTGTATGATAGTATAATGGTTTTTATTGAGCTTTTGTTGAGATATGATTGACACATAACATTATGTAAGTTTAAGGCATAAAGCATGTGGATTTGCTACATTTATAAATTGCAAAGTGGTGTTGGGAAACAACAGATGGTGGGGAAAACTGGACAGCAACATATAGAAGAAAGAAACTGGACCACTTTCTTACAGCATACACAACAATGAGTTCAAAATGGATGAAGGACCTACATGTGAGATAGGAAATCATCAAAATCCTGGAGGAGAACATAGGCAGCACCCTCTTTGATCTTGGCCATAGCAGTTTCTTACTAGGCACATCTCCCTGAGGCAAGGGAAACAAAAGCAAAAATAAACTATTGGGACTTCATCAAGATAAAAAGCTTCTGTGAAGGAAACAATCAGCAGAACTAAAGGCAACCTTTGGAATGGGAGAAGATATTTGCAAATGACCTATCAGATAAAGGGCTAGTATCCAAAATCTATAAAGAACTTACCAAACTCAATACCCAAAAAAACTATATAATCCAGTTAAGAAATGGGCAGAAGACATGAACAGACATTTCTTCAAAGAAGACATAAAAATGGCTAACAGATACATGAAAAGATGCTCAACATCAGTCATCATCAGGGACATGTAAATAAAACCACAATGAGATGCCATCTCACACCTGTCAGAATGGCCAAAAGTAACAACTCAGGCAACAACAGATGTTGGCAAGGATGCAGAGAAAAGGGGATCCCTCTTAACACCATTGGTGGGAATGCAAACTGGTGCAGCCACTCTGGAAAACAGTATGGAGATTCCTTAAAAAAGTTAAAAATAGAACTACCCTATATCCCAGCAATTACACTGCTAGGTATTTATCCAGAGGATACAAGAATACTGAGTTGAAGGACACATGTACCCCAATGTTTATAGCAGCACTATCAACAATAGCCAATTGTTTGGAAAGAGCCCAAATCCCCATTGACTGATGAATGGATAAAGAAGGTGTGGTATATATACATGATGGAATATTAATCAGCCATCAAAAAGAATGAAATCTTGAACCATTTGCAATGGTTATGCTAAGCAAAATAAGTCAGAGAAAGATACACCATATGATTTCACTCTTATGTGGAATTTAAGAAACAAAACAGATGAACATAGAGGAAGGAAGTGAAAAATAAGATAAAAACAGAGAGGGAGGCAAACCATAAGAGACTATAGAGAACAAACTGAAGGTTGCTGGAGGTGTGGTGGGTGGGAGGATGGACTAGATGGGTGATGGGCGTTAAGGAGGGCAACTGTTGTGATAAGCACACCGGGTGTTATATGTAAGTGATCAATCACTAAATTCTTCTCCTGAAACCAATACTATACTATATGTCAACTAACTTGAATTTAAATAAAATCTTGGAAGGAGAAAAAAAAAAACCTGGGAGTGTCAGAAACTTGTGAGAAGAAAGAAATTGAAAAGGAAAATTGCTTTGCATTGAAACAACCACTGATCCTAACTTTATTAAAATAATTGAAAAAATTAAAAAAGTAACATTTAGTAAGTATGTGATAGTGAAACAGTATGTAGCATGGAATTAGAATAAGTGTATAGTAGGAATTTATAAATTATGCCAAAATATTAAAGATATTTAAAAATTGGATACAGAAAATTTAGATTGGGGAGGGGTGCTGGGTGGCTTAGTTGGTTAAGCATCTGGCTTTGGCTTAGGTCATGATCTCATGGTTTGTGAGTTCAAGCCCCTCATTGGGATCTCTGCTGTCAGCAAGGAGCCTGCTTTAGATCCTCTGTCCCCCTCTGTCTCTGCCCCTCTCTCATACTCTCTCTCGCTCTCAAAAACAAAAACAAAACCAAAAACAAAAAACAAAAAAATAAAATTTAGATTGGAATATACATTACCAGGTACTTAGCAACTGAAACATGGTATTTTCATGGGTTTGTTTAGTTCCCTGTTTCTGGAGTGAAAACGTGCACAAAATACATGGGGATGATAATCAGATTAACCATGTTGGCAAACAGTTGCTTTCATATATTTTTAGGATTTTGTGCTGCTTTTCCCAGTTAAGCAGAAAGAGATTATACAAAAACTAGTTTGCCTAGAAGCCTCCTTTTGTATTAAAAAATTTTAATATCTTAATTATCTTTTAAGGAGCTAAACTTAGAGAATGCTGACCTTTAGAGTAAATACTTCATCATGACGGGAGAGCCCATTTGATAATGCCAACGTCTGGTCGCTCTATTGTGCCTTACAGAATGTTCTGTCTCTGATGGAATTTGCCATCTGAAGGCACAGTTGAAGGAGGGTGACACGTGATGACAAATGGGTATTTATTCTTGACATAAAACAACTAGAAACAACCAAATATCAAATTGTAATTGCTTTTATTTAGGTGAATGTGAAATGATGTGGTACTTACCTTATGAAGTAGTGAGGTGAGGAAAATAGTTGAAGAGTTTTGCTCGATATCGAATATTATTAACCTTTACCATAATTCATCCAGATGCTTTTGTCTTTTTTCAAATGTTATAGCTGTTGCCATCTGAGTTCAGTGAGTCCTTAGTAGTGATAGAATTATCAATAATTTCAGTGTAATTGATATTTAAGTATTAACTGCTAATGATATAAATCTTTGAAATTAATCCTTTTTAGTTACTACCAACTTGGGCCATAGTGACTTAGAAGTAACCTAAATGGTGTTATAAAATCCATTCCAAACACTTGAGAGTGATCCTGAGCCCAAGATATGCATTTGATAGTTTTCATTTTGTATAGTTACATTAGTTGAACTTAACATTTCCCCAGATACCTTTAAAGTTGAAGAGTTTAGGGAGGGAACAGTTTGGAACATGAACTCTCAACCCTGTGTAGAATGATGTAATGTAATTAAAACTACCCTCAAAAGAGATTAGATTGAGTAAGTTTCACTACAAATGAATGAAAATGCTGATCTACTTTATGAAAATAAATGAAAATTTGCAACCTTAATTCCTTTTTTATGACAAGCTGCCAGTAATGAAACATAATATAAGATTACATTTAATAATTTTATTCATTACTTATAGAGAAAAATCTTACTTTGCAGTAAAAAGTTATTACTGTTTAGATACCACTGACATTCATTTATGAAACTGATCATTTCAACCAGCCAACTGTGAAAATGAATGTAGGTTTTAAAACATTTATGCAGTGGTTAGTCAATTTAATGTACATTAGGCACTAAGAGGATCAGAAGGCATCACATTTCTAATTCTAAACAGTCGTGAAAGTAATATGTATTTATTGTTCAGAAAAATTGAAGTGGTGTGAATGATCCTTATTATTTTATTCAGAAAATAACAAAACAATTATAGTATAAATTAACTCACACACTGTATCTTGATTACTTCTAGGGGAACTCATTGAATTCTCTTTTTCTTTAGAAAACTCTCATTGTTGTTGTTGTTGTTCTCCTTCTCCTTCTCCTTCTCCTTCTCCTTCTCCTTCTCCTTCTCCTTCTCCTTCTCCTTCTCCTTCTCCTTCTCCTTCTTCTGAGAGAGGGTTGGGGGGCAGGGAGAGGGAGAGAGAATCTTTAAGCAGGCTCCACACCCAGCTTGGAGAAGTGGGGCTTGAATCCTGAGATTGAATCCTGACCTCCCTTTTGTTCTTAAACTGCTGGGTAGAGTTACAGTTGTCTTCAATCTCTATGATTATTATTTTCTTCTAAAGAATCTCAAATTGCATTCAACTTCAGTACATTTTTCTGAAGCTATGTGTCACCAAAATGTTTGAACCTCCCACGTGAAATTCAAAGGACACTGGTTACGCAGAGGTGGTGCTTGAGAGCAGGGTCACTCTGGAGAGGAGAGAATGCTGCTTAGCTGGATGGGTGGCTGCAACATGAGCAGGATTTTCTTTCTGGTTTCTGCCTTACTGTAGTTCAAAGTGCCCTGTGGGTGGAACAGCCATATAATCTATTAATTAAGCCAAGATGCTTTTGAGAGTAGAAGTGAACATTATCCATGAACTGGAAAACCAGCAGGAAATCGGGACTGTCCTGGGCAAATTCAAATGTATGGCTATACTTTTTAAATGGTGCCATTAACTTTAGAGTAGTGCTCATTGCTGGCTTTTATCACTGTTGATGTGGAGGAGTTGTCATTCTGAATGTTTATCTTAAATTTTCAAATTGTTTTTGGTGGCTCCGTACATATTTGAGGTCCTGCTTTAAAAGGGAAACTCTGGGTGCTAAGTACAGTGCCAATAGGTGGGGGGGGGGGGGGCTGGTTGGTCCCAAATGGCTTAAAATCTAAGAGTTTAAACTCTAGAGATGCAAAAGACACTGGCAATAAAAACTAAAATGAGTGGTAAGAGATTTAGTGCTTCAAAGTGGAAGGTGAGATAATTGTAGGTTGTCTGGCCTGGGAAATGCCAGAAAGATTCTGGGACTTCACAAGACCTTGATACAGGTGGAATTCAGATACATGGAGAAGGAAGCACAGGGGATATTTTAGGAGAAGAGAATGACATGGAGGAGAATGAATCTTGTTCATAGGGCAGTGAATCAATTAAATTGGTTCATAGATGGAAATGGGAAGAGGAGACATTATTTAAAAAATGAGATCAAATTCTATGAAGCTGTCAAAGGATAGAATAAGGAGTTTGAATTTGATCCCATTTGGGAAATGGAGTCCTACTGAATATGTGGGGACAAACCAAGGATATAAAGAAAGATGTATTTTAGAAGGAATCATTTGGCAGTATTGTACAGGATTAATTGGAAGTTGAAGAGGAGGGAAGCTGAAGAAAAGAGATCTATTAGTGGTTGTCTAGCGTGGGTGTAAGACGTAGTAGTAGAAATGCAAGGAAAGGAACCTCCATGGGGAAGGAAGCATGACAGGACTTGAGTGTTTGGATAAGGGAAGCCACAGAAGGGTGTAAAAGAGAAAACCAGAAAACTCCAGAGGAAGCTTTCTGTGAGAGCAAGACCCCAGTTTATATCTCCGATATACTGTTACAAGTGATAATTCAAGTGAATATGTTTAGCCAGTTGGAGACAGGTTAGAACAGCGAAGCAGCGCACTTCTGCGCATTATCTGAAAATGTGTGCGCTTTTCAACAACTGTTCATTCTTTCAGAGAGTTCTGCACATTGTTATTAAACCATAATCAGAGCCCTCCTTTGGTAAAAGAAGCTGGGAGGCACGCTATGACTTAACGTGGATCGAGAGTTCGGTGAACTTAGATTCTAGTCTGGTCTCTAGCTTGAACTCTGAGGCTTAAGGTAAACCACATTCCTTCTCACTATATCTGGACTAATTTCCTTATCTGGACCACGAAGAGATGGGACCAAAGTCTCTTCTAGCTCCAGAGTGACCGAGGGGCGGTCACAGTCATGCTTTTCATGGTCCTGCTAATTTGTTTTTTTTTTTTTAATTTTTTTTTTTTTAACGTTTATTTATTTTTGAGACAGAGAGAGACAGAGCATGAATGGGGGAGGGTCAGAGAGAGGGAGACACAGAATCTGAAACAGGCTCCGGGCTCTGAGCTGTCAGCACAGGGGTCCGATGCGGGGCTCGAACTCACAGACCGCGAGATCGTGACCTGAGCCGAAGTCGGCGCTCAACCAACTGAGCCACCTAGGCGCCCCCTTTTTTTTTTTTTTTAATTTTTTTTAACGTTTATTTATTTTTGAGACAGAGAGAGACAGAGCATGAATGGGGGAGGGTCAGAGTGGTCCTGCTAATTTGGAACATGATACCAGTATTAGTTTCCTATTGTTTCTGTAACAAATTGCCATAAACTTGGTGTCTTAAAAAAATTCATTATCTTGCAGTTTAAGTAGGTCAGAAGTCCAACATGAGTCTTGCTGAGCTAAAATCAAGGTGTCAGCAGGGCTACATTTCTTTCCGGAGGCTCTAGGGGAGGATCCATTTTCTGGTTCTTTCCAGCTTTTAGAGGCCACTGACATTCGTTGGCTCATGGCTCCTTCCTCCGTCCTCACAGCAACATTAGCGGATCTGGTCCTTCTCATGTCACATCACTTGGATCTTCTCTTCTGCCTCCTTCTTCCATTTTTAACATCCTTGTGATGAAAACAAAGCAAAACAAAACAATCCTTTTGATGAAATTGGGTCCACTCAGATAATACAGAATAATTATGGGTCTCTCAAGGTCCTTATCTTAACAACACCTGTAAGGTCCCTTCTGCTATGTAAGGTAACATACATATTCACAGCTTCCAGGGATTAAGACATGAACATCTTTGTGAAGTGTTGGGGAGATACTATTCTGCCTTCTATGATACTTTTCCCAAGAAACAGGAAACCATCTTACTCTTTTTTCGTATTCTGTATGCTTCATGTAATACTGAAACCTTATTCAAAGCTTTAGTTTATACTGTGTGCTATACATATATATTTTGTGATAATTTTTTATTTCTCAGTTTAAAAGATGACAGTGACTATCACCGATAAGGCATGTGTTGAATGATTTTTTAAAAAAAATCTCAATTCCACCATTCAATAAATATAAAACTTAGTGAATATATGTTTTTAAATTTAAAGTACAGAGCTACTTTTTCCTAAAATAGGGAGAAGATGTAATCATATATTCATTTGCTTTATGAAAGAATGCATTTCACTATAAAGAGTGAAAAATTAGCCTGTAGTATAGCTTTTTTACATTTTAAAGCTTTTGCTACAAAGATATTTCAGAATAAAAGTATGTCTAATCATAGACCAATTCCTTTTCCTTTCCTAACCTCAACTCGACATAAAGGGGCTTTCAAGTGTTTCAATTTCTATCTGTAAACAGCGACCAAAGCAGTAGTTATCTTACAGAGTCCTGAAGTTATGTTAATTGATGTTTGTGAAGAGAGGTCCTCTGTAAGAGGGTGTGTGATTATTCCTTCGTGACATGCTCATGTCAAATGGACAGGTGTCATACTGGCAGAAAGCACTATCATGATCCCACAAGTGGACATAAAAATTTAAATGGTTATCAACAGGCTAGGTATTCGAGACTTTCTTTTTTTATGAAAACATTACTGAGTCCAGTGACTCTAGGTGGAAAAGTATATGGCCAAGGAATTATGTTGAGTTCATTTTTCTCAGTAAAATTTCCAGGAAACAGTTTATAGCCCTGAGAAATATTTTATCAGAAATAGTAATAATTAAGTTACAGAATAATTACAAAGTTTCACATTCAGTACAAAACTGATAATGGCCCTTGGTAAAATAAACTTCTAAAAAGTTAAATAAAACATTTTATTCTAACTAAACAGTAATACCCTTTTATTCTAACTAAACAGTAATACCCCCAAGTAGGGGAAAGAGGGATGCAGACACTTCGTATTGGCACAAGGGAAATGGCTAAAACCACAGTGGAAATAGAAAATACCATCCATCGTTTCTGTTGTAAACTTTGTATCTCATGGAGAAACTGGACAAAGCAAATCAGATTAACTGTATGGCTCCACTTGTTTCCTTGGTAAATGTTTGACTTTCTATAACCTCCTCTTGGCTCATGGCTCTACTCTTTGTTCTAACTTCTTAAACAGCAGCTAAGTGAAGTGTGTTAGCATGGCTTATTTTGATAGCCCTTAGTTCTAGATGATAGGTACTTCAGTAGTAAGCCAAGGTTGCTGGTGGCATGAGAGGCTTGTCTACCATATGCAAAGGGAAAAAACACATTTAGCTTTTGAGTGCAGTTTCAACACTTTGTCATTATAATCTAATCGACCAGTAGGATCTCTTGTCTATTTAAAATACTGTACATAATGTGTGTATCATTAGAAAACTGATTATGAATTCTTCTTCCCCTAGACTAATGTAGTCACATTGTTGATATCCCATGATTCAACATTTTATGGTCTATTTATTGTTTATACTGTGTTGTTTCCCCAATACAATATGCACATTCCTGAAGTTTTGCTCCCACAGCTCACTCTTTCTGAATGTCCTTCATGTCCTTTCTAGGCAGTCACATCCTAGTCATCCTTTAAAACTCAGCTCACTATTTTCTTATACTGTGAAATCTTGCTTAATGTGCAGCCTATGGTGGTGTCTCCCTTCTTGGAAATATCCTAGAACCTATCATAGTATCGAGTCTTTTGTTTCTAGGTTTTTTGTGTGTTTATGTCTTAGCTTTCCAACTAGATGCTGAAAAGATTCTTTGAGGAAGAGATTATTTGTTCTATCTCTGTATCCTTGGCATGTTGCTTAATGTGGTTCAAGTTTTAGGTTGCTTATAATTTTTCAGAACTCTTGGTTGCAAACTAGTGAAACCCAACTTACTAATAGCAAGTGATAAAGAAGGCTTAGGAATGGGTCTGGCTGAATATTTAGTCATGCTGGATCAGGTAACCCAAAGTTATCATGAGGAATCTCTCCTTCTATGTGTATTGTGTCTGCTTTCCTTGGTCTCCATTTTGCACTTATTGTAAGCTAAACTATGCCTTCTGGCAGTAGAGGGAGAGCTTCCCTCAGTAGATCCAGCAAAGCCCTGGGGCCGATGTTCATTGGCTTTATTGGACTGTCCTGGGTTATGTGTCCAGCTTGAATTATGTGGCTAAGTCTTCAGCCAAGGAGTGGAACAGTTGTCTTCTCTGTTTCATAACATACGCACTGAAATCAGTGAAAAGGTGGTTCCCAAAAGGAAAAGATGGGCTTTTGTGACAGCAGAATGGGGAATAGATGCTGGCCAGACAAAAACAAGATGCTTATTGGAGATTTCAGTAAATGTTGGCTGATTGATCAACTAAACCTCCTTCTAGGAATAGAGTCAGATTTGTAGAGATTCTATACCATTTTCTACCTTCATCCAAAATATTTTATCATTAGAATAGTGCCCTGTATCCTCTGAGCACTTCATAGTCACGGTTGGAGGTGGATGTGAAGGTGATATGATGTATGACTTGGACTCCCCACCGATTTGCCACCAAAGCTGAAAGGCTCTTACTCTCTCAAGGATGGATTAATAAATGTGCTTAGGTATTTGAACCTTTAAATGGGCCCTCAGTTCTTTTGTGGAAGAGTGAACAAAACAGTAATGAAATCTCTCACTGGGGCTTGTGATGATGACAGCCCAGTGGGCTCATGATAAAAGTAGCATTGTTGACCAATTAAACTACTAGTTGTGTGACTCTGTTTTGGATTCTCTTACTAATAGCTATGTTGACTTCAGAAGTTGTTTATAAAGAATGTAAATGGCAAGCTTTTGAAGTTGCCATTATTTCCAGTATTCGTGCTCAAGACATGTATACCAAGTTGGCTAAGAGTTCTGACTGCCTATTTTGTGCATGGAGAATGAAAATCAGAGATTTGAAGTACAAAAACTTAAATCACGCAGTGGGCAACTTGCTGAAATCCAGCCAATGAAAATCAACATTATGGATAGTGAGCAAAGAATACTAATTTCCATGGGAAATGGGTGATGGACAGACCAAACGAGGACATTCATTGGGGAGTTCAGTAAATGTCTGCTGACTGATCGATTTAACATCCTGTAGGACAGATGTCAGGTTTGTGTGGATTCTGTATTTTTACCTTCATTACAGACACTTTATTGCTAGATAGTATAATAATATATTTGGATAAGAGCATAGACAATCCTTTACCATTTAAATTTTGTTTAGTGTTGAATATGCCTTTCTTAGCTAGTTAATTTGTTTATTTGTGCATGAGAAAGGAGCACATCAAGCATAAATAGAACACTGTGCCCTTTAGAAATTAATGCTGTGAAATCTCTGAGAAAGCTAATATTTATTTTATTCAAAAATATTGGAATATTGCTTTAATGTTATTTTTAATCTTTACCTTTTAGAAATGGAAGATAAGCAGAAATCTACAGCTGGTACCTCTTCAAATATTAATTTGTTCTTACACATGTTTTAATCAACGCGGCCCTAACCTCTTTGGAATTGCTCAAGTGTAGAGCCGGTGAGAAGCTCATTTAGAGACTCACATGACTTGCCCCATCAGTTCTGCACACAAAGTCAGATTATGCCCTACTATGGTACCGTGCTGTCTCTCCTCTCTTTGCCAATACATTAAGCAAAGGAAGAAAAATAATTTACTTGTAAAGATCCCAACTTAAACACTATAGTCTACCGTTAGCTTGTTTAGACTCTAGGTGTGCTGTTTCTTCTTTGACTTAAAAACAAAATAAAGAAGGGAAAAATAAAGGTCTGTGTGGCAAGTGTCATTCTTCCCTGTCATTTTATGACCACCACCCTCCTTTTCTAGATAAGTGTTGAGAGATTGTGATGGGGACAAGGATTTATTTTATGCATGTTTCGCAATTGAAAGAGAATTACTTTTTAATGTTAGACAGTTGTATCCCATTTGTATGATTTCAGCTGAGCTCTTATTTTTTAAGAGGCACTAACGTCTTATTGACTAAAATAAAACCATTCCACTTAAAACGGAGTAGAAGGCTGGAAACTCAGGCTTGGTTACTCCTAACATCCCTTTGTTTCCACTTTTAAAGTTTTATTCTATCTTTATTTTTGTTTTTCACAAGAAACCTACAGAAGCCAGGGCAGTAGCACTGAAATGAGAATTTGACTCATTTTCTCTGAAGGACAACAGAAAAGTAGAAAAAGAAATTACGAAAATGTACAGCATAACATAGGCTAGTAGTCTCTTAAAAAAAGTTTTTTTTAATGTTTATTTATTTTTGAGAAAGAGAGACAGAGCACAAGCCAGGGAGGGGCAGAGGAGGAGGGAGACACAGAATCAGAAGCAGGCTCCAGGCTCTGAGCTGTCAGCACAGAGCCCGACACAGGGCTGGAACTCATGAACCGCAAGATCATGACCTGAGCTGAAGTCAGACTCTTAACCAACTGAGCCACCCAGGTGCCCCGGACCAGTGGTCTTTGGTTGTGTGGTTCTGTCCAGCAGCAGCCATATCACTTGAGAACTTTGTTAGAGTACAAATTATCTACCCCAGACCTACTAAATCAGAAACTGGGGGAGTATGACCCAGTAATCTGTGTTTTAACAGATCCCCCACGTGCTTTCAAGGCAAGCTGTCATTTGAGAACCATAGGTACTGATGAAGAGAAATTTGCTGTAGGTTCAGAAAAGCAAGAAACTTAATCATAATTTGATATTGACATCCCACTAGAAATACATTTCTTCATGTAAGTATTTGATGGTACTTCTGGTGGAAAGCTGAGCGGGTTCTCATCTTTCATATATTTTATTATCATGACACTTTCCTAACTAGGCCTTTTATTAGTTCACTTCGGGATGGAATCCTTTATGAATCAGAGTTGCCTTTGGCATACCTGGGAAGCCAAATCAATGGAGCGCAGCTGAAAGGCCTTCAGTCCTAAAGAATACAAGAGTTAGGCTCCACTGAGACAGAGATGGAGCCTCAAGGTAAATTTCTAAAGTCTCCATTAATCAAGAATGCATTTTTAAACCAAGATAAAAAGCAAAGTACAAACGAAAGTCATAGGAGCTCATTAAAAATGAGTTATAGGAATAAACACGTTTATTGAGGGAAAACCACTCAGAAAATTGATTTTGATTAAGGAAATATTTTTGTGCAGCATGTGCTGTTCAAAAGAGTGTTTTGTTTACCAGTTGAGTCTCATGACCTCAGCCACAGTTTATGTGCCATCTTGGTTCTGGGGAGAACATTGTATGCATTCATTCATCTGAGTACTCATTTGTTCAACAAATATTTCAGGTACCTTTGAAGCCCGGGTGACATGAAAGCAGAATGGTAACTCTCCACTTCCACCTTTTCACCCCATCCTCTTCATGTGTCAGGGTCCTGAGACCTGGTTTCTGCCCTCTGTTTCCAAACTGGTCTTTTGGAGGTTGTCAGTGACTTCCTTCCAATCCTGCTGCTGCTCATCTGGCTGGGCTTCCCTGCAGGTTTAAGCTCGGTTGACCATCTTCTGCCTCTTGGGACTATATGCTGTAGGTTCATTCATTCTTACTCTGGTGGCCTCTTCCCCATACCTTTAGCTGAATTCTCTTCTGTATCTTCTTCCCAAGAGAAAAACTCTGATACTAGAGAGTACCATTTTCTTCTCTCTTAGTGCTTTGTCTTTACCTGAAGGAGCTCATCTATCCCTACCAGTTTCATTTAGCTTCATTTATCACCCCTGCATGAGTAGCCACTCAATCTCTTCAGTTTTACCTGATATTTCCAAGCTCTGCCACTTCAACATTTCTAAAATAGGCCGGATTCTTTTCTTCACAAATTGTTGTCAAACCATTTATTCATGTAGGAAACACATGTGTATTGAGGCACTACTGTCTGCCAGGCACTGGTTTTTTGTTTTTTGGGTTTTTTGTTGTTGTTTTTTGTGTGTGTCTTTTGTGTTGTTGTTGTTGTTGTTGTTCTAGTAATATAACAGAACACACTGACAGGGCCCCTGCTCTCAGAAAGCTTATATTCTAATGGGGCAGGGGAGGCAAACAAGTGTAAATAGGCAAGTAATACGGTGATATGTACCTTGAGCTCTACAGATAGAATATAATGAATCAGAATAAGTTGAGTGTTTGAAAGTTAAAAAGCTCAGGATGATGCTAAAAGTGCCAAGTAACCAATGGCATGCTAAAGCAAAACCACGGTTCTGATGTCAGGAAATTTAGGGTTGCTGGATGCATGGTCATGTGTCAAATATCCGCATGGCAACCAGATTGGGGAAGGATGCATCTGCTTCTACCCTGTGGGGCCACCCCATGTTCTGGTTCATTGGTTAATTAAATCAGAAATTTAGTTCATCTTATTCCATGTGTACATGGGTGTGTATGTGCACATGAGTTGGTGATCTCTTTTGGCCAATCTGTAACCCATTCGAGACACTATCGGAATCTGAAACATTGCCAAATAGTTTTATTTCCTAACAATTACAACCAACCTTTATTTATTGAGGTGAAGTTGAAGCAGCTGAAACATTGATGTTTTGTGAATTATTTGGATTCAATTTTTTTTCCCTTTTTTGTCTCTTCTATGGGTGCTCTCTGGAATTTTTTTGGTTTACTCCCATTTGCCTCAGAAAGATGTGGGAGAGGAAAGAGAGAGAAATTACGTCTCTTTTACTGTTTTCATAAATTCTATCATCATGAGCTATGGGGAAGTAGTTTCCAACAAGAATATATATACACATATATACACATATATACACATATATATGTATATGTGTATATATGTGTATATATGTGTATATATATGTGTGTGTGTGTATATATATAATTTTAGGGTTATTAATGAATTCTGTTTGTCCCCAGTTACTAATTTCTTCCCAGTCTGTTCTATTCATATTCTGTTCTATTCTATTTTCATTCTGTTAATGAATTTCTATATGTCTCCAGTTACTATGAGTAATTCAAGCATAATCTCTGATTATTTATATTTGTATATCTCCTTTGTCTACACAGTCTAACATGGATTTTTCTCCCAGTATTAATTACCCAATATTTCAAACAGTTGTTCAGAGTGGTGTCAGTTGAGTCCAGTGGGCAAAGAATCAATAAATCTAGCTAAGTAATGATACTACTTTTGTATAATCAAAGCAATCAGCCATTAACAATATTTGCCTTTTTTAAAACCTTTTTGGTTAAAAAACATTGTTTTCTTTACATTAATGTTTACATTAAGGTTTATTAATGGGGATTACTGAGAAGGTTTTAGATAAAGGGAGATTTAGTTGTTTTTCATCTGATAACAAGCTTCTAAAAACTTGAGAATAACAGTTGGAACTCTCATTGGTATTTCTTCATAAAATACCTCTTTGCAATGTTCCTTATTGTCTAGCTTATTTCCCAGACTGCAGCTGTGAAAAAATAAATAGCTGGAGGTCAGTTGCACTTGCTAAGAAGAATTGTTTTGCTTCTTGGTGCAGAGAAAGTCCCCAGGCAGTTTAATCTGCAAACCCACTGCTGGAACTTGGGGAGCCTTCTGTAGACCACACAGCTCCAAATCACATGGTCTCCTGACTTGCAGTTCAGAAGGGACTTTGAGGCACCTAGACCGGCTGTGGCACACCAGGATTGACGAGGGGGACTTTTCAATAATCCTCATTCTGCTAGAGTGGGTATCCTGAGGGGCCAGAGCAGTCACCTGAGGTGGAAGGGAGTGCAGGATGCGTGCCCTCTTTCTACATCCAGGGTTGGAGTGAGTGAGGATAGCTAATAGGGCAACACCATTAGTGAACGCTGGGCTGGTGGTGGATGAGTGAGCTACCAGCGCTGAAAGAGGGAGGCTGCTTTAGAAGGTGGGTGGAAAAAGCAAAGGATCTGTCATGTTGTCTGGTCATGCCCTTCAAGGGCAGCTGAGAGATCGGATACATTCAAGTCCTGATGTCTGGGCCTCCCGAGGAGACGTGGGGCTTGTCAGCCTCACTGCGGACTCAAGGTGAGGACAAGCTTGGATCGCGGCTTGCAGGCAGATAGCATGGCGCAGGGGCCATGTGGGGCAGGGTGTTCACAAGATCTATTTTATGGTAAATCTCTGCCTTTTATTCCCTTAAAAAGTTGATAAAAATTTGGAGAGGAAAAAGAGTGTTTTGGAGGATGAGGAATATGGATGCAGGGAAACGGATCATAAATAGCTACCCTTCTCCTGGTAAAATTAGAAAAAGCTTCCAGTCAATCAAATTATGATCAAAACCTTTTATTTCTTTCTGGTGTAAATGAGGGGTTACACGTAATTTATTATTTTATCTGTCCAAACAGAAGACAAAATAGAGCATTTAAAATGTTTTAAAGCTTACCATTTAAAACGTCTCAGTCAAGTATGTGATATTGTCTTTAAAAGAAAAAAGCACTTAGACTAAAATATCTTATGTTCCATTGAAAGACTTCCATTTTATGTTTATAATTGCTCATCCAACAAATGTTTCTTGATACCTTCAATAGGGGAGACATTCTCTAAAGCTAGGAATGGATAAAGCCTTGTAGAGGTTCTATCTGTTCCTAACAAAACAACATCCCCCCACCCCCACCATCCCGCAGGGAATACTTCCTCGGCCACGTATTTATTTAATTGTAAGTTCCATCCCTGGCATGACTAAACCATTTCACTCCATAATTTCCTTACCGGTTTTATTTAGTGTCTGTCTCATTCGACTCTAATGTAAATTCCATGAGAGCAGGGCAGGGCTTTTCCCCTTAACATGTGTTATAAAAACTCTCGAACATTCAGAAAAATTGGGAGAATTTTACAGTGAACACTCATGTGCCTATCACCTAGATTCTAAAAGTCATATTTTTACTATATTTGCTTTATTATATATCTATTCATCCCTCTATCCAACCATGAATCTGTTTTATTTTTGATATATTTTGAAGTTGGAGACATTAGTGTGTTTTTCTTCCAACATTTCAGTGTATACGTCACTAACTAGAGTTCAATACTTGTTTCTTTTCTTCCCCAAAGTAAAATTTACATGCACGTGCTTGCATGCACAGTTATGTGACTTTGGCAAGTGCATTTATACACCTTTATTGACATATGCAGCCCTAACACCATCCCAGAACGTTCTTTCATGTCCCTTCCTTGTAGGGTTGTTAGATTTGACAAATAAAAATGGAAGACACCCAGTTAAATTTGAATTTCAGCAAAACAATAAACACATTTTTCTTTATTTTAAAATGTAAAATGTTATTTATTTATTTAATTCCAGTATAATTAACACACAGTGTTCTGTTAGTTTCATGTGCACAATAGAGTGATTCAGCAACTTTTTACATTGCTCAGTGTTCATTGTGATGAGTGTACTCTTAATCCCCTTCACCTGTTTCATACTTCCCCCCACAGACCTCTCCTCAGGCAACAACAGTTTGTTCTCTATATTTAGGAGTCTGTTGTTTCCTTTGTTTTTTTTCTCTTCTTTCTTAAATTCCACCTGTGAGTGAAATCAGATGGTATTTGTCTTTGTCTGACTTATTTCACTTAGCATTATATCCTCTAGATCCATCCATGTTGTTGCAAATGGCAAGATTTCATTCTTTTTTTAATGACCGAGTAATATTCTAGTGTGTGTGTGTGTGTGTGTGTGTGTGTGTGTGTGTGTGTGTGTACTGCATCTTCTTTATCCATTCATCTTTTGATGGACACTTGGGTTGCTTCCATATTTTGGCTGTTGTATTCAAATTATGTTTTTTGTTTTATTTGAGTAATACCCAGGTGGTGGAATTATTATATCGTATGGTAATTCTATTTTTAATTTTTTGAGGAACCTCCGTTCTGTTCCCCACAGTGGCTGCACCAGTTTGCATTCCTACTGACAGTGCACAAGTGTTCCTTTTCCCCACGTCCTCACCAACACTTACTTGTTGTGTTTTTAATTTTAGCCATTCTCACAGGTATGAAGTGATATCTCATTGTTTATAAACACAACTTATAGTAATGATCCACGCGAGTGCACTCAGTGGGAATTGAGTTAATGGAAGTAAGAATTGAAAATGTGAGATAGATTCGGATGACCTTTAGAGACGGAACCGACTGACTGCATGTCAAAGAGTAAAGTAAAGGTGGAGACATAGATACCTCTGAGTTTTTATTGCTGTTCTGCAAACCTAAGTCCTCTTTTATACTCGCCCTGGATGGGATTCTAACAAGTAAACAACTCATTTCCTTCCACATTACATTCTCAGGTAACAAAGATACGGGGACAGATGGAAAAGGCTCTTTTAGTGGTAGCGGGTCAAAGACACATCTGAGAAGCCTGTTTAAAAGTCAGAAATGGCAGTGTTTGAAGGGAACCACTTAATAAGGTCTAGTTGTGGCTGTGATTCTTTTCTTTTTTTTTTTTTTCTTTCTTCTCAAGGATTAAGAAGACTTTGACACTTTGAATCACTGTGTTTCAATTTGCAGTTTAAGGTGGATTATTTTAAGTCCAAAAACTGAGAGGAAAAAGATGGAGTCAGTGGGTGGCCATTATATTCCTGATTTCAATGCAAGAAGTCAGTAGTACGTGAAGCAGGGAAGAGAGAGAGAGGGGGGGAAGTGTGTATTGTCTGTCTTCCTTGTTTTGATTCTTTTCTACTGCGAGGCAGGAATTGGAGATCAGAGAAGCATCTGGCACTGCTACTGTCCTTTGATCTAATAAAAACTTCCTAGTCATAGTGCTGGGGCTTTGTGTCACTTTTTAGAGAATTAGGTGTATGTAATTTTGTATCTATTATTCTATATAATTTTGTTAGAGTGTGTTGTAACAAAAACTACCCAAGATTTCCAAGCTGAAAAGTCCCGTTGAGACATAATTACTCATTAAGAAAAAAAGAAACTGATCTGAGTTAATTATTTTCTCTGGATGTATTTTAAAATTACACAGGCAATAAATAAAGTGCTGTCTTCCTGGTGGAAGTAGTCATGGAATCAAATTCTTTCAATCTAACATTTCCAGGGGTTATTTATCTAAACAAGTGAATTTACTCACAACATGTCATTTGTATTTATGTTCATACAAGGGTTTGTATTGTGAACCACAATTCTGATACATTAAGTTTTTAACGAGGTATTTAGACAAACTGAGAGAATCTTTCATGTAATAGACACCACATGTCCAATTCCGAACTGACTACTGATTCTGAACTTGTCATCTCATGACAGGAATTCTTTATGGTTAGAAGTACTTTTTCACTGTACTTGCTGGGTTTTGTATAGTGCTAAGGGTATTCCCATTAGCTTAGCACTCATAGATTTTCCAGGGCGCGTATCCCAGAATCAGTTCTTCTGGTCAAACGTGTCTTGCTGAATTTCAGAAACATCTAAGCAAAGCACAGTGACCTGGCATGAGAGAAACCTGAGTTCCAGAATGCTTGTGTAGGTGACAGGAGGACAGAACTAGTGAAGATGTTGCCAGGCTTGCTAAATGGGCCTATTTTGTGGTGCTGGTGGTTGTTGACAGAAAACATCCACAGGATGCTAAATATTGGATACAAGAATCAGTCACTGCCTGTGCCTAAAAGGCTTATCATATATTTCTGTGAAGCCTCAATCAAAATAGAATGTAGATCTTTCTAGTCCTGTAATTCTAAGAAAGGTTATACATTTCCGAAGCTGGTGACTATTGACAAATTAAGATTTGAAAATTCTAGCTAAGAATGATGGGAATATCTCTAAGTTGGTGGAGAATGCCCTGGGTTTGCAAGATGCTTCTATGGTCTTGCCTGATTGTATTTAAATTGTTTTTAGAAAGATCCTTTGGAAACCCTGAGGATCATTTATTTCAGCCTAGTTAAGATGTATCAGGTTGACTCTTAAAAATATAAACCAGGGTGAGCCCAAAAGGAGGGAAGAGGAAATGTGAAGAGAAAAAAACAACAAAGAAGTTGGTCACTGGAAAAGACAGTGTGGAAAGGGAGGAGGCTGATTTCCCCTCAGAAAATATGGAAGAGGGGCACGTAACTTGATGTTGTCTCACTTTTGAAATAAATGTATTCCTGAAACCCGAAAAGGTATTAAAGTAACTCGTCTGAAATCACTCAGTGTGTCAGTTGAAAAGCCTTCCTGGTTAGTTCAATTTGTTTTATTTAAAATATGCCTTGCCCATGGAGTCTTCCAGAGAGCCAGGCTTCCTATAACATAGTATATTAACTTTCTTGTTGCTACCCAAGGCCATTCTTTGTGCGATTCTTTAGACAGTTAAATGTAGTTCTTGCCTTCCAGCCCCATCACTGTCCTTTGCTCTTTTCTCTTTTCTCTTCTCTAGCACCCTTAAAGATGATATCCAAATATGAGTTCTCAGAAGCATTTGCTTCTTCCAAATAGATCAGATAGCATAGGTAGAAGAACAGAGCAATAAGAAGATTGGATTTAATTTGTTTGCCGTGAATCTGGAATTAATTTTCACATTTAGCCTAGTTTAATTTCGTTCCAACAAGTATAATTCTCAATTCTCTGAAAGTTGCAGTGTTTGGTTTCTTCTTGCTCTTCAAAGCATGACCACCTCTGGGGGTGGAATGTTGGTCAGGAATATATTTTGGAGATTACTAGCTTTATAACTTGATTGGTTTTAATCAAGTCTGTTGGTCATATCACAAACTTTGCTGTTTAATTCTTGCTCAAAAGTGTTAAACCAATTGTTTTTCAGAGTGGCTTCCCAAAGTCTTAATAGTTGGTTTGTGTATTAGGAAATTCCCCTAGGTTTCTTAAGAAGAAGAATAGGAAGTAGACTAGTTGCTTACCATTAAGTCATTACTAATATATATACATATTATATATATATGTATGTATATATAATATACGTACATATATATACATACATATATATACATACATATGTAAGTTATATGTATTTGTACATATAAAATATATATTTACATATATTCATAATATATATATATATATATATATATATAATTATTACATTTAGGTAGGATTACATTTAGGTAGCTCCTCTGTTATTGTTTATAAAAATGCTGCAGAAAGACTTGGCAGCAGAAGGCAAGTATCTTTGCCTATTTTTCATTTGTATATTTGTGTATATTTTTCACTTGCTCATTCTCAATTCTAATTAGGTTATTGAGAGCCCAAATTTTGAAGTGTATGATGATCTTAAATAAGATAGCCAAATCTGACTGAGAACTCTATATTATTCAGATAGGAAATTATCGTGATTGAAAACAATCTTCCCATTCAGTGAGTAGACATATTATGACCAAGCTGTCATTGTATTGCTACTTGGTTTTCTCAGACACATTCAGATAAGCGGTGCACTCAAGGAAGAACATGTCATTCCTTTCCTCACCTGACTCACATGGATGAGTTCAAAGAGACTTTGCTATGTCACCTGTTAACTTCAAGTTTACCGTTTCTTCTAAGAGCAGTTATTCATGCCCTACAAATAGACATGCCATGAATTAGTCAGCTGGATTCCCAGCTGTGCAGGAGCTGAAGGTCCTTCGAGGATTAAGTGGTCCGACTCTGTTGCTAGACCTGGGATTTCTACAAGGTAGAATTGTGTCTTAGCACAATTGTGTCTTAGCACCTCTGGCCATTGAGGGCTTAGTCCCCAGATTCTGAAAATAAGCATCAGGGGGAGAAGGAGCAATGAGAGGAGTTGGAAGGAAACATCACAGGAGATATATTCTTCCCTCATGTTTAGGGCTGACTTTGGGGACACTGGCATGCACTTTCTAATAAATTATCCATGTGCATATCCTTACTCATTCCAGTCAGGAGAAAAAGAGGACATCAAAATTCCTAGCAGTCTAGGAACATTGTGAAATAATGTCAGCCATGAAATATTTATGAAAGATTCTGGATGAAGCAGAGTCTGGGGAAGGAAAGGACTGGGAAACGTCTGGGAGACACAAATATTTTGGTAATTGAGAATCATTGTCTGGGGATTTAAACACGTATCTAAAAAAAGATTGGTTCTTTGAAAGGACAGATTCCTAATGGATGTCTAAGATACATATATTTCTCATACACACACAGGAAAAATTTCTAACAGCCATTGATTAATAACTCTTAAGTCATATTTGAGTTGATATATTATCAGTTTTAATGCCAAGTTTAGTTAATTTAACCATTTCCTGACCACTAGTATTTTGGTTTGGAACTTCTATAATGTTCTCATAAAAGAAACAGATTAAAGAGAATCAGAGTAAAATCTCGCCCCAAAGCTACTTGGGATTCTTAATTTCTCTTGACATTTCTCTTGCAAGTGGAAAAAAACTTCACTATTCATTACTTTTGAAACATTTTACTTACATACATAGCCCTGTGAGCTATAAATCTCTTATCTCTTTGGGAGGCCCTCAGGACAGAAACTATAGAATATATCTGGAGTTGACACTGGTCCCAATTAATACAGAAACAAAATTTGTAGTATATTTATATCTCAATTTGAGTTTTGGGAAAATAGTATCTTTTATTTTCCCAAAGAAAAGCGTAGATCCACTTGACTGCGTGAGAAAGGAAAAAGAAACATCTAACCTAAATAGAAGGAAAAAAAAAATTGAGTCTGGTAATTGAGCAAGCCGCAAGCTTCAGATTTCCAGCTCTCCCCACCTCTCCTTCCCCTTCTGCTGAGGTTTCAGAGAATAATAGTCAGAAGAAGCCGTGAGAAGTCCAAAATCCATTTGAGTAATTTCATAATTCAGGCATCCTGGGCAGCAGGAACTTGTTTCTGTAACAAAGTATGTTTGATTGTCAGATGAAGTGGGGAAAAGCAGCAAATAGCCAATATCTTCTCGATGACAGGGCCCACATAATTTTGAGAAGATAAAGTGAGAAGAATTGATGCACTATACTACAGAAAATATTAATTACCATCAATAGTCATCCCTGATGTAAATTCGGTAAGTTCTGCGCAGGTAAAAGCCCTAGCAGTCTTTATCTAAGTCATTATTGACTTAACAACCACTAGGTGTCACTGTTGCTTCACCGAGTTAACGCAGGACCCTCCATCAACCGTGTTAAGTTGTAGAGGAAACACTATTTATATTTGTCATAAACATATTCTTTATAGTTTCAATATGAATATTTGATTTACCAGCCTGACATGGAACTAATATTCATTGTCAATATTCCTGAAAACAGTTTTGACAATACTACTTACTAGATGAAATTTACACATGCTAGAGTAAAAGAAACTACTGCTGTTGCTGCTGCTAAACACCGACGTCTAATACGCATCAGCTGCTTAGTGTCTGACAACCTTTGTGCTTAGTCTTTTAGGTAAATTGTTTTATTTGATCCTTCTGTCAGTCAAGCTTGCTAAAGATGCCACAGCTGAGCAGTAGCAGGACTGGAATTCCGACCCCATCTGGCTGCTTCTCCAGCCCCTTCCTTAACAGATGAAGTGGCCAGTCACCTGGTAGGTTAGTGGCAGGGCACTACCTGAGCTCTGTCACGGTATTTCCGACCAGTTCTCTATATCAGAATAAGAAGGTCTAGGGAAAATTAGTTAGAGCACGTTTAACATACACATAATATGGTTTCCTTTACATTATTTTTAGAAGCTATTTTTGGGAACTCATATTTGTGAAAAAACTGTGTCTATTTGATATACCCGTTAATGTTTTTATTCACAGCAAATAACCTTAATTTAGGATTGCTGCATAAAACACAGGATCCCCATGTACATTTGTGTTTCAGATAAATGACTTTTTACTGTAAGTATGTCCCATGCACAAATCTGAATTTCTGACCAACAAGAGATGCATTTATTTTTTTGCATAAGTCTGTTCCAAATATTGCATGGGGTATATCTATATTTTAAAAAAATCATTCTTTGTTTATCTGAAATTCAAATTTAGCTAGGTGTTCTAGATTTTAATTTGCTAGATATGGCAACATTGACTTACCTAGTTAGTTTGGGGCAGTTTAACAAAAACTCAATTTCCTTTCTCTCTTTCTTGGACTTTCTCCCTTTTTCTGTATCTCTCCCTTCCTTCCTGTCTGAGGAATATGCATTTAACCTTTTAGAGGATGATCTTGTGATCTGTGCCCTTCATCCTTTTGCTTCCTGCCTTTTTCCAGACTTGCCCCATCTGGTATCATGCATGTTTCATTTTCACTCCCCCCTCCCCCTGACCTTGCCTATAAAAGTGATTGGAGATTTCTGTATCAAAGAACCTCAAGCTTCTTCTGCATCCTGTTTGGTTATACTTCTTGAAAAAGTTGCCCACCATTTTCTTATCATTTCTTACTCTTCAAATGGCTGCAGTTTGGTGCCTACGTCCATTACAATAATAAAACTTCTCTCCTGAAAGTCATTCAACACTTTTTTAATTGCTAAATTCCACACTTTTCTAAGCCCTCATCTTTTCCCCCTCTATTTGATGGTGTTCCATCTCTAATCCCTTAGTTCAGTTCTCCATATTACTTCCCATGGATGAATCATCACTTTCTTGGGGTGCATTCTGAGATTCTCAGTCTCTGCCTCTATTGTAATAATAGCATCACTATAGACCCAGACAGTAGACATATTTGTCTTTGACATTTTTTTTTAGCCCTGATACTTTTGTTTTATTATGTGGCTACTGCCTCAACTGTATTCTTGCATCTATCCATTCCTTCTGATATTTAATCTGATTATATTAATCAACCAAAGGAAGGGGATTTTTCAAAAGAATTTAAGATTAACGGGAAAGGAATTGTATTCCATATTTCTCACTTTCGTCTCCTTACTTAATGATTATCCTGGGGTGACAGGAATAAAATTTGTATTCTTGTGATGGGGTTCTTTATTTTTCTGGACTTACAGATAAGTTGATGAGCTCTCTGCTTTCAACTGGTTGCTTTTGGGCAGTGATTCCTTGGCCCATGAAAATAGAGATGGGAGATGAACTGCTTCTCTTGTACCTGACATCAGGTTCAGAAATTGCTTTATTGATAAATGTGATAGAGGCACTTTCATTATATTCACTGTTTTGAACATTATCTGCTCAAGATGTGGTCAAGTATATGGGAAAGAACATATATACAATTCGCCTTATTTGTAATCTCAAGAATCAATTCCAGAAGGCACTTTATACCTTGAACTCTTAAATCTTTTGTCCTTGGTTTTACGATCCTAATTATGTTAGGTCTCCTAAAGTATAATGCTTCCTCATTCTGAGACTTCCTCGGAGATGGGTAATCCATGGAGATATGTCAGAAAACATGCTGATCATCTGCATAATTTTGAAAGCAACCCATTAAAACAGTGGCTTCAGATAATAAGAATGTTCATTGGATTGGAGACTTTGGGACCACATATTTAATTAGGTGGAGATTTTCTTTTAAGTACAGGTTAGTAGACTGTCCATCAAAAATAATTTCTTCTCCATAGACAACTAAAAGAATTGATAACATAAGTACCATGTGCTACTAAGCATATTCATCACTTTTTACTTTGCACTAAGTTTAAATGTCTAAGTGCAATAAAACCTTGTTTTTTATAGATTGGATTGAGACTCACTGTCAATTTATTAAAAGCAATTGTAGGTAAAAATATGAGAAAATGTTTCTTCTAGTTGTCTTAAAGAATTGCCTTAGATTAAAAACTCCTAGGGCAATAGAGCAATATAAGTTTACACTGCATGGATGGTCACTCCTGCCAATGCCTATGGAAGACATTGCTGATGGATCTTTGCAAACTTTCTGCTGAGTATGGATGCATTGCTTTAGATTTTTTTTTAACTTCACATTTCAGTAATTTGACTGAGGAACTAATTCATCTCTATTGACATAGGATACAGATGGCCTTTTGTTAATTATACTCAGAATATAGAGGATAAATACCAGAAGATAGAGTCAAGAGTTTAGGAATGTCAGGAACACCTTGAGGACATGACAAAGTTTAGGATCTGAACAGAGAGAGTGGAATTGACATGTCGATTTCTAGACTAGACAGACGGGAGTACATGACCATGTTTGGAGGATAAATAATGCTGTACCCAAGTCAAAATTTCAGATTCAAGTAAGGCAGGTGGAAATAGATTTGGGTTGTTACTCAGTTTGGAGGCCAAGTAGACTGGTTTGCAAAAAATTATAAACCGGATAAGATTGTCCATTCCAGAAGAAGAAAACATTCCATTCTAATTGAATAATGATGGGAAATAAGACATATATGGTGTTCTTCTTTTAAGCTTTTAATGCATTAAGGCATATGAAAAGCTCAATTCAAAACTGTTGAAATACCCACACACACTGTTCAAATCATCTTAGCAACCAGTGAAAGAGATTTATAGGAGTTAACAACTAACATTTATCAGTGCCTCTCCCATATCCCAGGCATTGTCCTTGGTACTCTACTTATCTAAATCCTCCCCTCAAAGACCTTGAAAAGCTAGCATAGAATTTCAGCTTTGCCTGCCAATGGGCCGGTTGGTTGTCTGGCTCCATAGTACAGCACTTCAAATACTTCTTTTTTGTTGTTCTCCTTTTGACACAAACAAAAAGCAAGGTTCCCCAGGGTTTGGTTTATCTGCTCTACTATATATATAGTGGATATGGTGCAAATATCATTGCAATCTATGTGCAGTGTAAACCTTGCAGCTTCTAGTGTAAATTTCAGTAATGCCAGTAATTGGGAGAATGAAAACTCTGGTACTATTCCCTATCTGCTACTTCTTGAAGCAAAAGAAATGCTTTATGGAAGGCCTAAAAAGTCCCTTGAAGGTTTGAATTTTCAATAAACTAAAATGGTTTGGGTATTTGTTTACATTTTCCAATAAGTGATAAATTTGTAATTATTAATTGTTTCTTTCTCCGGCTCCACTCCCAGAGTTCTGTTTAGCTACCCAATTTGACTTCCTAAGGACAAATAAGCTTGAGCACTGAGAATTTCTGAATATTATTATTTTTAAAATATTTTATTTTTAGTTGAAGTATAGTTGACATGTAATATTAAATTAGTTTCAAGTGTACAACATAGTACAATTATATACATGATGAAATGTTCAACACAATAAGTATATTGTAATATTATTGACTACATTCCATATGCTCTCTGAATATTATGTGTTTTTGGTAACATTAGTGGTAGCCCACATTTGAATTATGTTGTCAGATATGGAATGTAAACCAGCAAGTAAAAACTATCTCAAAAGAAAAATATGTTCCATGGCTTCAAGGTCCCAAGAAATTCTAAGCATGGTGCTTTAAATTTTTATTGGAAAGTCAATTGATCCAGAAAACTAGATATCATTAAGTGTTGTGTAAGTCAACATGTGACAGATCGAAGAATGTCCCAGTGAGACCACTCAAAAGATGAATTTATTACAGATCAGGGCTGGTGTAAGATGTTAACCCAAAAAAGTGCCTTGGAGCATGGGAAAAGTATCCACCAATAAAAATGACATCATTGGTGATGATTCTTTGCCAGTTAGACCCTAATAATTCTACTTCTAAGGAAATAATCCAAGACTTGGCTTAAGATTTATGTCCAAAGATGTGTATCCCAGTGTTACCCGTAATTTTTTTTTTTAAAGCCTAAAAACTGGAAGAACCAAAGTGTCTACTCCTAGGGGATAGGTATGTAAACCATGGTACATGAAGGAATGAAGGAATATTGTATAGTCATTTAAAAAAATTGGTCTCTTCTGAGAGTTTTCTATAATATGATAAAGGCTGATGATATACTACTCAGTGAAATGAAAAGTTATATGTACAGTAATGTCTTAACTATGTAGAGGAAAATTTTTCATGAAAAAAAAACCCAAAAAACTAGAACAGATATACCAAAATTTCGATCACCAGTATGACTCTGGGACATATTGTTTTTTTATTTTTTTTTATTTTTTAACACTTTTCTATACTTTACAAATTTTTCTATTTCTTTTTTTTTTTTTAATTTTTTTTTTAACGTTTATTTATTTTTGAGACGGAGAGAGACAGAGCATGAACGGGGGAGGGTCACAGAGAGAGGGAGACACAGAATCTGAAACAGGCTCCAGGCTCTGAGCGGTCAGCACAGAGTCCGACGCGGGGCTCGAACCCACGGACCGTGAGATCATGACCTGAGCCGAAGTCGGACACTTAACCGACCGAGCCACCCAGGCGCCCCAAATTTTTCTATTTCATAATAGTAATTTGATTATTTAATAACTATAAAAATGAAAAGAATCTTGAAAAATAATGACTTCTGAATTCTTGTCAAAGTGTAAGTGCTTTTGCATTTTTCCCTATTGATCCCTGACACAATGTATATACAAAGCCATGAGGTTGAACACAGAAAGTAAAAGGAATGGAATGAGTAGGAACTTGAGCTTTAATTTTTGATATTTTAATGCATACGTATTTATGAGACCAGTTTGGTTATTTTTCAGTTTTGTAAGTTTACTCATATTTCATGTACACAATTAATTACCTTTTGATAAAAACACTTCTTGGGGTGCCTGCCTGGCTCAGTCAGAAGAGCATATGACTTTTAATCTTGGGGTCATGAGTTTGAGCTCCAGGTCGGGAATAAAGATTACAAAACAGAACAAACAAAACACTTCTTGTTGCAAGTAAGTGAGAACCTAAAAGTCGTCTTGCATCTTAGAATAGTCCCCTGTTTTGTGCGTTAAAAGCTGAGTGACTGTCTCTCAGGGAATGCTATAAAATTATTTTCACACTACTTGGATCTTCTTCATTAGGGATCATCTCTAAGTACTATTTCAACTTTAAGACTTAAAAGTGAATAAGGTTAGCATTACAAAATCCACACTAATATTGAAATTTCACTAAAAGTAATTTTATAAATTTAACACTGATAATATTGGGGAATAATGTTGATAATGTTGGGGAAATTTACTTTTCTGGACTGATCCTAGTGCAGCAATATAGGCTGTGTGGACTGTTTTAGCTATTTTTCTTCTAAGTAACACAACAATTCCAAAAAGCCAATTTTTCCTCTGATATTATGATCCCTTCTAGATGAGGACTGTGCCCAGAGGGAGAGTCTAATGAAACTATTAGACAAATTCCATGATCTCTTTTAATAGAAATACTAGATTGAAATGTTACATTACTACTAAAGACATAGTATATTTGATTTCAGGAATAAGTTTGCTATATAGACTCTTAAGACACCTTTTTGGACAAAATGAAAAAAAAATACTATTTGACTTTTCTCAAATAATTCCTACTAAAGAATAAATTTTAATCTGAAGGAGTCTAGTAGATGTGTCTGGTTTTTCTTATTCATTGATTTGAATAAGGGCACATAGGATGCTTAACCAATTTCTGGGTAATGCTATGGCCTGAATTCTGTCCTCTGCAAATTTATGTTAGAGCCCTAACCTCCAGTATGATGGTATTTGGAGATGGGGCCTTCAGGAGCTAATTAAGTTTAGATCAGGTCATGAGGATGGGGCCTTTCTGATTGGATTAGTGCCCTTATAAGAAGAGATATCAGAGCTTGCTTATTCTTTCTCCCCCTGCTATGTGAGTAAGGACACAGTGAGAAGGTGTATGTCTACAAGGTAGGAAGAGGGTCCTCACCAGGAATCCAATTGGCCGGTACCTTAATCTTGGACTCTCCAGTCTCCAGAACCATGAGAAATAAATTCCTGGGGTTTCTAGAATAAGCTACTTATTCTACAGTATTTTTTTTTTCAACGTTTTTTTAAATTTATTTTTGGGACAGAGAGAGACAGAGCATGAATGGGGAAGGGGCAGAGAGAGAGGGAGACACACAGAATTGGAAACAGGCTCCAGGCTCCGAGCCATCAGCCCAGAGCCTGACGCAGGGCTCGAACTCACAGACCGCGAGATCGTGACCTGGCTGAAGTCGGACGCTTAACCGACTGCGCCACCCAGGCGCCCCATTCTATAGTATTTTTTATGGCAGTCTGAGCTAACTAATACAGGTAACACGATGCTTGAAGGAATAGCTAATATGTTGAAGTGAAATATATAATTATCAGTATTAACAATGACTGGGTCAGATTCAGAAAGACTTCGGCAAAATTAATTGAATGACCAGATTCAATATATCAGATAAGGTTTGATGTAAAACTTGGTGCTTAGATTGTTATAAAAAGCTCCTACATAAAAAGAATGGAGAACATATCATTTAACAGATTGGTTTGGAAATAGTTAGAATTTAATCATATGGTATTGTTTACACTTTTAGTCAGAATACAGCTAAGCACTATTAAATTCTGGTATCACATTCTAAAAGGAAAATTGGAAGCTGTAGCAAATGATATGGAAACGGTCATAATGGTGGGCTGCTTGAAAGCCATATTACATGATGAATAACTTTTATGTCCAGCCAGAATGGAGTAGTAGGGACTAAACTTACCCTTCTGCCTGAAACAAATAAAAAACCTGACAAAGTATGTGAAACAATACTGGCAGGAATTTGGATATTAGGCAACAAAGGACAATAATGGAGATATTGGAGACAAATTAAATGAGTTCAATGATTGTCCCAGCTTACTGCTAGGAAAATTTCCAAGCCATGGTACAGCAGAGCATGGGGGTAGGTGGGAGCCCAGGAGATGGTAGTTTCTCTAAGCTACAGAGAAGGATCTGGGAGTCTGGGGAGGCCAAAGCAGATAGATTTCACATGGCAGAGTATGAGAGAAAAGAGTGACACAGAGATAGAGTCTAAGAAATCTACACATGCTGAATATTCAGCTAAGTAAAGATCAGCACATGAATGTGAGGAATCTATAGACACTAGGTAAATGGTTAGAAGGAGCGATCCTAGGGACTCACACAGGGTCAGGAATAGTTCATGTTTCCATTAGCCAGAGTGAAAATCTCATGATCCACAGAACATCAAGTAGCGAATTTGGTTTTGTCTCAATAGTGGGAATAAATGTTCCTGTGGTCCGACCTACCAGTATAATGCTTTTAGGTCTTGCTTTTGAATTCCAAGATGAAAAACACACTGGATGGAATTAACAGTGGATTAAACACTACAGAATAAAAGATTAGTGAACTTGAAGACAGCAGTAGAAGCTACCCAAAATGAAACGTTAAAAAAAGCCTGAAATAAATGTACATAAAAGCATCTGTAAACTGTGGGAGAATATCAAGTAGCCTAATATATATTTATTTGGAGTCTCCAAAGGATGTAGGGCAGAAAAAATATTTGCATAAGTAATTGCCAGACATGTTTCAAATATGATGAAAACTGTACACTCACATATCTAAGAAGCTTGACAAACACCAAGTATGTACATCAAGAAGAACAAAATAAGTTGGGAGGAAGATGCACCAAGATACATCATAAAGAAACTACTTAAAACCAGTGGTAAAGACTTAAAAGATCTAGGGAAGAAAGGCACATGTACAGAAGAACAAAGAAGATGACAAAAAATTTTTTGTTGGAAACAATGCAAGCTAAATGTGAAGCAATGTCTTTAAAGTGCTAAAACAAACAGAATGCAACAATGACAATAACAACAAAGAAAACCCCTGCCAACCTAGAATCTACAACAGAATGGAATTATCTTTCAAAAACAAAGGTAAAATAAAACCTTTTTCAGATATATAAAACCTGAAAGAATTCATTTAGCAAACCTGCGCAAGAAAAAATGCTAAAGGAAATACTTCAGGCAGGAGAATAATAACAGATGAAAATCTGGGAATATCCAAGGAAAAACGAAGACCAATGGAATGGTAACTTCATGGGTAAATATAATAGACTTTTTAAATTATTTAGCTGTCTTTAAAAGATAAGCAACTTTAATGGGGCGCCTGGGTGGCTCAGTTGGTTAAGCGTCCGACTTTGGTTCAGGTCATGATCTCGTGGTCCATGAGTTCGAGCCCCGCATCGGGCTCTGTGCTGACAGCTCAGAGCCTGGAGCCTGTTTCAGATTCTGTGTCTCCCTCTCTCTCTGACCCTCCCCTGTTCATTCTCTGTCTCTCTCTGTCTCAAAAATAAACGTTAAAAAAAAGTTTTAAAGATAAGCAACTTTAAGACAGAAAGTAATAATATATTTGGGGGTTTATAACACATATGGGCATGAATATGTGACAATAATAGCACAAAGGAAAATAGAAGTGTATAGTTATAAGGTCCTTATACTAAATGTGAAGTGATATACTCTCTTTTGAAGATAGACTTTGATAAGTTAAAGATGTGCAATATAAACCCTGAAGTGATCACCAAAATAAGAGCTATAGCTAATAGACCAACAAATGAAATAAGAGTCATAGAAAGTAATCCAAAAGATGGTAAGAAGAGAGAAAAATAAAGAACTGATGGAATAAGTGTAAAATAAGTAGCAAAGTGGTAGATTTAAATCCAACTATATCAATAATCACATAAGTATAAATTTGCCTTCAAAGAAGGCGTAGATTGTCACATTGTATTAAAAAAGCAAGATCCAACTCCATGTTGCCTACAAAAAGCCTACTTTAAATATAGAGACAGAAATAGGTTAAAACTAAAAAGATGAAAAGCACATATGGCAAATAATTGAAGGGACTGAAGACATGTAGCTGAAAAACGAGAATACATAAGAGAAGCCCAATCACAATTTTCCAATTTACATATATTTCCTTTAACATGGGGGTTAATGTTTCTAGAAATAGGACAGCTAAAGGAGTAGTGAAAGATTCACAATCATCAAGTCCTTAAAGGGGTGGATTTCTAGCACTGCACTAATTACCCCTTTTGGCATTTTCAAATCTTGTTAAGTCATGATATGCCCCCAGCCATAGTATATTTCACTTACTGTATATCAGTTGTTGGTCAGAAATGAGAAAGGGCTTTTACTAATTCTCAATGAACTATTTTTACTGTTTCCTTCTTTCCTTTTCCTTCCTTCTTCCTTTCTTTCCTTTCTCCCATCCTTCCTTTATGTCTTTTTCAGCTCAGGCTGCTGTAACAAAATTACCATAGGCTGTGTGACTTAAATAACAAACATTTATTTCTCACAGTTCTGGAGTCTGGGAAGTCTAAGATTGGGGCACTCAAAGATTAAATGTCTGGTGAGGGCTCTCTCCCTGGCTTGTAGACAGCTGCCTTCTCATTGTATCTCACATGGCTGAGAGAAAGAACTATAGTCTCTTTTTCCTCCTTAAAAAGACCTAATCCTATCATGGGATCTCTATCCTCATGACATCATATAAAACTAATTCTTTCCCAAAGGTCTCACTTCCTAATACTATCCCATTTATTGTTAAGGGTTCAACATAAGAATATTGGAAGGACACAATCATGTGGTCCATAGTATCTTCCTCCCTCCTTTTCTCCCTGTCTCTGTCTCTCTCTTTCTTTTTTCTTCCCCATGTATTTGAAAATGCCTTGGATCCTTGTAAAATATGTATTTGATACCCCCCCCCCCATGCATTTTTTTTAAGTTCCACCAGAGCTATCTCCTTTTGGCCGCTTTTATAAGTCAAAATAAGTCACAGAACACAAAATATTGGCAGAAGGAAAAAACATGGTAAAGAATACAAACTGGGAAGTGCTATTTAATCCAAAGAAAGCAAAGTAAGGTACATTAGTAATTGACACTGAGAGCACAAGATTTTGTTCACACTACTATAATGGTTTGTGTGTCATGAGTAACACAGAATGTTAACTGTACTGCTCAGGACTGGAATTGACTTGTATGTGTGCATCCACATTTAAATTTTTTTTTAAGTTTATTTTTGAGAGAGAAAGACAGAGCATGAGTGGGGGAGGGTTAGAGAGAGAGGGAGACACAGAATCTAAGGCAAGCTCCAGGCTCTGAGCTGTCAGCACAGAGCCAGATGTGGCGCTCGAACTCACAAACCGTGAGATCATGACCTGAGCCGAAGTTGGACGCTTAACCGACTGAGCCATCCAGGCATCCCCAACCCCATTTAAATGTAACAGTATTTCTGAAATAAATAGCACCAAAAAAAAAAAAAAAATCTGAACGCTTTTGGGATAGCACTAAATGAATTAGTCCTAAAGCTGACTGATTGTTAAGTGTTACAGGGATTAGGGCAAATACTAAAGAGTGAACATTTTCATGGGGCGCCTGGGTGGCTCAGTCGGTTAAGTGTCCGACTTCGGCTCAGGTCATGATCTCACGGTTCGTGAGTTCGAGCCCCGTGTCGGGCTCTGTGCTGACAGCTCAGAGCCTGGAGCCTGCTTCACATTCTGTGTCTCCCTCTCTCTCTCTCTGCCCCTTCCCTGCTCATGCTGTGTCTCTCTCTGTCTCAAAAGTAAGTAAATATTAAAAAAATTTTTTTTAAAAGAGTGAACATTTTCAGTAGCCCATCTTGGCACAATAATTGGGAAACAGATGTTTTAACAATTAGAATGTCTGAAGATTGGAATGAGCTATTGTTCTAAGCTGTTTCAGTCATTAGAAGAATTAAGACAGAGGTTGGAGTCAGGGCTGTGCCAGCCTATATAAAATTTTGGGTGAATTAGGAAAAGGTTTCCTAACCTAGAAGATGACTTAATAGAAGTTGCTCTCTTTGTGTGGTTGTATCCCCAGGCCAGTTCTGTGGCTTAGTAGCAGAACATGGCCTTCATTTCACAGTCTCTACTTTCCTCCTCAGATGGGAACCTTTTAAAGTGTCCTCTTGATAGAAATGCTGTAGATCAACTTCTTGAAGCAGGCATGAGTTTGGAGTGATGCCCTCTGAAGTTGATGAGTCTATATTTCCAAGTGTAACCTGGATATAATTCAGTGCTTTAGGTGTCCCGGTCGCGAGCTAGATCACAAAGAAACATAATACTGTAATCAAAAGTAACACAAGATTTTTAATCTTAACTAGTGTCTCTCAAAACCCATTAAATGTGGTCCAATTTATAGCCTGTACAACATTTCTTAGAAGGTTCTTTCCTCATTCGAGCCTGACTCAATTTCCTCATACTTCAGACTTTCTTCAGAGGCTCTTCTTACAGTCTAACCCTGTAAAATTCTCTCTGAAACCCCAGCACATGAGGTTTTCTATCTTTGCTTTTTCTCCTCCCTTTCTCTTCCACTTACTATCTAGTTTGTCTTCCTTCTGCTCCTAGACTCTATAATATAAGAAAAAGGAATTGTGTTGAAAACGATAGAACTTTCCTTACATTGTAAGAGAACTGTGAGAAGGTGAGCAACATAGGATCTCTATTTTCCCCACTATCTCTTACTCTCTTTCCCCCTACACCGATTTTCCTCATTCTTTAATATCACAGTCTGGAAACCAGGCTGAGATAGGCTAAATAATTCTGGGGTAATTTCAAGAGTAGGGCCATTCATATGTTAATACTTTAGTGAGTGGATCCTATGTACGCTGAACTTTCTATTAGATCCTAAGGAAAAAGGCAAAGCAAGTTATTTAAATAATCCTTACTCACAAGGAATTTACGATCTCATGAGCCACATGGACTACAATAAAATCAAATAGATTTCAAAGAAGAAAACCAATAGAGGACAATGACTACAGCTGTAGGCCCATAAGTAGCTTCGGGGTTACCGGGGTGTTGGATGTACATCATGAACAGAAGTATGGGGAAGCCAGGGAAGGTTTCATGGAAGATATAGGTATTGAGTAAATGTTTAGATGAGGAAAAAGACCATAGAACAAGGAAAACTAGTATAGAGATCTACTGAAGAGTCAAAGTAATGTGCCATAAACAGTGGCTATACTTACCTGCTGGAACAGAGGGTCTGAGTAGGATGGGAAGCCTTTTTTTCTCTGTGAGCATGCAATTCTCCCTTCTCTGGTAACCATAACATTCCTTGTGCAACCTGTTATTAACTTATCCCATTCTGCTTTGAGTGAGTTAGTTACATATTTTCTATTTCCTTCATTAAATGTTAACTCCCAGACAATAGAGACAATCTCCCCTTACCACCACCCTACTCCACTTTTATGGCACCTCACACAGAATCTATCAAATTGTGGTTATTCAATAAATACCTACTGAATTGAATGGAGGTGATGAGAAGCTAGTCAGAGTCCATGGATAGGGGAGTGGAGAAGGGTCACATGCTTGTGCTAATGAGTTTGATATTGGAGATCAATGGAAGTTCAAACATGTCAAGGATGTGATCAAAATGATATTTTAGGAAGAAGAATTTTTCTGTCGTTCCTCATAGGAGGTGGAAGATATGTTCATCTTTCTAATTGTCTCAGTGTTGCCTGGACATTTGGGAAAAGATGTCTCCTATAGATGATACACAGTACTGAACTTTAAGCTGATTTTAGTCATTGAATCTTTTGAATAAATATATTTAGTCTTCTTGCATTTTATGGGCTGGGTCTAACATACTCTGAGAATCTCATGGGTGTGAATAAATTTCTTCATAAGGGTTTTTGGTATTGTTGATTATAAATAGGAGTGACATCATGCTCTGGGGTGAGATTTTGGCATGTTTTAAATAATGTGCAAACGCACAGAATTAGAAAAAAGTCTGGATATTGGAATTCCAGATTTACACTTCAACGAAGATTTGGGGGGGGTAAGGTTTATTGTAATTTTTAAGTGTTTTTTGATTGAAAGACAATGGAACCGTTTTGTCAAACTAATTTCTCCTCCTTCCTGGTCTTAGGATACTTTAGAACGATTGCTGGCACTAATATATATTTAGGTACTTCTATACAGATTCATCTAAAATTCTGAAAATCCATTCATGTGAATTCTTTGTTACTAACAAACATTTAACACATTTTTAAAAAATGATTGAAATTACACAAATCATAGCTATTGCTTGTGATTTCAGTCGAGCTTTCATTTTTTTTTTCATTTTGTCAGTATAGATTTGAATTTATGATCTAGCTATGTTTTGAAAAAATATCTTTAGTGTTAATTTTGATTGTAAAAGTAATACATAGGATAGATAGATAAATATAGATATATAGATATATGGTTTCTGAATTACTTTGTTTATATCCTGAATGTAGTCTATAAAACAAAACCCAAGATTGCTGTTTGTGAAGGAAAAACCATGTAGCGTCATTATTAAGAGTGGATTTGGTTATCTGGTTCTACTTCTCACACCAAAAGAATAGGGTTAAAGTACTACAACTCAGTCTGTGATATCTAAACTAAGGAAAAGTTTGTAAATTTAACACGATGCAAACAATCAGAAAAATACAAAGCAAATTCTATTCTGTACATATGAATGAAGTATACATACATTCCTACATATTTAGGATTCGTTGGATTTATAAAGAAAGGTAGACATTTTTGCACAGATAGAAAGCAATGCCATCTTTGGAAAGCTGAGGGAACAAGTCTCCACCTTAATTCAAAAAACAATGGAAAAAGGTCCAGCAGAGGACCTTTTTTATTCAAAAGTTCAAGTACTTTTTTATTCTGAAGGCTTTCAGAAACCAGATTTCTACTCTCTGGACACATAGGTATTAAAAGGGCTGCAGTAAATTTATACCATGATATTCTTTCTCTTGGCCTCACAATTTTAGTTAATATATTGGCTTTTTGGTTTAATTCCAATGGCACAACTCATAAATGCAGGCTTTTTCTTCTGGGACAGGGGGAAACAATCATAAACTAAAAATCTTTGACAGCCTGTCTGTTCTATTATAAAATGTAACACCCTATTGAAAAAAGAGAAATCTCCCAAAGGTCGTGTGAAAAGAGGGCAGCACCACACAAAAATCTGGGTATACTTCAAACAGTAGTTTGAACAATACATTATTCCTTGAGAAATTCCAGTTACTTAGCATGAGTGTGAGAATTATATGGTTTGGAGAAATCGAGAAAACTGAATGAACGATTTCAGAGACAGGGAAGAACTATTGCCACGAATATTTGTTCATAGTTCATAGTGATGCTTATTTTCTCAGCCCATGAGATGAAATTTCAGTTTGTTTATGAGACTGGCATTCTGTTCTCAGGCTGGGCAGTGGCCGTCTGAATGTTTCTGTATGAATGAAAAGCTCATCTTCCAGGGAATAAAAAAGATAAGGACATTTAGCAACACCTTCTTATTTTTCTGAATTTTGTAGAACTTGTAGTCGTCTGATGTGTTGAAAATATGCACGTCCTCAAAAAGTAAGGCTAGATTGTCTGAATATATTTTGTACTATAAACCCCTCTGGCAGTTTTATGTTTTTGCACAGCTTGTAGGAGAGAGACTGGACTGGCTGAACGCTTCCTGGTTTCATTAGCATAACCCAGCCCACCTCCAACACACGCCCACAACTACCTCATTAGCCATTGGGAATGGAGCCAAAAACATAAGACTACAGTGAATATAAGGGGAATTACTGGCGAAAGAGCTCTAGACCAGCTTAACACTGAACCCATTACTTTTCCAAGATCAGAAAAATATTAGACTAACAGGAACCATTTCCCCGTCTTACTCAGATAAGGATTCAAGGTTTTAATCTATAGCTTTTAATCTAGACTAATTAGCTTCACCATAATAAGACATACAGCCTGGCTGCGTATATTTAAGTACTTCTGTTAATCTCTTTCCCTTTCTCCCTCTTTTATTGATTTATTTTTCTGGATAGCTTTGACATTGTAAACCACGGACGAATTGGAGCCTGGCATTGAAAAGAGGTGTTCTGCAACGATTTTTTTTTTTTCTTGTCTAAAGAAGTTTACTTCTACAAGAGAGAATCTGAAAAATGACAGGGGCAAAGAGGAAAAAGAAAAGCATGCTGTGGAGCAAGATGCATACCCCTCATTGTGAAGACTTTAAACAGTGGTGTAGAAGGCGGCTACCTATTCTGGAATGGGCACCACAATATAATCTGAGAGAAAACCTGGTTCCAGACACCATGTCTGGGATAATGTTGGCAGTTCAACAGGTGACACAAGGTAATGTACTGCATTTGATTTTCCTGTTTTAAGCAGAATAGATGTCACTTTGCTTTCTTGGAAGAGTATTATGACCCATGATCTATAATTTTGCTAGTGAAATGGACACTTAATTAATTGTGGGAAAATAAGCGCATTGACTGTCTATATACAAAAGCTTTCCTAGTTGTCTTTTTTTTTCTATTTTTTAAAGCTATTAAACACTGAACCAATTTTTGAATGGTAATATTACATATTTGCAATGTTAAAATTCATACTATATAAGTGTAAAAGATCAGTAATTGTGGGAGAATGAATTTTTATAGCTTGACCTTACTGATACAGTTTGTTACTTTCACTGAGTCAAGCTATAAAATATCTCCTGGCTTGAACATATCGTTTGTAAACCTAATTAGCAGCACACAATTACCTGTTGTAGCCTTGAGAGTCGCTATAAGCAAGGAACAGAGCTTTCTGTACATAAAGGAGGCTCTTTGCCAAAAACCATTATTTGCAAAGAGAATCCTGTGTGTCCTTAGAGCTTGTATTTTACTGTGCATGTTGATTTAATTCTGTATCACATTACATACTGTATTTATTTCTCAATAAGAAATTTAAACTGGTGAGAAGTCTGAGTTTAACTTTCCCAAAACAGATTCTAAGTGGTATTCTGGATTTTGATACATAGGTGTTTCTCTTGGTGAAAGCTTTAAGTTAAGTAATGTGTACATGTGTGTGAACATGTGTGTGTGTGCATGCGTTTTCCTTAAAGATATATTTATTGCATTATTATTATTATTTTGCTAATTCAAGTAATAATTTCCTACCTGTAGCACGGAAGGGAACCAATTTCTCAACCTTGAAAATTTGGAACACTTTCCTTGGCATAGACTCTGTAGATTTATATTTCCTTGCAGTTTCACTACATCCCTAGCTTGAACTATTATTCATTCTGTTAAATTATAAGCACTCTTTTAATTGAATTATTCTGTAGCTGGAACAAACTGGTTTGTGTATTTGTGTTTTTAGTATGATTAGGACCATCTGCACTGGTGGCTTTACTTTAAGATCCATAAGACTATCATACTTTATGGGATTCCATTTCCCTGAATAGTCTAATATTACATTTTTTAATGACCATTTCGCCAATAGTGAAACATGGTAATCTTTAATAAAACTGCAAAGTAAATAATAGGTTAGGGCATTCTGAGCCCTGTTTTTATTCAGTTTTAAATTCAAAATGTGACACTACTGTGTACTTTGAATCTAAGCGATTGACTTCCAAGGGCTTTTTCACCAGATAGTTTTAGTATAAATTTATAAATTTATTTTGCTTTAATGTAATGTAAAGTGAAAGAGAAATCTATTTTTAAATAGTTTGCTTTGTCATCTCTATAGAATATCAAGTTAATAAGGAAATCTGGGGATATGATAAAGATGTCTGTGATACACCCTTAGCAAGAGTATTTATGTGTAAGTCTTTGGTAGTTAATTGTATGGCTTTCATTTAGATAGAGATTTTGAGGGATTTTGTTTTATGAGTCATATATTTCATTGGTTATAAAGAAACACATTGGCCAGCCCCTGACTGATGGGAAGCACAAAGCTTACTCAGCCCTGTGTCTTGAAAAGTTATGGATCTGGCTGTTGGTTCTCTTGGAAAGCTACCAGTGATTGGGCAAGGCTATGCCGCTAGAAAGAACTTGAAGGTTTTCGTTGATGTATGAAAAGACAGATTCTTCAAAAAGTACCTATTCTTTTGAAAACAGTTCTCTTCAACTTTCTCATGCTTACCCACCATGGAGAGATAAAAAGTGAAATATAGGTTACCATTGTTATAAGGGGCACCGTGCTAAGCCCCTGTGTTCATTGTCCTCCCCTTTCCTAACAAAAGCCCAAGAGACAGCAGTCTCTTCTTCATTTTCCATATGAGAAAATGGAGGTTTAGAAAAGCAAGTAATTTTCCCTGGATCTCATACCTGATAAGTGGTAGAATGAGGGCTTGATTCCAAAGCCAACACTTTTAACATTTTATACTTTATGTTCTACACTGCCAAGATAACTAGACTTTTTCATAATACCAATGTTATTGGTAATAAAAGACATTCCTTTGGAAAGGTATGAGTATTCCTCCCTTCAAATTACTTTTTCATTTAGGTTTCATCCCTGAAGATTTTAGACTCAAAGGCGAGTGACGAAGAAAATAACTACAGTGGAATATACAGTAAGAATGGCATTTAGATATCATTAGCTTCTATTTATGTGAGTATAGGCACTCATTACCAGCTCCATTTCTTTAGGAAAATTGGAAGAAAGGGGTAATTTTTGCTTTTGCATCATAACACAATAGAAACAAATACCTGTTTTCCCTCTGCTGATCTTGGAAGCAGCTTTTCAGTTACTCGGCATAGTTGAATTATGTGAAATAGTTGAATCAAACATTTTTTGACCTATAAATATGGAAAGTTATATGGTTCAATCCAGTAGTTTTTCATTCTTCTCTCTCTAGAAATGTCTTTAAAATTGAGAAGGATAATGGAAACTAACATTCGAATGTATTCTATATGTCAGATATTTTAAATTATGTACTTTAAATTGCTTTACTAAAGATTTCCCAATTGTTAAATATCGATGATTATCAGTCACTATCGTATTTGACTCACGTATAGCATTTTACGTATTGAGTATACTCCTTCTAAGACTTTCTTCTCTTGGTTTTGAGACATTGCTCTTTCATTTTTCTCCTACCACGTCTCTGGCCTTCTCTTCTTGCGAGCCTCTGCAGCTTTTGCCTCTTCCTCAGTCCACCCAAGCATCAGTGTCCAGGAGACTCAAACCCTGGCCTTCTTCTCCAAGAAGGCCTTAGGCTTTTTAATCTGCATAAGAGGTTTTAACGACCGTCAGCCTGCTAATGAAACTTTCTCCTAAACCCAAGATCCACATCTCCAATTGTACAAACATAGACTTTTCTAAAAGCACTTCAACTGCAGCATTTAGTCTTCTAGAACAAACCGAATAGCACCACCATCCTAACTAGAATTATAATAATTAAAAATAATAACAGTAATTTTCAAGCACACATGTAAACGGTGTGGTAAGAACATTTGACATTGTATACAAAACTGAGACTCAGAGAGAATAAGTCACTTGCTTGAAGTCACACAGCAAATGAGTGGAAGAGTTAGGATCGGAACTCAAAAGAGTCTGGCTCCAGGAGTGTCTTATCTTACACCAGACTGCTTCTCATAGGGGGGGGGGTCTCAAAAGTCATTCCCAACTCTTCGCTCTCTTTTGCCACTTAGCTCGTTAGCACACAGTCAGCCCCTAGGTTCTGTTACTTCCAGTCGCTGATTGTCTTTCCAACCACGTAGTCTTCTGCAGGCCTCCTGCTGCGGCCCTAGTTCACTGTCTGCGCCCTTGAAATCATTTTGTGGCCCTTCCTTCTCTGTCTCCTCCTGTAGGCCATGTTGCATACTGCAGCCAGAATGTGAACATCTGAACACATGGCTTCTCTGTCCAAAAATCTTCAGTCCTCTCTTTCCTCTTGGATAAAAGGCCAATTCTTCAGAATAATTTATTAGATCATTAACAATCTGGGGCCCTTGATACCAAGGTCTACTCAAAGAGGCCTCTCCTCTGAAAATCCCTCCCAATCTCCCGGGAAGATGCATTATTTTCTTCCCTCCTACTCCCTCTGTACTTTTTACCTATCTGCACGATAGGCCTTAGCAGATTGAGTTACAATATTTCGATACAACTCTTTCCACACTGGTCTGTAAGCTCTGGAAACAAAGGTAATGTTTCAATCTTTACTTTTTTACCAACTTGCGTGTTGCCTGTTGCATAGAAGTATGTTTTTAATAAATATTTGCTGGAAGTATTAAAAACAGTTTAGCTCCTGCAACCTCTGATTATTCCATAGTAGCATAGTGCCACTCGAGGAAGGAAATTAAATTTACATTTTTAGGTTTTCAGAAGAAATGCAACAGAGATACTAAGAGTAAGGAATACATTAAAAATATGAGTGAGTAATGTCTTCCAATTCCTTTTACTTTCCTGAAGTTACAAACTTGCAGCCCTCCAGACAAATCTGGTAAAAGATATATTTCCTTTCTTCCAAAACAATGTTAATTTTTTCTCCAGCCAACATCAACAAATATGAACAGTTCCTATATAAATCCAGATGCTTGACCTCTCTTGAAAAAGGCGAATACATGGCCATACGGGGCCCATATTCCCATTTGGCAAAGATCTGCTGGGCCTTCCTAGAGGCCACCCCCTTTAGACAGGGCATGCACTTTGCATTTTGCCAGTTTCTTCATCACTCACCCATTGCCACCCTTCCGGCTAGTATTCCTGTTACCTGCCCAGCCTGTGTCTGAATTTGTTTCGCCTGCCAAGACGAAACAAATTCAGACGTATGTTTTGTCAATGGTTTTGTCAATTTGCCTGATATGCCCCTAACTCATCCCTAAATAAAAACCTTTACTGAGAGATTACATAAGATTAGGTTCTTAACTTAGATCCACAGAAGGTTTTTTGTTTTTTTTTTTTTTGAGAGCGAGAGGGCGCAAGTGACTGGGGGGTGCAGAGAGAGAGGGGGAGGGAGGGAAGTGGGGCTCATCCGAAGTAGGGTTTGAGTTCAACGGAAGTGGGGCTCGGATTCACAGAACCTTTAGGTCTGTGAACCTGGATTTATGTATTCCAATAGACTTCATTTCTTTATAACCCTTTGCATTTTCTGTTAATTATTTTTTAATTTTTTAACGTTTATTTACTTTTGAGAGAGACAGAGCACGAGTGGGGGAGGGGCAGAGAGAGCCGGAGTCACAGAATCCGAAAGCAGGCTCCAGACTCAGCTGTCCGCACAGAGCCTGACACTGGGCTTGAACTCACAAGCGGTGAGATCATGACTTGAGGTGAAGTCAGCCACTCAACTGACTGAGCCACCCAGGCACCCCTCTGTTAATTGTTTTAAAAAAAAATTCTGGGAAGGAGTTCATAGGTGTTGCCAGACTGCTAAAGAGGATTACACCTCCCCAAAGTAAATAAATAAAAGTATGGATGTCCTCATTTCAAAGGAAGAGAAACCTTAGATCACTCTTTCAGCATATTCAAATATTTCTTTGAAACAATGTGCATTTTAAAAAATCTTTAATAAATCTGGAAGCCCTCATCGCCACCAGCAGGTACAAGGCATTATAATCACATCTACCACAATAACCTGTAACTGACATTTTGGGGGACCTCACTACAGAATGTGTTTTGAAGATGAGCAAACATCCTAGAGAATGTCATTAACTTAAAACATATCGCAAACATGGTGGGCAACCTGAGCAGTACAAGACTGTACTCCCTAGAGTACCTAGTCCACATTCTAGCCTGAACAAGCACTTGGGGGAAATAGTTTCTTTGTTTCCAACCTGAAAACTCAAGCACCGAGACAGGGAGGAGACCTAAATGCACGACTTGCCATGTAAGAAGCTAATCCACTGAGAAGGAATATGAGAATGTTTTGCCTTGCATTCCTAAGGGATCACCTAGAAATTTTGTTCCCAAACCATGAAAATTTTATGCTGCCATAGGGTTGCCTGATGTTCAAACCACAGTGTTCTGGGCCGCAGACAAAAGATGGATATTCCTTATAATTATGCAGAATGTGTGGCATTGCTGGCACCGAAACACATGTGTGGAAGCCGAGCCTCGTTGCACTCCTGAGGGCAGCTTAGTGACATGTGGAACAGTAAGTGGAAACTCCTGAAGCGTCCTGCATTGGGAGGATGAAAGGCTTGTCTGGGAATTTTCCCCTGCGTGGTCTCAGCTTTGAGGATACAGAATCCTAGCATTAGTGATATCTCTAACCTAACGCCCTTAGTCACTAGTTCTCCCTGCTAGTAACTTTTCTCTCCTCCAGAACAAGGGGCAGCAAAATATTGCCAAGCAAGTCTCAAGTATACTTGTCCTGACCCTTATGAAAATACGCCCACCGGTTAGTAACACTTTGCTGACTTTTCTCTTCCATTTCAATCTATGCCCTGACCTCGCCTCACAGTATAACTTCAGGCTTCATTTGACACTCCTGGTTTTCTTTTTCTTCTTCTTAAATGTAAAGTGATGATGATCTGTATATTAAAGGGTCATTTACATACTTCTGCCCTTAGAGGAATGCTCTTTATAGTGTTTAGAGTTGTTCCCATGGCAGAATCATGACCTTTCCTTTTAGGGTGTGGAGAATTTAGCAAGGTTTGCAACAAAATAGATTGGCAGTGAGTGTGAAGATGAAGCGTGTGGCCTATTTGGAGCAGACTTCTGTTTTTGCCAGCTGGGATCCATCCTTGCTCCTGTTAATGACTATATCTTGGATTGTTTTTGAAGAAACAACCTCTCTTCCATTTTTAGTATATGTGGTTTAGTATATGTGTATATGAGGTTGTAATTTTGGCTCTAGTGATGGAGTCTAGGCTCATCAGTGGGTTAAGTCCCCCTCAACCAGGATTCTCAAACCTGTAGATCTGTTGGCGGGGGGGGGGTGCCTGGGTGGCTTAGTCTGTTAAGTGTCTGACTTTGGCTCAGGTCATGATCTCATAGTTCGTGGGTTTGAGCCCCACATCGGGCTCTGTGCTGACAGTTAAGAGCCTGGAGCCTGCTTCGGATTCTGTGTCTCCCTCTCTCTCTCTCTGCCCCTCTCCCACTCACCTCTGTCTCTCTCTCTCTCAAAAATAAACATAAAAAAAAAAAAAACAACCCTGCAGATCCATTGGAATCACGTTAGGGCTTAAAAGAATACTGGTACCTGGGTGCCATTGTCAGGCAATTGTCAAATTTCCTGGGAGTGGTTTCCAGACATTGAGACATTATGTTTTTTCCTTTTATAAGTTGTCCCAGATTCTGTTGTGTAATGGTGTTGAGAACTGGGTGCAGACGCAGTGATTGCCCCGGTGAGAGCTTGTGGCTCAAGTCTTGGTCATTGGTACAATCCCCTACATCAGGCCAGGGACTGGTTCATGGATGAGATCTGCCACCTAGGCACAAGGGCACGGATTTACTATGCCACAAGTCAGTCACTTTTTGTTTTAAAATGGTAACAGTAATACAGATGACCTGATTGGTCCATCAATCTGGATCCCAGGGCATCCTGGGATTGTAGTGGGGGCAGCTGGCAGTGAGGATGATGTGCCTTTATAGCTTCCCAGGACCTCTGCAGCCTGAAAATGAAGCCAACCCAGCAAAGAGCATAGCAGAGAGAAACAGTCCTGAAGACAGCTAGCATACCCTGAACTTTTTACTTGCATGTGCAAATTGCTTAATTAGTGGGGGTGCCTGGGTGGCTCAGTCAGTTAAGCATCTGGCTTTGGCTCAGGTCATGATCTCGTGGTTTATGGGTTTGAGCCCCACATCTGGCTCTGGGCTGACAGCTCAGAGCCTGGAGCCTGCTTCCGATTCTTTGTCTCCCTCTCTCTCTGCCCCTTCCCCAGTCGCGTTCTTTTTCTCGCTCTCTTTCTCTTTCTCTCACACAAAAATAAACATTAAAAAAATTAAAGTGTTTAAGTTGAGTTAAACTACACATTTGAGAATTGTTACAATTTAAATATTGCACATTTTTTTCTAATTCTACAGAACCTGGCAAGATAGATATCATTGTATTTTATATTTTTCTGAGAAGGGGGGGTTTGAGGCTCAGAACACTAGATCACTTGCCCCCAGTTCTAGCGCTGCTTAAGAGGGGCTCAGGCCTGATTCTGCCAGGCTCCATCCCTCATCCCTCACTGCCTTCTGTTCCCCTGTTAGTTCAAGTATAACAGATAGAGGACCGAACGTGGGCAAAAGAATGCCCGAGCCTCCTTTCAGCCCCTCAGGTGCCCCTACCCATGATAACACCTTGCTTGATAAAATAAAACCCAGAGATTCTGGTTGAGAGTGGAAGAGGGCTCTGCCACTGGGAAGAAATACCCGGACCAGGGCTCCTGCTCTCTTCCTTCAGAGCTTCTCGCTGCCCTCTGTTAGACTTGCTTCAGATGAGAGAGGGAGAGGACACGTGCTGTAACACTGGCCCGAGCATCAACGAACAATGGCTTTCACCATGTGGTGGAAGGAACACACGGATAAGCTGTTTGGATGAGACTTTACTAAAGGCTAAGGGGCAATAAAAGGGAAAGACAGAGTGTCATGGGTTTGTAACCAGGCTTACTCGTCTTCACTCGGTTTATTCCCCTTCATCTCAGCTCTGCTCTCCTCCATCACAGTAGATGCCGTCTCTAACCCTCACCACCCCTGCCCAGAGCACCACGGTGGACATTTGTCCTTTGCCATTCTGAGTCTAAGAGAAGGCCTACCTAGAGCTCTTCTAACTTTTCTGACCTTGGAGATGTCTGCCCACCAGGCATGACTCTACTCCCTCCGTAGCCATGAGCTCAGAGGCATAGGTCTGTCTCAGCTTAACACCATTTCTATAAATAAAAAACACAAAAGCGTGTTTCTCTAGTCTTTGTTCTTGATCAGCTTTTCCCCGTACATTTTGTTTTTCATGAGCTAATCCATTTCCATGGCTTCAATTGCCACTTTTCTGCTGGTGAATTGTAAAAATGTATTTCTAGCCCAAGTTTCTCTTTTTAGTTCTAGCTCTAAATATCCGGCTGCATATTGAACACCATCTTAATGTCTCCCAGGGACATATTTACAACTGGACACATCATTTTCCCTCTCAAAATCAGTCCTTATCCTCTGTTCTGCATTATACTGAAAGTCACCCCCATCTACCCAATTGTCTATGCAGGAGTCTGGGGACGATCCTAATTGCCTTTTCCCCTTCACAACCGTTATTCAGTTAAGGAGGTTCTCTAAATTCTTTCTTCTGAATGTCTCTCAAATATACCTCATGCCCACTGTCCTTGTGACAACTTCCTCAGTGTTAATAGATATTGTAACATTTGTGGAATGCTTAAAATAATGCCATAAAGGGTACTAAACTAAAGGTGTATTATATGAATCGATCTTCAGAATAACCTAAGAGTTTGAGACCATTATTATCTATATTTTACAGATGAAGGAAGGAGAATTAGTTTGCTTGTAGTGCCAAGTAATACAGTTTCTATAAAGCAGAGGGAGCATCTAAATGCTTGTCTTTCTGATCCTGAGCCCATGCTCTGATCTTCATTAAAAGCCACCATCATTCCTTCCACGCCAGTTAGACGGTCTTCTTGTTTATGGTTTTGTGTCTCTGTGATCGATTTCAAACTGCCCCAGAATTCTTTTTGAGTTAGATAGTGGAGATCTTTGTCTTAAGTTGCTTCAGCCGCACCTTTGCTGATGGCTTTTGGACCTTTTTTGGTGTTTCACTCTATACAGCGTCCTTGCTTTACACCATCTTGTTGGTCTCTCTCACTTCCCCTCCCTTCCCTCAGCCCTTCCCTCGTGGCTCCCTGGAACTCCAGATGCTTCCCTGGAACCAAAACCACAGGTGTGTTTTTTATTGACATGTATAATGTTGGGAACCGTCAGTTAAATAACAGAAGACTTTGTTTTAAAACTGAGTGGGTGTTCCCCCTGTATTGAATCTAATCATCTAATAACAAAGGGCTCATATTCCTGACCGGAAACTCCTAGGCTGAAGCTGATTGGTGCTTGCACCCTTTCTGTGGGCATGGACTTTCCAACTTATCACATTCCCCAACACTCGCTATCCTTTTATATCAGCACCACTTGGTTCTTGTTATTCATCCTTTTCCAATCCAGAGCAGGACGTTCTCAGATTCGGCTCAAGGACAGCTTGGTTGTCCAAATTCATGACAGCATGCAGAAGCAGTATATATTTAATATAAAAGCAGACACAATTTAGAATGTAGTTAGGTATATAAATAGTCAACTTTTCTCTCATTAGACAGGAGTAGACTTCTGAAGATGTTTATCAAAGCCCTTCAATGTCTGGAACTTACTTTTGCAGCCACATCTCTTCTTTTTCACCCTGTGTTCCCTAATTTACCTACTTAACTCGCAATTGCATTTGTTTTTATATTTGATTTCCCCCCTCAGTTAGGACTCTTTATAGTCTAAGGTGACCAACTGTCCTGGTTTCAGCAATGAAAGTCCTGAGTCCTAGGAAACCCTTTCAGCTCCTATCAAAGTATTTGGCACATAGTAGGTAGGTACTCAAATGTTTGTTGACAGTGAAAAATCATAATTGAGATGATAGGACAGAATTTTCCTGGGTCCACTCTCCTTTTGGTGGCTACTCTCCCCGTGGAAACTTTCAGTCTCTTACGGTTTCTGATATTTAAGCTCGTAGGTCCGTTGATCCTGAAGCTTCTTGGTCCTGGTAATTCTTTATTTTCACGTTTGTGAGCTACTACCTGTGTAAGCAGCCCTGGCATAACAGAACGATGTAATTTGCCTTAACCCCTCTAGTGATTAGAACCAATGATCTTTGATTAACGATCTTTGTCTATGAACCTAGAGAATGTGTGTCTATGGGAATTTTGTTTGCATATAGTTGTGGTTCTTGAACATATGTAAATTGACTCTGGGAGACCCATTTGTAATATCGCTGAGCCCTGAGCCCACTGATGCTGTGAACCAGACAGCTGATTATACTGTGGTTTGCTAATAACAATTCTAAGACCACCACAAACCAGTTACCGGAGGGAAGTAACTTTCATCATTACCCACACAGTTTGGGTTTGATTTCTTATGTGTAGTTCTTGGAAGTGCCTAGTGCCACCTAATTATTTTGTTTTCAAGAATACTAATCTGTCTTCCTAGGGTGCTTTATTCATTTCTATTAAAAAACATACTTGAAAGACTACGCAGTATTTTGCTATGTTCTTGGAAAGAGACAGAGAAGTATAAGACAACACTCCAGCCCACAAGGGCCTTATTATTTTTTCCTTCCTCAGAAATTCGTACGAAGTATATGAGAATATGATCTTGTTTTTCAGCCTTGAAGATCTCAATCTGGTGTGGCTATGTAAGGGTGGGAACATTTTCTTAATGGAAGTTTGTAGAGTATTGGTTTCAGCCACTTTCTGCTGTGAGTAGGTTGCATAATCTAGGCAGCTGCCAAAGAATTCTGTATTTTTATTTAGGAACATGAAAAGTAGTACCAGCCCATCTATATAACAAAACATGAAATGAAGAGTTGGTGGTAAAAACTGGGCCAATAAAGAGACCAAAGTGGCAGTCTTGACAAGCTGGCAAGACTGGATTAGTACAGACATATGGCATTATAGGAGTTGGCACTTTAAGAAATCAAGTCCTGCTAATCACTCTTTCTCTGGAGAGGATCGCAAGGAAACTATATACACAGGTAACATTTGGGGAAGGGAAATCAGTGACCTGCTTTATTAGCTGCATTAGTGTTGAGTGTTTAAAGCATAGCTCTCGCTAAGCTGGATTGTATCAAAAACAACTTGAACCTGAGATCAAAAAGGTCTTCTGTCTTGTAAAGCTAAGGTTTGGATGTGCTTGTGAAAAGAGAGTGAGAGAGAGGTATGCCAGAACTTACCTTGAGGCAAGCCCTGGTCTTTTTGTCATATTAGCAGCATGGAGGAAGAAATAGTGGAAGAGAAAAAATGTACATGTGTGAACATACCTTTACCCATTAAGCGATGTGGCCTCAGGTTAAGAGTACACTTATTACAATGAGCACTGAGTAATGTATGGAATTGTTGAATCACTGTATTTTACACCTGAAACTAACACTCTTTGTTAATTATACTGGAGTATAATTTGTATAATTAAATACTGGAGTATAATTTGTTAATTAAAAACAAAAGGAACGAGGCCTCATAAGAGTGTTCAACTCTGGCCTCTCCAATTAGCAGCCCTCCTTTTGGGTGGGGGAGGTGGAGGGTGGTAGGGAGAAAGGGTCTGGGAACTTCTGCTCTGCCCTTTGAACTGAGGTTGTATCTGTAACCTGGGAGAGGTTGGATAGACTCAGGACATTTGAGAAGGTAGGATTGAGGTCAGGCTCAAGAAGCTTAGTTAAGACATACAAATTCATCCTGGTAGGTGTAAAGTTTAGTACCTGGATGTCAACCAGTGGGAGCAAGACATAAAAGGTCAACCTGGGAAATAAAGTGTCAGAGCTAAGATAAATACAGGAGCAACTCAGGATTAGAACCTGGGTCCAAGATTCTGGGTAGAAAGGGTCTGAGTTACAGTCTAGGAAGCCAGCAGAATGGAGAGATCTCAGAGTCTTTTCTAATTTTCTTTTTTCAAAAAAAATTTTTAATGTTTATTTATTTTTGAGAGAGAGAGAGAGAGAGAAAGAGAGAGTGCATGAGTGGACGAGGGACAGAGAGAGAGGACACACAGACACTGAAGCAGGCTCCAGACTCTGAGCTGTCAGTACAGAGCCTGGCGCAGGGCTTGAACTCCTAAATGAGGAGATCATGACCTGAGATAAAGTCGGACGCTCAACTGACTGAGCCACCCATGCTCCCCTCTAATTTTCTACCCAGTATATGAGCAGGCTTCAAATTTTGGTGGGTGCACTTGAGCCCATGGGAGGCAGTGAGAAAAGGCACTTGGCTGGCAAAGACAAGTAAGGGAAGAAGCATGAGCCAGCATTTAATGTAAAGTGGGAAGAAAGTTCTTGTCTCTGCTGCTTCCTGGCCTCGTGTGTTGTCTAGAGGGGTGTTATGGAAACTTGGTCCTCAAAAAAAAAAAAAAAAAAAAAAACAAAGACAAAAGAAAACAACACTGAAAGATGCCAAGGGGCAATTCCTGTTCAGATTTACTCAGCTAGAGTGTTGAAGGGGAAGGAACATCAGGACCTGTGAGAAGTCTTAAATCTCCCAGTCATACTCTGCCCAGTGTGGTCAGTACCTGCTAAAAAACTGGGCTTCAGTACCCTTGGGTTGGTACTGGCCTCTGCAGTGAACTGTTCAATAACCTCATTTCCTGACCTGTTTACAGTCTTCTTGACTACTTGACCTTGTTTATGCCTTCATCCCTCTGATAACCAGTGTCTTTCTTTGTCTTTGATTCTTTGTTTCTCTCCTCATACCCTTTGTTTCTCTGGGTAAATGTATCATTTCATTTCAAGGACCCTTTTGGTCTTTATCAGATCCCCAGTGAAAAAGATCCCAGTATTTTGCTCAACACATAATAGTTTCCTTATAAATGGAAATATTTCTTATTATGTTCCTTAACAATAGATCTCACAATCTAATTCAAACCTAGACACAAAAGCACTTATACTAATTTTGGTAGTAGTACAAATAAAGAATATACAAGTGTGGTAACAGCATTGATAACGTGATCAACTCTCACTGCAGTGGGATTGAGGTTTGTAGTTAGGGAAAGTTTCAAGAAGAAATTACACTTTAACTGGATCTTGAAGGCTAGATGAGAGTTTCTCAGGTAATTTATAGATGAAGGGTGCTATGGATAAAGGAAAAACATGCAATGATAAGAATAAAAGAACACAGTTTGTTTAAATACTCATCAGTAATTTAATTTGGTGGGAGTTGTAGCTGGAGAGGGTAGCAGGGCCCAGATCACAAAAAGCTTGAATAACATGGACAAAGTGGGCTTATTTTCCAAGGTGATGGAGGGCCTTGGTGGATCTTGAGGTATGCCAGGGTGTGACAGAGGTTTGTGTTCTTGAATAATCACTCTGGCAACAGCTTATGTTACATGCTTGACAAGGCAAGAAACTAGTTAGGAAAGACTCGTTAGGAGAAATTCTATTCAGGAAAGGAAGCACTGTGGTCTGAACAGACCAAGGCAGAAGTTGTGGCGGGAAAATAGAGAGAAGGGACAGAGTTGCCAGTGTTAAGTGGAGTAGGTGCAGTTTGCTCCGTGCTCTGTGATGGGAGGGTGAAAAAGAGAACATTGTTGATAATTTCTAGATTCTTGAATTGGAAGACTAATGAAGGTGATGCCCTTTTCTGAAATAGGGCATAAATAAATAAGGAATGCCAGTATGTGATTTTGTTTTGTGTTTAATGCGTGTTGTTCTGTCCTTATGGAGGGATTGGTGGTGGGAGGGACCAAAATAAACAATTTCCATCTTGGATTTGTTATGTGAATGCCTGTAGAATCTCTGGTTGATGTCCATTTGGGTCTGGGGTTTAGGAGAGATATCACTAGCGTGTATATATTTGAAACAATTGGCTCTTCTCCATGTCATTGTGAGGGGTCATGATGTATCTCATCAAGAAAATCACAAGGCGTACAAAAATGTTTTAGCCGTTGTAGAAAGTGGGTAAAAAAAAAATCAGTTTCGTATATATGAGGTGGTTATAGTCAATGGGATTGGATGGGGATAATTCATTAGTTTGTAAAACAAAAAGAGGAACCAGAATGGAAGCAACTTTGGGGAATCTGACATTTAAGTGGCTGAGAAGCTAGCCAAGGGGAATGAGAAGATGTGGTCCCTTAGCATCATGGTGCTCTGGGAGCCAGTGGGTAAGAGTTCTAAGTGTGGTTGATGTGATAAAATGTATGTATGAAACATAGAGTTCCCAGGACATGAAGAATAAACCAAAAATGTGAAACTTTATGAGAGCCCTGGAAAATATTTTTAGTAATAAACTCAGGTATACCACAACAAAGTGCTTTGCAACTCTTCAGGAATGCGGGCAACTTGCGGAACAAAAAAAATGCTACCTATCCTCAACTCCTACTTCAATTAATTCTTGCCTTCCAGTAAAACTTTTTGTGATTTTGGCTCCCGTATTTTTCTATCTTCTCTGAACTTTGACCACACTGATCATTGTATAAACTGCACATATAATTGTTCAATTGTTTCAGGCAAGGGCCTTCTAATTCATATCTCATGACCCTTTACATGTCTAATGGAATTGATGGTGGATTTGGGTACACAGTAAAAGGTTACAAGTACTTATAGAGTAACTGTCAGAAAGACCTCAGTTTTGAATTTCAACTACATCACTTGGGCAACTTCTTTCACTGCTGTAAGGTGAAGTCTTCCTAGGTGTAGAATAGGAATAATAACACCTAGTAGATAGACTTACTTTGGGGGTCAAATGAGAGAAAATCAAGTGCTCAGGACAGAATCTAGCACAAAAGAGGTGTTCAATAAATGCTGTTATTTCAATGCTATAATTGCTACTTTCTATTTCCCATGAGAATGTAAACTCCAGAAAGGTGGGGTTTTTTATCTGGGTTGTTCATTGATGTAGCTCAAGTGGCTGGCACATAGTAGGTGTCTCATTGTAGGCAGATGCTTTTCTACATCTCATTTTAGCTCTGCTACTTGAGGGTAAAAGGAAGGTAAGAAGATGGAAGATACCAGTTTTGCCTGAAATCTCCCAGAACAATTAAGCTAGAGGAATTCTAGGCATCTTACAAAATGTTAAAGGTGCCCTCCCAAATTTGCCAAGAGGGTGCTTCAAATCTTAGTTCTAGATGTTACTGGTGTCATTTGCTAGACAGATATCATTTAACATCTGCAGGTACTCTGTGCATGGGTGTGCTAAGATTCTCTCTCTCTCCCACTTATCTCTCCTCCCCCCGCCTACCTGGTTAAAAGACAGAAATAGAAGTGAAAACAGACAAATCCAAAAGGGAATGGGAAGAGATGCCAAATAGCTGAGTTGTCATTTTAGGCTCATTGTATCATTCTCTTTGGGTCTCAATGCCTGTGAGCCAGCATGTTTGTCCAAAACTGGGTAAAAGAACATTTCAATGAGTATTTGTATCCTATGGGTTCATGATCACTCTGCTTTCGCTTGTTGTGTATAAACTGGGGGTATTGCTGGAAGACGGCACTGTGCAGACAGCAGACAGAAGGATCATCATTATTGCTTTGGTACGATTTATGTGGCCAAGCCGCCTGCGTCTCTGAGGCTGCAGTATGTGAGCAGGGAGTGCCAGCCCGGACCGCGGCTGTCGGCGCTGGTCTGCACAGACAAGGGCTCCTCAGTTTTGTCTGGAGTCGGAGATTAGCGACGGGTGCCTTTCCTCTGCTCAGCATTTCCTCATTTTCACGTGGGCCCTACTGTTTGCTCTTAACACACTTAGCCACTTGAAACTGGTGAGCTAATGAATCCTTTCCGGAAGTAGCTGGATGATCTTTAAGTAGTGAATTAACCCTCTCAGAGCAGGGTGGCTGCACCTAATCCATTTTTGAAGCGACTGAGGCCATCACAACCTGAAAAGTGTTGCAATCTTACGTGCATGGTCTGATGTTTACTTACATAATTATGTCACTAAAGCTAAGGGACTACTTTTTTTTTTTTTACTCTGAAAATTACAATTTTGAATACAGTTAGGTAACAACTCTTGTATTAAAAATATTAAAAGATGGGGGCGCCCGGGTGGCTCAGTCGGTTGAGCATCCGGCTTCGGCTGAGGTCATAATCTCACGGTTTGTGAGTTCGAGCCCCACGTCAGGCTCTGTGCTGACAGCCTGGAGCCTGTTTCGGATTCTGTGTCTCCCCCTCTCTCTGCCCCTCCCCTGCTCCTGCTCTGTCTCTTGCTCTCTCTCTCAAAAATAAATAAATAAACATTAAAAAAAATGTTTTAAAATATTAAAAGATGGAAGTGACCTGGAGAAAGTCCTTCAGATTGACCTGCTTCAAGACCAAGAAACCAGGGATCTACTGTTTCAGTCTCCTTCTCTTCCTAATTTGTGGGTCTCACACTCCAAAGTAAATACAGTAAGAAGAAACAAAGAAATGACATGTGTCATGTATATTTGAGTTTATACTTGCACACTTGCCTCTGGTTCCTGGGATCCCTGATCGCCACATGAAATCAGGCCCTTTCTTTATCATCTCTCCTCTCCCTTCCCTTCCTTTAGTCCAGCTGTGTGTCTCCTCCTCCCTGGCTGGTACTTCCAGTGATAGATAGCTTTGCGGCCAGCCTTTACAGGGCATCCTTAGGAACTCTGCTTCCGTAGGGAATAAAATCCACCCTTTCAAAATGATTGCAAGGTACTCTCTCAGCCTGTTTGCCTTTTTCTTTTTTTACGGTTTTATTTTATTTTATTTTATTTTATTTATTTATTTATTTATTTATTTTTACTGTTTATTTATTGAGAGAGAGCGTGGGGGAGGGGCAGAGAGAGAATCCCAAACAGGCTCCACACTGTCAGCGCAGAGGCTGACCCGGGGCTCGATCCTCTTGACCCTGAGATCATGACCGGAGCTGAGATCAAGAGTCAGATGCTTAACCGACTGAGCCACCGAGGGACCCCAAACTGTTGGCCTTTCTTAAAAGCCGGCTTCCTCACTCAAGGGCATTATCCCCCAGACGCCCCTCTCCAGTGAAGGCTAATCATGCTCCCATTACCCTTGGTAATTTCACATACAAAGCACATTATACTTGTATTTACATGCTTAATATCCACCCTGTTCAATACTGCATCTCTATTTGCTTGTGCCTCTTCCAAGGTCAGTTGTCTTCATATGGTGATGTATTTTTGTAAAAATTCCAAAGCGAGATATTTTACCAGAAGTTGATTAAGAATACTGCCTCTTCTCTTGGGGCGCCTGGGTGGCGCAGTCGGTTAAGCGTCCGACTTCAGCCAGGTCATGATCTCGCGGTCCGTGAGTTCGAGCCCCGCGTCAGGCTCTGGGCTGATGGCTCGGAGCCTGGAGCCTGTTTCCGATTCTGTGTCTCCCTCTCTCTCTGCCCCTCCCCCGTTCATGCTCTGTCTCTCTCTGTCCCAAAAATAAATAAAAAAAAAAAAACAAAAAAAACGTTGAAGAATACTGCCTCTTCCCTACTCAGCTTCCCTTGGGTCATGCCTCTTATGTCTGGTGGCATTGGAGTGGCTGCAGATATTTTTGGGATCCGGCTAAAAGGAAGTTGCCACAAATGGCTGGCACTGACAGAGAGCAAGTAAAACTCATCCGACAGCAGTGTAACAAGGGCATTTTCAAGAAACTGGTTAATTAGTGTTGGCAATTCTCAAATAATATTTAAGTTTCTGCACGAGAAAACTTGAAATGCCCTGAAATCTTACAGCTTTCAAGAACCTCAAAAGAGTCTTTAGTTTGAATTACACATAATATTAGTAACTAGTCATGAAGCTAAAATAAAAATTTCTAATCTACCAGTAATAAAAAAACAAACTTAAATACACACTGATATTTTAGTCTGCTTCCCCAGAAATTGGAACCTGAGTCAGAGGGCTTCTGTGCAACTTTATAATTAGGGAATGCAAGCCTGGAGGGCCGGAATGAAGGACTCTGAGGATGCCTGGTAGGGGGCTGGTTACCTCCAAGGTGGCAGGCACATGGCTGTCTCATGGGGGCCATGGCCCCAAGAAGGTATCAACTGAACCTCCAGGCCATCTTTCAGTGGGGAGAAACAAGGAGACGTGTATTCACTAGTTTACTTTGTCATTGGTCAGAGACGCACCCCTTGGGTACGCCTCTGAGCTGACACGCGAGAGTCTGGGCATTCACAGAATCCCAGAGCAGGTGTCGACAGAGAAATGCTAGGGTAAGAAAAAGAGAAGCTGTCAGATTGCACTGCATGAAGTCAGACAGCTCCTGCAGGGCTACGAGAGACGGGCGAGGCCAAGAGCACTTGACATGATATATGAGAAATGTGTGATGTGCAAGAGGAGAGCCAAATTTATCTTTCCGTTGTCTCTATAGAAAATGTTACAAAAACTATTTTCAGGTGAAGAAGTGTTCAGAGCATATACAGCCTGCAATTATAAAGGGAAAAAGAAGTGTAGAGTTATATCAGGAAGTTAATAAAAATGGTGTATTAGTTTTTGTGGGTATTTGATCGTGGAGTTTGTCAGATTTTTATAATTTAGCATGATTTCTCAGTGTGAATAAATATGCACCTTTGTAACTAATTTTATGCTACTTCTCAGTTTTTTTTAATTCACTTTGTTAATTTAATTTAATTCAATTCACTTTCTAAGTATTTTTTCTAGGAAGCCTGTCAAAATGTGTAAGATCTAGGGCTCATAAAACCTGACTGCCCAAGTGCTCATATGTGTCCTATCTTAAAACTAACAAGAAAATAAACGAACTCCACTTTCTTTGACCCCCATGTCTCCATCTGGCACCAAGCCTTCTTCTCTTCTCTTCATTAATAAGGATTTTCAGGGTTTGGTTCGTGTTTCCTGCCCCTTCTCCCTGCACTCACGTCCATTCCTTAACCCGCGCACGCTTGGTTCCTACACCCTCTTTCCCCCAGGACCTGCTCAGTCTAAGGTCACCACTGGCCCTTCTGTTATCCAATTCAAAGGACATTTTTGTTCTTTGTCATGTGTACTGTTTCTGTGGAATTGCCACAGACTTTGGCCTTGACTTCTTTATGCCTTTTTTCCTAAATCTCTTCCCATGCATCTGGCAATTCCTTTGCTTTTCCAATTTTGGCGTTGACCAGGCCTTCAGGCTTCTCACGTTTACCTGTCCACTCTCTTTGGGCCTAAAGCAGGATGTTCGCTGTCTTTTATGAGGTTCCTGTCATGTCCACTCATATCCGGTCAGTCGCCTTTGACCCTGTGACATGTTCTGGGAAGAAAGTGTTCTGTGCTAACGCCATAGGCCAGGGAACTGATTTGTTTTGTCAACTGTGTGTGTAATGGCTATTTATATGTGGTGGAACCACATTTTCTTTGCCTACTGCTACTACTTGGATATCGGCAGTAGTTTTCTAACTGTTCCTTCCACCCATCTTGTGTGTTTTCCACATAACTGCTGGACTAATTTGCTGAAGAAGCGCCTGGGTGGCTCAGTCAGTCAAGTGTAAGACTTCTGCTCAGGTCATGATTTCACGGTTCTCGGGTTTGAGCCCCATGTCGGGCTGTGTGCTGACAGCTCAGACCCTGGAGCCTGCTTCAGATTCTGTGTCTCTGTCTCTCTGTCCCTCACCTGCTTGCACTCTGTCTCTCTCTCAAAAATAAACGTACATTAAAAAAATGTAAAAATCAAACCTCGTCACCTTGCTTCCATTAGAAAAAGAATCTAATGACTTCTATAACATTCAGGATAACGTTCAGGTTGCTTTTAGAAGTCTCTATCAAAAGTGTGTAAGTTGGATAGGTTTATGAACAACATACAGGGTGAAAAAAGTTTCAAAAATGTGTAAAAAGATGTGGAATCTCCTGGGATTTTTGCATAAAGTATTACATAAAAAATATAAGCCTACAACTTGTTTGTCCTATCTAACAGTATATAATCAACATGTCTCCAGATTAGTGGATATGGATCTAATCCATTCTTTTTAAGAGCTGTGTAATATTCCATAGTACTGTTATACTAAAATTCATCTAATTGTCTCTATATTGATGACTATACAGGTCATTTCCTTGCATAGTTACTACATAAGTTATTTTAATACAAAGAATTAGGTATATATTCTTAGGTAGTTATGTATTCATTAACAATTCTAATAAAAGTGAAATGGATTTTCATTAAGCATGAAGGTATCCCATGTCCTTCTCTACACTAGATGCTTTGGGGAAGGAATGCAAATCTCCAATTGGCCAGGCTGAGCCATGTGTCCCCACCTAGAGCCTGGGGTAGGAGGCAACTCCCCTTTTCTCAGCCCATGTTCTTTGGGTGGAAGGAGGGACTTCCCGAAGGAAATTGGTGTCCTGCTACCAACAGAAGGGAAAATGGAGATGGGTGGCTAAAAACAGCAAATGTTGTACCACGGAAGCCAATGACCTGTTCAACCAGAGTGCAGGTGGTAACATTATCCCCATGTTGTAGACAGGAATTTCATCCTATGGGAGTAGAGGAGGAACAAAAATATGGAGGCTTTGCAGTGTTCCATAGGCCCCTCCTTATCAGTGAAATCTGACTGGGGACATTATTAGATTTATAAATCTGACTGGGGAATTCAACTGGCTTGAAGCTGTGGTGGTTGGTGGCTTTGGTCAGCTTGGGGCCCGTGTCCATTCGTTTGCTCTATGAATGAAGGTTATGTGCCCTATCTAAAATTGAGAAGCACATATTCTCAGCAGTATGTAGGAGTCACGGAAAGTAATCAACTTAGATTTTGAAGGACCCAGAGGTTTTCCCTGCTAGAATCCATGGATGGAGTGAGGGCATGTCTAGGCTTTGCTTCTCTTGAGGGCCTAAATGTTGGTGGTGTGTGTGACATACGAAATTCCCTTTGTTCAGCTGGCCAGTAACCCATCCAGAAACATTCCACACTGTGTGGGAGTCCTGACTTTGCGTGTGTGTGTGTGTGTGTGTGTGTGTGTGTGTGTCCACATATTTTAAATTAGTTTTCATTATTAGATTTGTAAATGTACCAATTCTGCTTTTACTCCTGGGGCAAATGATTCATCATTTGAAGAGGAAATACAACGTGTAGCTAATAGGCCATTTGTAGTGACTCAATATTCTTATCTTCCCACTGCTCCAATGTTTTGATTCCAGATATTTTTACCACCTTAGAAAATAGGAGATCATTTTAAAAATAGAGAAAGAGGAAAGGAGAAGTTTGGGAGAAGGAAGGGAGGGAGGAAGACAGGGAGAACAGAACTGCAAGCCACCTTATATCATTAGGCAGTGATTTCTCCTTTTTAACTGTTAACCTGTAAAAGTACTTTGGGTTCATCTTACTTTCCATTTCCTTTATTCTATAAGCTGCCCTTTCATTTTCATTAAAAAGGCTCCTCATAAGAACCTTAAGTCAGTGATTAAGGACTGCGGCACAGGATTGAATCTTTCATTTCCTTTCTTTGAGCCTTATTGTTAGTACTTTCTCTAAATTCTGAACACTTTCTCTGACTCTCACGGAACTATTGACACTTAGTCCTTACTCCTTGGAATGAGAACTTTAAGTGCTTCTATCTTTAGCCATTCTGGGCTCAGAATAAGTTCTGAAATGAACACAAAAATACTTCTGATGCTCCATATTCATGACATCTTCCACTCCCAACCCCTAGGCATTTATAAGAAATAATTAAGCTTTTGTTATTGGCTTTTGCTCCTATGAAGTATCTTTACCGAGGGGTGTTACTTGGGTAATGCTATAATTTATTAAGTGATGTGACTTATTAGGATAAGAAGCTCAGCTTTGCTTTTAAAATAAATATCTCAAATTCTAGAGTTCCTCCCTCAACCACACCTAAATGCAGTAATTCGTCTGTGGGCCCAGCACGGAGAACTGAAAAGTAATGTTTGATTTCTCCTTGGCAACTTGAAACAAATTGAATACAGTGCTTTGACATGATTTTGAGACATGCATATTTTCGAGACTGAACAAACTAAAAGCTTCCATTTTTGCAGAAGATAAGGAAATCTTTCTATGCTTTTCTGGGGAGCAGTTCCTCAGACACAGGTCACAGATAAGGTGGGTCGATCATCCAGCAGGGGGCACCTTTATCTCGTTTGCATTTAGTGCTGAGTGATCCTGCAGAGGCTTCAGTTAGATGAAGCCTGGGAGGAGCCTCTGGAGTCTTTGCATGAGCCCATCAGCCTGGGTTCACTCTTGATATTTTTGTAAATATTTTCTTTCTGATATACTGGAAATTGGAGAGATTAATGAGGCAATTAAATTGTATTACTTCATATAAAAACTCAATTCAGGGGCACCAGGGTGGCTCAGTCGGTTGAGCGACCGACTTCGGCTCAGGTCATGATCTCATAGTTGGTGAGCTCGAGCCCTGTGTCGGGCTCTGTGCTGACAGCCTGCTTCGGATTCTGTGTCTCCCTCTCTCTCTTCTCCCCTGCTCACACTGTCTCTCTCTCAAAAATAAATAAAGATTAAAAAAAAATTAAAAAAAACTTTTCTAAAAAAAGTTTTAAAAACCCCAGTTCTAAGGGGAGTAAAACCAGTGATTCTGAGTCCTAGCTGCCTGACCTTAGAATAAACAGGTGAGGTCACTGAGCCAACAAAACATAGTCTCCAGCAGTGGCTCTCCACGTGTAACCCCAATACCCAATCCCCAACTTCCAACACGTTATTTACTTACTAGACACGATCTTCTGCAGTGTCAGGTTTCTTTGATTTTCTGAATAATTGCTATCACGTAAATGCAGATAAGACTGGGCTGAAACAGAAAACAAAATCTGTATCTTAAAGTATAAAACAGTTCTGTGATAAACAGTTCTCTTTCTCACCGGTAGTGACCGAGTGGCTTTCTAGGCATCTCAGCAGAGAAGTTGTCGTAGGAGCAGAGGTAGAGACTGAGTTACCTATCTGCTTTGGTTCTTCGTCTCCCTCGGGGTCAGGCACTGTGTTTAGGGAAGCCATTCGCACGGCACTGCAGCCTGCCTGGGTTGGAGGGGCAAGGGACTGGTCGGCAATGTTTGACTTTGTGCTCAGGGGCCCTTGAAATTTTGGTAGTGTTTGCAAGTCCTGAAACTACTGATGATATTGATGTGGGAATATGGAGTCTATCCTATTCCTGTACTGTAATAGTCATCACTACACCTACAAAACATGTTTTCTTAAAAACTGCACCTTTCAAAGCCTTCAGACAGTGACCAATATATGATTTTTGATCTTTAAAAATAATCGGCCCTCTAAAGACCTTAAGGTTTCGGCTCCCTCCTCCAATGTCTCTCTGTCTCTCTCTCTCTCCCCCTCCCCCTCTCCCTCTCCCCCTCTCCCTCTCCCTCTCTCTCTCCCTTTCCCCTTTGCTCTCTGTTTCCTCCATATCCCCTTTTGGGCACCCTGTGGCCTAATACTTACTTTGTTTTTATTTCTTGATCCTTCTTTTTGTTGTCTTGCTTCTCCTCCAATCTCAACTAGATTGGGTAATACAAATATTTATTGGCATTTGAAGTTTTTCCTCCCGAAATTGGAGAGTTAGAGGGCTGTAATTCTGCTCTTAATTTATCGAATACCCTGTTTTAGAAACATGGAGAAGAGTGTAGATAATGTGGCTAATTTGTAAGTGACTCAAGCCAGTTAATACTTTCACCTTTTTCGTAGTATTTAACATATTTAGCTGGGTTAGTGTGTTGTGTATGAAAATATGTATGTGGCTTATGTTGTGATCCAGAACAATAAATGAATCAGAATAAGGAAATTTTATCCAGCCCCCTGTGCTTTTGGAGGTATGTGTGGGAGGATGGCTTGGGTTTTATGGTTCTTATTTGTGGAAGGAGTATTTGAAGTTTTAAAGCACTATTTATCTACATTCGTCCATTCCTCTTTTATTTGGGCCATTGTTCACTGCCGTCTTAGCAGAGAAGCAGATTCTGGCTGAGGGTGAAAGACACTGTTGCTTAAAGGGAAAGCTCAATGTCAGTATCCGATGAAATGAAGGAAGTGTCTACAGGATCTCTGGTCTTTGAGCTTGTTTTTGTAGAATCTACTGAAGTGATTGTTTTGCACATATGGGTTTAGAGATCTCTTAAAGATTTGAGTTAAACATGTTTTACACGATGGTGCCCATTTTAATTTGGTAAGAATATAAGATCCAGAGAAATTCTGTTTTTGAACTGATTTTGCTATATATAGATTTGGGGGATGGAGATAGAGACAGACAGAAGGAGAGAGAGGGAGAGGAAAAGAGAGGGAGGGAGGGAGGACAAGAAAGACAGAAAGATATAAAACAATAAAACAAACAGATAAAGAGGTAGCTATTCACGAGGCAAGAGGCAGGATCCCACTGCTTCTAGCTTGGTCTCTACATTTGCTGCTGCAGGTAGGATAAAAATGTGGTCAAATAGGCCAACTCCTATCTTGCTGAGATTTACCACATTTATCAAAATTTAGCATGCATATGATTTCATCCAAGATGCTTTTGTTAAAGATGCTGCATGCAATTTCCCTATGCCCCCATCATTGATTTAGTAGATCTGGGGGATCTTCTGAAATGTGGGTCATGTTATTTCTTACCTGGAAACACTCAGCATTCTGTCTCTTGATTGGTAATTTTTTTTCAGGTAACTCATTCTGAAAATGAATGAAAAAAGTTATTTTCTAGCTTTCTGCATGGCTGATGCAATGTACGCTTTTTACAAAGTTGCATAAGCTATAAATGCCAGGAGGGGCTTGTTGGTGGGGCGGGGGAAGACTTAACACCATCCTTCCCAATAACCAGCGTGCTGCCTCTCATCCTGTATGCCTGAAATTCTAGAACAGCCTCTGCCACTGACCCTTCTATAATCACTTTTTATTTATTTTCATCAGACATTTAAGAAGACATTGTATGTAAATAGCAATCCAGATGAGTTTTTAAAAATAAATCAGGGACTGGTCATTGGTAGCCTTTTATGTATTTTAATTGAAGGTAAGATGTCTTGTAGGGTTTGAAAAAATATCTGATGTGTAACTAGAGTTTACATATTTAAAAAGAAATTAAGCCTAATTTTAAAAGAGTAAAAGTTAAACAGTAAAAAGTATGATCTTGGAACCATATTGTTGGGCTCCATAGTGTGAATAATGAATTTACCTCATATTTGGGTAATCTGTATTCTAACACCACTCCCGTCCTCAAGTCTCTTTCTACCTTATTTATAGAGTGCATTATGCTTAATCAAATGCCTATCAGCAAGTTGTGTAGACTTGAATGGAAATGTCAGAACCTCGCTTAACTAGCCATTTAATGCCAAGGACCAGCCACAAGCAAGATCAATCTAATGAGCTCACACTCACATATATTTCGGTCACGTTTAAACCACTTGTGGTCATTTAGACATGTCTGAGAAAGTTTTCTATGTGTATGTAACATACACACTACATAGACAGTAGTGTCTATGAGGAATAAAAATGAACAGCTATGAGTTACTCCTTACTATTTAAGTAAAAAGTTGTTTTTCACTCTAAGAAACTATATCTGAAATGGGCTGGAGTCCAGGATGGGAAAAGCACGGACTCACACACTGCCCTGCCCCTGTGATACACAAGGTGAGGCCGGCCAGGAAGCCGCCAGCCAGGCCCCCTTGAGTGCGTGTCCTTCTTGTCCCAGCCTTCCTGACCTTTTCATCTGTCATTGGTAATACTACCAGTCTTACCTATGCTGCAGATGCTATTGTGCCAATAAAATAATACCAAAAGTATAGAAATGGTCCTCAAAGTGTGTGTGGAGATATTTTGCTTGTGATGTTATCACTTTTACCAGGAAGACTCTCTGAACCAACGTTTCCTTATAGACATCTCTGTAATCAAGGGGAAAAGTAGTGGTCCAAAAATAAGAGCTTTTGGAATTGAAATTTATTTATTTATTTATTTATTTTTTTAATTTTTTCAACGTTTTTTTTTTATTTATTATTTTTGGGACAGAGAGAGACAGAGCATGAATGGGGGAGGGGCAGAGAGAGAGGGAGACACAGAATCGGAAACAGGCTCCAGGCTCCGAGCCATCAGCCCAGAGCCTGACGCGGGGCTCGAACTCACGGACCGCGAGATCGTGACCTGGCTGAAGTCGGACGCTTAACCGACTGCGCCACCCAGGCGCCCCTGGAATTGAAATTTAAAGTAAATAAGGGAGTGGTCTGTAATTGAGGATCGTAATGTAGTCTCTCGTTGAGCAAGTAGAATAATTAAATCATAATCCCTTTTGTCATTAAATAAACCGATATCCCTTCTGCTTTGTAGTGGACTGTATCTTGGGGTTATAAGGTGATCCTAACTACCTGGGTCTGCTTGACAGGGTTGGCCTTTGCTATTCTCTCATCTGTGCACCCCGTGTTCGGTTTATATGGGTCTCTGTTTCCTGCCATCATTTACGCCGTATTTGGAATGGGACGTCATGTTGCCACAGGTAATAATTTCTGTCTATGTTTATGCTTCTCATGTTACTAATGAAAGCGACCCAGAAGTGCTCATTAGTTACTGATTACATTTCAAAGCAATTCTAACTTTACTTCTGATGACCTCAGCAAATATTAGGACAAGACATTTATCTCTTTGTGCCTCAGATACTCGACCCATACTGTAATATATTACTATATTATTATGTAATCAAGCTTATTTTAAAGATTCTTTGCATTTTTAGGTTGTAAAAAGGTCATAAGAGAAGGCCATATATTTTGAATTTACAGTGAATTGAGAGAAATTATACACTTTGAGGGAAAGAAAATACTGTATAGAATTTAGTTACTCAAATTTTGAAAAATATTTTTTTATGTAATCGATATTTGGACTGAAGGATCTTTTAGGTTTCTTCTCAGTTAGATTCTATAATGCCCTTTAATTAGTATATCTGTTACCTTGCCTATCTCTGCATTACTAAATAAAAGATGAAATATCACAAATAGTCATAATAGAGCCAGCTGGTTAAAAACCTGGGTTTTAAAGTTAGATGGTCCTGAGTGTATGTCTCATTTGTTGTTTGCTATCTGCATGACCTTGGACAGCACTTTAAAGGCCTATTTTCTGCTTTCCGGATAGTGAAATAAAAAAAAATCATATGGCTGTAGTGAGAGTTGGATGAGATAGTTGATGTACAGTGTCTAACTTAGTACTTTCTAGAAAAGATTTAATAAGTTATTATTATTACAAAAATGATACCTTAGTCTTTTTTTTTTTTTTAATTTTTTTTTAACGTTTTATTTATTTTTGAGACCGGGAGAGACAGAGCATGAACAGGGGAGGGTCAGAGAGAGGGAGACACAGAATCTGAAACAGGCTCCAGGCTCTGAGCTGTCAGCACAGAGCCTGACGTGGGGCTTGAACTCACGGACCACGAGATCATGACCTGAGCCGAAGTCGGCCGCTTAACTGACTGAGCCACCCAGGCGCCCCGATACCTTAGTCCTAAATATTAAATTAAAAATAATAAATCTACTTTTAACCATAAATATCCATAGAGTTCTATGTATTTTGTACCCTTAAGATCTCAGCCTCTAAGTATGTGTCTATTTCTTCAGTGGTCAGTTTGTGTTATTGATTGTGTTGGTTTCCTATTTCTGATGTAACAAATTACCATGAGCTCAGTGGCATGACACGAGATAAGTTTATTATCTTTCAGTTTTAGAAGTCAGAAGTGTGAAATGAGTTGTACTGGTTTAAAATTGAAGTGAATGAGCTCGTAGTTAGCTACTGAGCCTACTGAGGTTTTCATATTTATCATCTCACTTATATTTCCCCCAAGCCCTGAAAGGTAGATATTATGGATAGGCTTTATGGATGAGGTAATGCAGACTCAGAGTAAGGTGCTTTAAGTCACATTATTGATAAATAGAGGACTGACATTCAAGTCCAGGCCATGATCTTAATCCCTGCCCTGAGGACATTCTCCATGCTCAGAGAGGTGGGAAATTATAAGGCCTGGGAGGGAAGAGCAAGGAGATTGGTGTGGCTGTGTGTTGAAGGAAAATGTGTTTATGTAGGGAAGTTTGTTTGTTCTGTGGAGAGAAGGGTGGATGAGTCGGGGTGCTGAGAAGAGTGTTTCCGATAAACCTATCTGGTTTTACGCCCAGCAGATGGATTCAGCTTTAATGGTGGAATCCAACCATTGTTATCGAGTCCGTTACTAACAGAAGATTCCCCCACCCCCACCATCACTCCCTTTTAGGCACCTTCGCCTTGACATCCTTAATATCAGCCAATGCAGTGGAACGGCTTGTCCCTCTGAGCAGCCAGAACCTCACCACGCAGAGTAACACAAGCATAGTGGGTTTATCTGACTTTGAGATGCAAAGGATTGGTGTTGCTGCAGCCGTTTCCTTCTTGGGAGGTGTGATTCAGGTAAGTGGTGCTGCGACTTGGCAATGAAGAAAGGGAGACAGTGGAAGGACAGGCAGTTGGTGGTTTATTTTTATTAGTGTTCATGTCTTTGTCTCTCGAGATGGATGAAGCCCAGATGTGTTTTATCTTTATGGGAATACTGTCTACTATAAGGGTAGTTACTCTGTAAGTGCTAGTTGAATAAATGAATCAGAATCAAGAAATCGAAGTTACAGGGAAGTAATTGTTGACTTTTCAAAAACAAGATTTCTGAAGAATGTTTTACAAAGTGGAATAGGCTTCCTTATAAGGCAGTGAGGCAATCCTTGTGTTCATACAGTGACTGGATCATCACTGCAAATAGAAGTTCCTGCAGTGGGAAGAGACATGACTAGATTTCTAGGGTCCTTCCCGATTTTCAGATTTTATGATGTTACCGCCTATAGCGGTAACAAGTGGTGTTTCATTGGTGCCACACACTGGCTGGTGTGAAGTCTTTCGACTCAGACTGGCACCAGCCATTGCCCCTTTCAACCTCAGGCATCTATTTGGTTGCCAGGCCTGCTCTAGCCTGTCTATTCCTTCAAAATATCAGACTGTGTAGTTTGCTGTCTCCAATCAGTTGTCAGAATTAGGTAATTCAGAAGTGAGTATAAAATGAATGTGGGGGCGGGGACTGACTACTAGACATGGAATTTGTCTGACAGCCATTTTGGCTTTTTCCTCTGCTTTCTCTTGAGTTACATGTACATAAACTTCCCGGGTGGCGGTTTTCTGGGTTGGCAGAGGCTCACTGTTACAGTGTAACATTATTTACAAGGTCAAAGAAGGTATAAAGGTCAAGAAGGGAAAAAAGGGTAGTTGATGATTGCCTGGAATTGGAGGTTTAGAAGAAAAGATGTGATCTCGAGGGAAGGATACACATTGTTAGAGTTATGTTGCCTTCTAGCTCTGTAAAAAGTGTGGGAGAATTGAAGATGTAAGACCAATAGTAACTCCACTCTTCCTAGGTCTTTAGTGAATAGATCATCTGAGCAGCAGTTTTGCCTAGGAAACTACCAGACTGGAAGGCCAGTAGGTATCTTTTATGGCCATAGCGGTGCTTTCATGAAATACAAACTGGTTGAGCATCCTGTGACCTTCATTATATATTTTAAACATGGATGATGTCCATGTATTCTGACACTTGCACAGGCAGGCTCAGTGGCCTCTTCTGCCTTGATGGGCCACTGTGAGGCCTTCTAATGGACATGTCATCTGCGTCCACCTCAGAAATAATGAGCCATGTGAACTGATGATTCAGAAATTGATATGTTGCCATAGATTTAGTATAGGTCTTCCTTGATTTCTGTTCATTTAAAATAAAATAAAAATCTCTGTATTAGCACAACAAAGATAATACCACTACTCCTTCTGGTCCCATTATTTTCCATTCATGGCTTTCTTTGAGTTTATGGTTTTTACTAGGTTTGGACTTCCTCTTATTCTATTAAGCACAGAACAGGTAGTTTTAGGTGTATATTATTGCCATTTTTAAAAATCCAAGAGAGTAAATAATTAACAATAAAACCCAGTAGCCTTCTGGTTAGTCTCATTTTAACCATTTTCCATAGTTTAAAAAACAATCATCAGGTATTTTGTTATTATCTAGCATATTTGGATTAAGAATTCAAATGATAATAAAATATAAAAGTAAAAGCCAGGATTCAAACAACATAAAAAATTAATGTTTCATTTCTCGGAAAGAAACTCCCTAGAATCACAAGAGTAAAACAGGATATTATTAAAGATAATAAAAATAATTTGGTTTTCATGGACTTTTATTACATGTAAAATCTGGTCCAGAGAGTTGCATGTTTTGTCTTATAACTTCATCAAACATCTGCTTTCCTTTGTCTTTAGCTCTGATCCTGGATATGTGACCCACGTTTTAGCCAATTTTTGAACAGATGGCTGGACTTTATTTGACCTCCAGACTCATCTGTCCATTGTCAACCAGAACCGTAGGATCTGTTTGGTTCTGCTGGATCCAGCTTTTCGGTCATTTTTCCTTTCCTCCTTCGGATTTGAAACCTACCGAATAGGAGGGCACTACCAAGGTGTCCAGCTTCTACAAACACCGATGGTGTTTGTTTACCTTGTCTTACTTATTTTTAATTCCAGCTGATGGAACTAGTTAGGTGAATAAAATTATATCGTTAAGGTGCTTGAAACCGTCACATCCGATGTGGTTCACAGATTGTGTATCAGTTGGAAATGCTCTCAGCTGTAAGTAAGCGATGACCCTACCACCAGAGCTTACACTATGTAGACATTTATTGCATTTTGTGTTACAAGAGGTCATGGAAACAGGTTCTTCAATGTCTGGCAACCCATTCAATTGATGAACTGGTCTGCTTTTTTGTTTTTTGTGTTTTGGTTTTTGTTTTTTCATTAGATAGTAAGGTCTCTGAGACTTAGTGCTTTTCCTTTTTTTTCTGCTAGTTCACCAATAACGTTCCCCCCTAAGTTGTTGCTTTTATTTATTTAACTTCGTTTCCCTTTCAACTGTTTCTCCATTTCTTTACTCGACTTACATCCCTCAATATTGTTTTAATGATGCTAGTATGTCTTTCTCTTTAACTTTAACGTGTCTGATGTTATTTTTAGGAGAAACTATGGCATGAAACAATAAGGGAGTTAGAATTAAGATGTATGTTTATAGCAAATGGTTTTCATACCATAACATTTCAGATTTTATTTTGAGAATTGCTCTTTTTCGCCTTTCCTCCAACTTTCTGTACACCCATAATATTTTGGTTTGCTTTGTACATTAGATGTTATTTGGAACACAATGTTTTTGAGATTAATTACAGTATCTACATCTGTTTTCCAGTCTTCGTAGCACTTAGCATAGCACTCTGCACATGGTAGATTCTCAGAAAAGTTAGTGCATTAGAAAATGAACTATTAGTTCCGAATCTGAAAACCAAGAAATAGCAGGCATCATGCCAGGTAATAATTTTGTGATTTTAAGAGAATTGAGTCTGACATTTGGTGACTTTAGTTACTATAACACGAAGAGACTATGAAAAACGGTACATTCGGAGAACTGTCATTCTCCCCAACTCATCCCCATTTCCCCCTGTGATTTCCGCTCTATTTTAACCCATCTCCTATGGGTGACCTGTCTCAGTCACTTCTGGTTTATACTTTTACAAAATGAATATTTTCTTATCTACTCTTCTTTCTTACATGAAAGATAATCTTTTGTATTTGACTTTTTTCACTTAACAGTAGCATATCCTGGAAATCATTCCATGTCAGCTCCTAGAAATGCCCCTCATACTTTTTATTGCTGCATAGTGCTCAACTGTATGGCTGTGCCACTGTGTATTCAACACATCCTCCTCTATTTGGGCATATAAATTGACTCCAGTATTTTGCAGTTGTAAGCAATGATACTGTGAATGTGCATATGTATTTTCATAATGTTGGTAGTGTCTAAGGTGAATTCCTAGCATGGGATTCCTGTCTCGAAAGGTCAATGTAGTTTTGTTAGATATTTTCAAATTCCCTGCCAAAAGGGTTGTAGCCATTTGCAGTCTGACAGAAATACACGAGAGCACCCTCTGCCTCACCAACAGAATGTATTGTCAGACTTAAAATTTTTTAATGTTTATTTTATTTATTTATTTTGAGAAAAAGAGAGGATGTGCACACGTACACACACACACACACACACACACACACACACGCACACACACACGAGTGGGGGAGAGACAGAGAGAGAAGGGGAGAGAGAATCCCAAGCCGGCCTGCACTGTCAGCATGGAGCCCACTGGGGGCTTGATCTCACGAAGCATGAGATTAAGATCTGAACAGAAATCAAGAATTCCACACTTAACTAACTAAGCCACCCAGACGCCCCTAGATTTAAAAATTTTAATCAGATAAGTGAGAAATGTTATTCAAGGGTAAGTTGCATTTCTTAAATTATGAGTGATGTCAAATTATAACATCTTCGCATATATATTTTGTAACAGTTTTGTGGATTATGTGTTCATATATTTTTCTAATTTTTGTATTAGAGTTTTGTTCCCTTTTCCCTCAAATTTTAAGAGTTCTTTATATATATGGATATTAGCCCTTTACTGTGATATATGCTGCAAGTGTTTTAATCTAATTTGGCAAGATTTTACCAGGCAATTAAAAAAATTTATGTAGTCAGATTTATCAATCATATTTTTAATTGTCTCTGGACTTTGTCAATATTAGAAAGCTTTCCCATGGGGCGCCTGAGGGGCTCCGTTGGTGAAGCGTCTGACTCTTAGTTTTGGCTCAGATCATGATCTCACAGATTTGTGGGTTTGAACTCTAGACTGGCAACGTGGAGCCTGCTTGGGATTCTCTCTTTCCTTCTCTTTTTGTCCCTCCACATTTGCACTCTCTTTCTCTCTCAAAATAAATAAACTTTGTTAAAAAAAAGAAAGCTTTCCCTTTACACTAAGTTTATAGTAGAATTCACCATATTCTTAAAATTTTAATTTATTAAGTTCTTTTAAAAATTTTTTTAATGTTTATTTATTTTTGAGAGAGAGAGAGAGAGAGAGAGAGAGAGAGGGAGCAAGTGGGAGAGGGATAGAGAGGGAGACACAGAATCCGAGGTAGGCTCGCTCCAGGCTCTGAGCTGTCAGCACAGAGCCTGTCATGGGGCTAGAACTCATGACCTGAGCCTAAGTCAGACACTTAACCAACTGAGCCACCCAGGTGCCCCTAAATTATTTTCTATTTGATTTTCTTTTGCATTTACTATCCTGGTCAGTGTGGAATTTATTCTTGTGTGCGGTGGGAGATAAGGATCTAATTGCATTCTTTTTCCAAGTGGCTGCCCAGTTGGGCCAGTGACGTTTATTAAGACGCTCACCTTTGCTACTGTAGTTTGTAATGCTACCTTTACCATTTCCATACTTACTTAGACCTACTCTTTTCTATCCTATCCTATCCTATCCTATCCTATCCTATCCTATCCTGTCCTATCCTGTCCCGTCCTATCTCGTCCCGTCCCGTCCCGTCCCGTCCCGTCCTGTCCTATCCTATCCCATCCTATCCTGTCCTGTCCCATTCCATCCTATCCTATCCTGTCCTATCCTATTGGTCTGTATATATATTCTTGAGGCAGTAGCACCCTGTTTTAATTATTAAGACATGTAGTTTGGTTTGATCTGGTAGGACTAGTTCACCTTTGCAGTTTTTATGTCTTAGTATGTTTCTGGCTATTTCTGCAAGTTTGTTCTTTCTTCTGAACTTTAGCATCAACTTGTCTAGCTCCATTAAAAAAAAAAACTTGCTGATATTTTTATCAAGATTGTGTTAAATTGACATCTTTATGACATTGAATTATCCTATCCAAGGACAGGGGCCTTTCTTTTTGTCGCAGTCTAATTTTGTCAGACTTGTTAGTCTTTCAGGAGTCTTTCCTCTCACGGGTTTTGTGCATTTATTCCTGAGTATTTATTCTTAAGTATTTAATCATCTTTGTTACTGTTATGCCTGGGGACTTCTCTACCATTATGTCCTCTACCTAGTTATTGTTTCTGTCTATAAAAGCTATTGATATTTTCCCATTCATTTCTTTATTTAACAAATGTATCTGTTAAGATGCTTTCAGCTGCAGAAAATATAATATCCACACAAAAGTGTCTTAAAAGATGGATTTTAGTGTTTCATATAACAAGAATTCTGGTGGTAGCAAAATTTCTGGTTGGTTAATTCAGTACCTGTAAGTTCATCAATGGCCTGTGCTTTTTCTATCTCCCTGCTATGCCATTCTTGGCTGGTTACTTTTCTTCCTGGGTGACCCCATGCCCCATAACTGCATGATTCAAGATGTTGCCATCGTGCCAGGCACATCTCCTCACATAATCACAGCAAGACTCAGAAAAATGGCCGTTTCTCCTTGTACATTGTTTTTTCAGGAAGGAAAACTTTCACTAGAAAGTTCCCATCCGACTTCTCATGCTTAAAAGTATCACATGCCCATTCTTAAATTAATTGCCAATGAGGTGGGGGTAATATTACCATGATTGCCTTAGACTAATTAAAATTCACCTCTGGGGATGGAAAGGCATTCCTTCCTTGAATACCTCACAAAAAGAAAAGTGAACAAAATTGGAGTGTTAAAGAACATGATAGTTGCTAGAAAGATTAAAATCAGTGCCAGCCACAAAATAACTTATTGGGTCTCTACCCTAGCCAGATATCCCTTAGACATAGGGACTACAGGAGGGAGAGAATGGGCTGAGGTCACTTTTCATAGAAAATACAGTCTGGTGGGAAGAGGCGTAACTGAACATGTCATTATCAGGAAAGCATAAATTATTTTTGGATGAAGAAAGTGAATAAGCAAGCTCCGGTACTGTGTACGTGTACATATGGAGTGCTTTGGTCTATTAATTCTATATCCTGATACCTTATTGAGTTCTTACTGAGTTGTTGGTTTTATTTATTTATTTTTTTTACTATTTAAATGAGTTTTAGGGGCATCTGGGTGGCTCAGTCAGTTAAGTGTCTGACTCTTGATTTCAGCTCAGGTCCTGATCTCACGGTTTGTGAGTTTGAGCCTCACATAGGGCTCTTAGCTGACAGTGCGGAGCCTGCTTGGGATTCTCTCTCTGTCTCTCTCTCTCTCTCTCTGTCTCTCTCTCTCTCTCTCTCTCTCCATCCCTTCCTGCTCCTCCCCTTGTCTCTCTCTGTCTCTCAAAAAATAAACTGTAAAAAAGTTTAAACGAGTTTTATTATTCATTAATTTTCCAGTATTTTATAAAGATATTTTTACTTCCTTTTTTTTTTTTTTACAAAATAATATAATTTGTGATTTCCCTTGTTCAGTTTCATTAGATGATATCTGTTATAATGGCAAATAATAGTGGAAACTGTGGGCTTTTTTGTCTTTTCTTGAACTTACTCAAAATGTCATCTCTGTGAAGATACTGGCCTTGAGAATGGAGTGTGTATATTTTACCATGTTAAGAAATTATTTACTGCTTTATATTTTTGAATTTTAATAGAAATTAGAAAGAGTATTGAATATTTCTATAGGTTTTTCCAGCACCTATAGAGATAATCATATTATTTTTTCCTCTGAAGTCTATTATATGTTATATCATATTAATGGATTTCCTAGCATTGAACCAACCTTAATAATTTCTATTAAACATTCAAAAATAAAATTTAATAATTCCCACTTGATCATGGTGTATATTATTCTTTAAAAGATTTTTTTTTAATGTTTATTTTTGAGAGAGAGAGAGAGAGACAAGTACAAGTTGGGGAGGGGCAGAGAGAGAGGGAGACACAGAATCCGAAAAAGGCTCCAGGCTCCGAGCTGTCAGCACAGAGCCCGACGTGGGGCTCCAACTCACAAACTGTGAGATCGTGGCCTGAGCTGAAGTCAGATGCTTAACCAGCTGAGCCACCCAGGCACGCCTGGTGTATTTTATTCTTAAAGTGGTTTTGGATTCTGTTTATCAAATTTTTATCTAGTACTTTTACATCCTTTTTCTTCAATGGTAGTGGACTACAGTTTTCTTTTTTGTGCTCTTTATCAGATCTAGTTATCCATATTTTACTTTCTTCCTAACCTTTTATCCTCAGTTTTCTTAAGCACTACTGATGGGTCTAGTATTAGAAGGTTTGTAGAATCGTCCTTTTAAAAATATCCCATTGAAATAATCTGTTTCCTGGTGCTCTTTTTGGGGGTAATTTCTTGATAATGTTCTCTATTTCTTCTATAAAATCGGTCAGTTGCAGGACTCTGTCTCCAATATGGTCAAATTTGGTAATCTGTATTCCCTAGAAAATTATCCTTTTTATCTAACTTTTCAAATTTGTTTGTACATAGGTCTTTGATTTCTTATGATTTTCAAACAGTTTCTTGTTTTAATGTTTTCTGCTTTGACATTTTCTCATTTTATATTTGTGCTTTTATCTTTTTTTCTCAATAAAATTAGCTAGTGGTTTGTCTATTTTCATTCTTTAAAAAAAATAGGATTTTGAAATAGTATGTCTACTTCTTTCTATTGCTGCCTCTGCCTTTATCTTTATTGTTTCCTTTCTTTGGCTATTTTTTTTTTTTTTTTTAGTTTATTAGTTCTTTTTCTGGTTTTTGAGGTGGGGATTCAATCATTTAATATAATTTAAAAATTTTTATTGATAAAAGCATTTAGTGCATTTAGTGAATTTTCTCATGCTGATTGCTTGAAATGTTTTCTGTAGATTCTGATAGTGTTTAACTGTCAGTATTTTTTAGACATTCTGTACTTTTCAGTTTATATTTCCCCCTTTCACCCAACAATTATTTAGGAAAAGGTTATAAATTTCCAAATGAATGGGTCTTTTTGTTTTTCAATTGTGCCAATAATTTCTGGTCTTATTGCACTGTGGTCACAGAGTGCTGTTTGTAATATATCTACACTTTCGAATTTTCTGATGTTTTCCCTGTAACCTAACATATGCTCAATTTTTGTAAATATTTCATGAGTACTTGGGGAAAAGATGGCATAGTCTGTTAGTATATAGCTGTAAGTTCTGCCTTATTGGTTATGTTTTAAGTTCTCAATACTCTTATTCTTTTTTGTTTGTTTGTTTACTTGGTCTATCTTGCACTGAGAATTATGCACTCCTTACTGTGGGCTGCTTTCATCAGAGTAAACAGACTTGCTTAGGAGTGATGTGATTACCTTTTAGGTAAGCTGTTTATATTATGTCATAAACATAAATGCATTCAAATATATCTCATTCATTGTCATTCAGGCAAAGAAGTAATTCCTGTCTCTCTTCTCCCTTACCATTTCGTTTATATTGCTAGTATAAAGTGCACGCATATAACCACAATAATGTAATGTGACAGGTTTCCATGTTGTAGATTAGGTAATGGGCCCTTTAAAAACAATTTTATTGAGGTATAATTGCCATACATAAATTCCCCATATTTAGAGTGTGCCATTTGACAAGTTTTGACATACACACATACCCATGAAGCCATCACCACAGTCAAGATAGTTGTGACTCCCCCAGATTTTTCCTTGACACTTGACCTTCTTCTCACTACTTTAGGACCCCCACCTGCCATCAACCATTAATCACTATAGATTAGTTTGTATTTTTTAGAGTTTCATAAAAATATACTCACTGTATTATTTTTTGTCTGGTTTCTTCCCCTCTGTATACCTTTATTGTTGTTGATTTTCTACATTTTTGTAATAACATAGCAGGGACCCCTGTGATTAGAACTTATGCAGTATCTGATTGTAACTGAGCTTTCTGGTCGGGGAATCTTTTTGTTTCCATTTCTACTATCTACCTCTAAGGTACATTATATGTCTCATTTTGCAAAGGAAATGTTTCTGCTGTAACTGACACAATTTTGTGTTATTAGTGTTACTTTTCAAAAAAAAAAAGAAAAAAGAAGAATTTTGTAGCCAAGAAACAGTAGCAGCCAAGAAAGGAATTACTTGCTCACTCACAGAAATGGGGTGTTAATTTCCAGGCAAAGTGGCCCTGTTTAAAATGCCAACATCAGTAAGCATTTAGGTTGGGGAAACAAACACTCAGTAATAGTCAAGGCACTTTTAAAACCATTCTTCTCTTCTCCCTGTAGCTTTTATTATTCTCATGTTGGGCGTTTTGCCCATTCCCTTTTCCAAGAACTGAGAGGGGTCTGGGATTGTCCCCTGCCCATTTACTTCTGGAAGCTTTCCCAAGCTCTACTTTTCTGAAGCAACCATGGAACAGGATTTCTGCCCTGGAGGACATGGGGATATACAGCTCCTTTGTTTGACAGTTGCACAAGCATGGGGTGACACAGGTGGGGGTATTTAGTGCCAGAGCCTTGTATTATTGTACTTGGTGCATTCTGGAAATACAGTCTTGTCTTCAAGGATGATAAAAACCAACTGCAGACCCAAATAGGAAATTTTCAGTTACTTTTGGTTTTGTACTAAACATTTTTTGGGAGTATATTAAATAAGGGGATCGTGAGTGTAGACAGGGTTTAAAATACAGGCTAGTTTAACCTGCCTATTCAACACATCATATGTACTCCTTCCAGAAAAATCATTCACTTCATTCTTTTGAAGTGCAGGGGGAGGACAATCTGAAATCTCTTTTGATGATGTTACACTATCTCACAGCCATTTTATGACTAAAAGTCATTACTTTGTTTAATCTAAATCTTTCCAGCTGTATTTCTACCTAGCAAAGCTAAGAAGTAATACATGTAAAATTAGAATTATAATCCTTAAGTTTATAAAAATGAAAATCCTTCACATTAAAAACAATAATAATATTTATTACCCTATTATATGCCAAGTTCTGTTCTCATTTTACTACATTTATTCACACATTCAGTCCCCATCAACAATTTATGAAATAAGTAATATTATTCTTCCCATTATACAGATGAAGGTACTGAAAGGTGAAGTGACTTATTCAGAATCTTATAATTAAGACCTGGGAAAGTAGGAGTTGGATTCCAGTATACAGTCTCCTAACTGCTACACTACATGGCTTTCTAAACTCATACTGAGGCAGAAGCAAGGAACTCAACCTAGTAACTTTTTTTTTCAAGTTTATTTATTTATTTTGAGAGAGAGAGAGAGAGAGAGAGAGAGAGAGCAGGCAAAGGACAGAGAGAGAGAATTTCGAGTAGGCTCCACACTGTCAATGCAGAGCCCGGCGGGGGGGCTGGCGAACCGTGAGGTCATTACCTAAGCTGAAATCGAGAGTCAGACACTTAACCAACTGAGTCACCCAGGTGCCCCAACCCCGAAACTTCTAAGGCCAGGCATTTTGTTGGTTCTTTTCCACATTTCACCTCCTTAATAGTAGCAGCAGCCTATACAGAAGGCATGAGTTGAGTACTGGGGCAATGGCCTTGGCTGTGAAAACTGTGTACCTGCAATTCTCCAGGCCCTCACGGTACTTTTTCACATCACCTGCATGTCCTTCAAGGCTCGGCTTAAATGTAATCATCTCAGAGAAGCCTTTTCTGATATCTCTGTACATGGTTATAACTGATCCCCCCCACTTCCTTTGGTGAGACATTGCTCAGGATTTGCGTGATAGGATGCCTCAGACTACCAGGAAATATGTTCCACATATTTACACCTCCCTTTCTAGACTGTGAGTCTCTAGAGCAGAGACTGTTTATAATTCCAGCAGCTGGTATTTAATAAATGTAAGTCGAATAACTTGAATAAGAAAAAGGTCAATTAAATGTTAATGGTATCACTATGTTAAGTAGCCAAAATTGAATTGAGATTTTTTTCTAATTTACCATTTTCTCCCTTTATCCCTGCCCAGAAGATAAGGAATGTGTTTTTATATTGTTTAAACTATAATGCAGTTCTTGATGAAAAAGGAGTAAGAAAATGTGTAATAATTTTCTAATTTGATTATGGATTTTGCCAGATCTGTCCAGCTGAAATGTGAAGACATAGTCAATGCAGTCTCCTACCTCTTCCCACAGCTGTCCCCCGGCCTCCACCCAATGAACAATGAAAATACAACCACTTCCCATGCCCCTGTGTCTGTTAATACTGTCATGCTCCCGTTGTCCCATCATACAACATTGTCGTTTTCTATAGCTGGGGCAGGAAGGAAGGCAGAAGAGTCAAATCACTGCCCACCCCTAGCACTCTTGATTCTCACTGCCTCTTGCATTAGAGGATTTTTTTTTTCTAGAAAAGTCTGAGAAATGAAAAGATTGTGATACTTCTTTCAACCACAGAATTCCAAATAAAGATAATTCTTACGCCCCGTGAGTTTCTATATTTGACAATAAAAAATCAAATGAACAATAAACTGTGTTTCCTGGACATATGATTAGTTTGCCTCTAGGTAGTCCAACGCGCGGCTCATTTCTGTTCTCTGTTCCTTCTGGGTCCAGTTGAGGTGTTCTCTGTCTTTTTTCCTTTGGTTGCTCCTCTTCCACTAACATTTTAAATGGTCAGTTGTTCCACATTTTATTGTCAGATTAATCCTACCAAAGCCTAGCTCTGATTTTTGAGCCAGTGTGCAGCACACCTCTTGGCAAATTTAGGTGTTTAATAAATGTATGCGAGAGTGATGTCACTCACTCCTGCAAAACTCCCTTTTCACTACTTTTAAGGTGCTCCATATTCTGACTTCAAAATGTCTTGCTTTATTTTCTATTACTCCCTGTTGGCTAGCTGTGCTCCTTCTAAACTGGCAGCTCTGCGTACTCTGAACATATCCCGTGCTGTCCTGCTTTGTACTCATATTCTTCCCTTTTTCTGGAAGGCTGTCTAATAACTTCTCTCACTTGGATTCCTGCTCATGTGTCAAGGCACAAGTTTACCCCTATCCAGAATAATTTCCTTCTCCCTCTGAAATCTGTGGCACATTTTCTTTCTCTCGCTTTTATTTTTTTTGAGAATGAGATAGAGGGTGCTCTCCCTTGTAAGTAATTTGGGGAGCAGGGGAGGGGAAGAGAGAGAGAGAGAGAGAGAGTGAGAGAGAGAGAGAGAAAGACTCTCAAGCAGGCTCCACACTCAGCGAGGAACCCGATGTGGGGCTTTATCGCACAATCCTAGAATTGTGACCTGAACCGAAATCCAGAGTCCCACGCTTAACTGACTGAACCACCCAGGCACCCCTGTAGCACCTTTTCTGTTCCTCTCTTTTATGTGTGTGCACGCTTGTCTTAGTGTGGTTATTTATGCAAACGTCATACCTCTGAAGCCCGGCTATCTGAAGCTCCTCTGAGGGTCCCTCTTTTCCCTTCTGCTCATGTGTGCACAACTCAGGTGCCCGCCATGCACAGCATACACTTTGGGGAGAAATGTGGTCTTACCTGAAGATTCTGTGGAAGAGGTGGAGAGGTACTTTTCTTTCCCTTTTTAAAAACGCTTTTGTTTTATAATAATTTTGGATTTCAGTAAAGTTGCAAAGAGGGTATACAGAGTTGCCACCTGCCCCATCCACCCAAATTTCCCCTATTAATGTAACGTCTCACGTTAGTATGGCATATTAGCCACAGTTACTGAACCAGATTGATGCATTGCTATCAACTGAAGTCCATGTGTTCTATTCAGCCTTTTTTAATTTTTACCTAATGTTAATTTTATGTTCCAAGATCCCATCCAGTATACCACATCACATTTAATTGTCCTATCTCTCTTTTGGCTCCTCTTAACTATGAAAATCTCTGAGATTTTTCTTGTTTTTGGTTATCTTCATGGTTTTGAGGACTTCTGGTAAGCTTTCTGTAGAATGTCCCCCCAGTTGAGATTTGTCTGATGTTCTTCTCATGATTAGACTGGGGTGATGGATTTTTAGGAGGAAGACCAAGGAGATAGAGTGACATTCTCATTACATCGTAGGAAGAGTATGGACTGTCAATTTAATTTATAACTCTTGATGTTAACCTTAATCACCTGCCTGAACTAGTGTTTGTCATGTGCCTCCAATGTAAAGTTTCTCTCTTCCCTATCCGCTCCCCCCACCCGCCCCCCCGCCTGACACTTTCCACACTGTATTCTTTGGAAAGAAGTCCACAGGCAGAGCCCACACTTAAGAGGTGGGAGTTACCTTACATGAGGAGTTGAGATAAGGAGTGAGGAGTGTCTAGGTAAAGTTTTGGAATAATAATTAACTTACACAGGAGATTTCCCAGCTCTCTCATTTTTAAGCTGTAATCAAGTATTTATATCAATATGGACTCAAAGATATTTATTTTATTCTTTGGGTTATAATCCAATGCTACTTTATTTATGGTGTTCCTCAAATTGTTCTAGCTTTGGGCATTGGGAGATACTTCACTTGGCTCCTGTGTCCATCCTTGACATACCCCCGTGTATTTGGTTCTTTGTTTTTGGAGCATTTGCTTTCTTTCTGGCACTACAAAATGATACAGAATCATATGTATATTTCTTTGCCCCAGGCCTATGGGTGACTGCTTAGAATCACCCACTTCTCCAGGGAACCCTTGTTCCTTTCATTGGAGAATGGTATCCAAGGTCAATATCTGGGTGCTGCGTGTGCTCATTGCGAACAGGGTGTTATTGCTTCTAGCCCTCTTGGCTGACTAAGGACATGTATGTGTATATATTAATCCATGTATATGGACATTATCTATCTGTCTGTCTATCTATCTATCTATCTATCTATCTATCCATCCGTATCTATCTGTATCTTTTTAAACCTTTTCCCCCCAAGATACTCTCCCTGTTGTAAAGGCCATAGCCTTAATGTCATCTGCAAAAGTTCCTTCATAAATTAGTGTTTTTTTTAAATAATGAGGGGTGGGAATTTGGGAAAGCATTTTGCCTACCACAGTGAGTTTATATTTCAGAACTGCAGTGTGCATTTTTCAGGTTTGTTGGCTTTTGAAAGTAATACAATGAGAAAATGCTTTGCATGGTCTGCTAAATTTAAAAAATCAAAGGCTGATCATCTATATCTGTCTTTAGACATGAGTTCCTAGATACCAACTGTAATCCCTTACCATATTGATCATCCTAGCCTAATGCCCTTTGCTGGGCTTCTCCAACAGTGGGAAACTTGGCTCCCACCATTCACCATCCATCTACTTCATTTTTAAATTTCAGTATATATGGATAGTGGTTTCAGGATTGTTAACTCCTATCCCCATGGAAAATAACTTTATCAGCTGGAATATAGTGTCTCTTTTTCATCGTTGGTTTTACAGACTTTACTCATTTCCAGAGTTCTTCACATGAGCATTTAAAAAAATAATTAAGTTTATTAATTTACTTTGAGAGAGAGAGAGTATAGGCGGGGAAGGGGCAGAGAGAAAGAGAGACAGGATCCCAAGCAGGCTCTGCACTGACAGTGCAGAGCCCGACATGGGACTTGAACTCAAGAACCTTGAGATCATGACCTGAGCTGAGGTCAAGAGTCGTATACTTAACTGGCTGAGCCATGCGGGTGCCCCTTTTGTTTGAGAACTAATGAAGACATGCTAACTAACTTGAATGGATTGAGATTCTCAGTTTCCATTATTAATTGATTCTGGAAGTGCAGCTCATCAAGGAAGCACACACTAATAGAACACATGAAAAACTGCCATTAATTGCTAAGAAACGTGTTGCATTAATATAGGGTGAACATACATTTTTTAAATTTTTTAAGTTTATTTATTTTGAGAGCAAGACAGAGAGAGAAAGCAGGGGAGGGGCAGAAAGAGGGAGGGAGAGAATCCCAAGCCAGCTCCGCAACGTCAGAGTGGAGCCTGATGTGGGGGTTGGACTCATGAACCATGAGATCATGACCTGAACTGAAACCAAGAGTCAGATGCTTAATCAACTGAGCCACCCAGGTGCCCTACACATGAGCAATATTTTTTTTTTTGCCACCCCTTTCAGTGAGGTTATTTCACCCATTTAGTCTGAAAAGTCTATATATTATATGATGCCATTTAAATGACACTCTGGAAAAGGCAGAGTTTATAGAGATAGTAAACACATCAGTGGTTTTCAGATTCTTTGTCGTATTTTAGTCTGGGATCTCCTGAGCTCCAAGTGATTTTTTTTTTTAATTGTCATACACTAAGGCTCACTCTTGTGTTGTAAAGATCTATGGGTTTTGACAAATGCTTATGTTATGTATCCACCGTGACAGTATCATATAGAAGAGTTTCACCAGACTAGCAAATTCACTGTGTTTTACTTATTACACATTCTCCCACTCCTAAGCCCTTGGCAACTACTGATCTGCTTACTGTCTCTATAGTCTTGCCTTTTCCAGAATATCACAGAAATGGAATCATTCAGCATATAGCTTTTTCAGACTGTCTTCATTCACTTAACAATACCACTTAAGATTCATCCATGTCTTTGCATGGCTTGATAGCTCATTCCCTTTTAGCACCGAAAAGTATGGAGTAGGGTTTTATATTTTCAATTCCGCAGCATGCAACTTCATTAGGTATCCATTTGACATTTTTTGCTCTTGGGTTTTCTGGCCACACAGACTTTTTTTTTTTTCCCCATACCCCCATGCAGCACTCAATTGTTTTCCTATCGTCATGAGCACTTTAGCTCTCTTCCCCAAACCAGCATACTCTGCTCAGTGAAGAATACAGCTCCTAGCATTTTAGCTCCCACCCAAAGAGCTTCTCTGACTTTACCTTCCTAGTAACACCTACACTACAGTAACACCTACGCCAACTTGTAACATTGGTGTAGTTAAAAGTGCCCCCTTCCGGGGCGCCTGGGTGGCTGAGTCAGTTAAGTGTCCAACTTCAGCTCAGGTCATGATCTCGTGCTCTGTGAGTTTGAGCCCCGCGTTGGGATCTGTGCTGACAGCTCAGAGCTTGGAGCCTGCTTCCGATTCTGTCTCTGCCTCTTCCATGCTCATGCTTTGTCTCTCTCTGTCTCTTAGTAAATAATAATAATAATAATAATAATAATAAAAACATTAAAAAAGTGCCCCCTCCCAATATCTTCATTTCACCTCTTTTTATGTTTTTTTTTTTTTAATATTAACTGTATCTTTATGTCTGTATTCTGCAACAATGCGTGCCTAGCCCCTTATAGGTATTCAGGAAATATTTATTGAATGGACAAATAAATGATTTGGTGTAATGTAAAAACCAGATTGCAGACAAACTGAAAAAAAAACAAAAAAAACCCTGAAATGCACGCTGTATTCCCTTGGGTAGGATAGTTGATTACTATATACTTCTTTTCCTTTTTCACTATTTGAAGGCCACTTGCAAAAAATGGCCTGAAATCTGAGATACATTCAATTTATATAGAACACATGGTGTTTATAGAAACGTTACCCAATAGTGTCACGCTAGTGAACCTTGATAATGTGTGTCACAGGTTTTCAGCATTAGCCCAGATCATCAGAATTACTGCAAACAGCTGAAATATATTGATTGTATAACATTTATTTTCTCATAAAACATTGCATGGCCAAAGTTTGGGAGTTGGCTAGCCAGATTAGAGTTATTGTCATCTATATTATTGTAAAAGGAGCTGAAGTGGTGGTTTATTAAGTCATTAACTTTAAAAAAAAAAAAAGTCCTTAACATTGGTGTAGAATCTAAATACTGGGCCTACAAGCAAAATAGTCTAGAAGGATCCTCATCTCACATATTTAAGTTCTAAGATAATCTTGGAAGCCACATCCGTCTGTGGGTGCTTCTAACAAAACCTGCGTTGCATGGATATTTGCTACATGCAAGCTGTGTACGTCAGCCTCTAGATCCTAGAGCCTTAATTTTGATGTGGATGAACTGTTAAAATGTGAGTAGTGGGGAAAGAGGAGTTCTTAAATTTCTCATTCTTCTCTTTCTTATTCTTCTCTTTCCCTTCTTCCTCGTCCTCTCCCTCTTTATCCTTAAAATATCCGCCATTGTCTTGGGTTCTGGAGAATATTGTCATCCAGAAGAGAGTTATTTCTCTTCAGCTAAATCTCACATGTTTGCAATCATCCTTCACATACCCAGTGGTTTGTGTCAGAAATGAGCTCTTCAGGGGCTTGTTGACCTTTCAGAGTTGAGAATTCTCCATTTTAGGGATTTATCCCTTGCCGGGAAGATTTTCTTTTAAGCATAAAAATGTGTACAAGTAGAATATTACAAAAACACTTTGAGTCTTTAGCTAAGTTTAGAGGAGGGTACTCCATCTTTCCTGCTCTCTGTTGCAAGGTATGTGTATGTATTTTCAATATGTGGAGTGGCTGAACTCTTCATGTCTTGTACTTTCCTGGGCCCTTCCATTTGTAACATTAAGGTCATGGAAGTAACTAAGAAGCTGCTACGAGTAGACAGTGGTTAGCCAGAAGTGGTTGATGAATGACTTCAGGTTAAGTGACCTTTGTTTCTCAGGCACGAAAAATCATTAACTCCTCTAAAAAGATGATAGAATTTAGGAAACAACTATTAAACAGAAGGTAAAATGATGATGGTTCATACAAGGCTTCCCAAAAGAGTTTGCTTCTCAAAATAAGGTAAGATTTCCTGGCATACAGATAAGAACTTTCCAGCATTCCATGTATGCATAAAATTCCACATATGCAAACAGGTTTCACAATTTCAAAGATTTGGATTGCTTGTCTGCTGCATTCAGATGAATTGAAAATCCAACTCTCTGGTGTTCATCTTACCCCAATAATATGCTAATTTTGTCCTTAGGGCCTGTAAGAGTTAATGTCATAAGTTGGAATTTACTTACTAGTAGATAGATGCTTGGGGAAAATTGGTTCAATGTTTTTCTTAACTGATTGTGTTTTCAGGATGAAAATCAACAGACTATGAATCAAGAGTTGCCAAGAAGATCAGTGTGTTCCATTTGTACCTATACCATTGATTGCATATTTCCCTCAGGACATTTCTACTTTGACAAACACACACACAGTTTCTTAAAAAAAAAAAATGTTACTAGCTGGAGTTGCTGCTCGGGCTTCCTCTGTTGGCAGAAACAGAATGCCTGATTTCCATGTTGGCAATCCAGATTATTTTTTATTCTATATTGAATAAATGGGGCTGCTAAACTGCAAACAATTCAAATACATTTCTTTCTGCACCTATAAATTCTTTCAAGTTTTCCTGAGTTGGGAAATGTGGTGAGGCCCCTTCTACGTGTTCAAAACTGTGGCTGGTTTCTTATGATGAGTAAATATCCATGACATCTCATGATGTTCCTGTGCCTTACATATTTTGCATGTTTTGCAAGTTTTGAAGTCCTTATATTATTTCACATTCACTTTATAATGATTCTACAAGATAGATAGCATAGACTTCAGTCTAATGGCTTATAGATGATGATGAGGCTCAGAAAATTTCAGCAGGTTTTGTACAGTCACAGAGCTAGGACATAGTGAAGCCAGGATCAGAACTTCAGTTTTCAGATTTGAGCCCAGAAAACTCTACTCTGATGCAAGTTCAGAGCATTATCGCTTTTGGTCAAAGGACATTGCAATATGATAGAAATGATATATTTTGCAATTTACGCTCTAGTGTTAACAGCACTTTATACTTCTCTTTTTCATCACTGTCACCTCTTCACAGAAGGAGATCTCATTGCTGTTCTGTCCTCTGATTTCTTTAATAACTAATCTGATTTTCCAAAAAGAATTTTAAGACATGACCTAAATATGGTAATTAGCACACTGAGAGGATATATCAACATGACCCGCTTTGTGTCCCTTTTCCAGTGTGGATACTCATGAATATAATTTAATGTTACTTTCAAAACACTGAATTTTATGTTTTGTAGTTTAAAAACTTTTTTAATGTTTATTTATTTTGAGAGAGAGAGACAGAGTATGAGTGGGGGGGGGGGGGCGAGGAGCAGAGAGAGAGAAGGAAAGACAGAATCTGAAGCAGGAAGCAGGCTTGAGGCTCCAAGCTGTCAGCCCAGAGCCCATTGCGGGCCTCCAACTTACGAACTGCAAGATCATGACCTGAGCCGAAGTCAGTTGCTTAATTGATAGAGCCACCCAAGCATCCCTGTTTTATAGTTTCTATGACTGAGTTTACACAGTAGTATTCAGTCAAAGGATGGGCCACCTTCTAAAAGCTCTCTCACTGGCAGAGGAAGAACACTAACCATTGCTATGTTAATAGGAGAATTTTGGTTCCTTTGGTCATCTTTTGCCCAGCAGAACTCAATGCACAGCTTCTACTCAAAGTTGATAATTTTGTTTGGTCATGAAGCACAGCGGTAGGAGTAGCAAGGAAATTTTTAAGGAAAATGACTTTTCTGCCTATTCTTGGGTTTCTGAATTCATATCCCTTTAACCTAGCCCTATCTTTTGTTCTTCTCCGCCTATAAATAAGTCCTGATATCTTCTTCTTATTAGTGGCCATTTAGAACTACTTGAGAGAGTTTCTAGTCAAAAAAGTGTTTCCGTTTCTCAGGACTGGGGAGAAACTCAGGAAATGGGTTTTTTTTTTCTTCATTGCTTTTGAGATTTTAAACCTACTGGGTGTGGGGTAGTGAAATTCTGAAATTTCTTTTAAATTCTGAAATTTTTTTTAAAGTATGATAAATGCAAATTTAATTTTTCTCCACAGAGCCCCATATATGAACCGATTCAAGTATATTTCCCTTTTTTATGACTTATATGATGAGGAATAGAGAAAAAAGGAAAAGTCAATATTCAGGGGAACAAAACGTGTTCACTTTAACTGAAGCAATTACACTGTACCCAATAACATTTGGAAAGCCTTGGAACCTAGTTATGTTCTCAAGAAAACTCAAGATACTGGATATATACAATTTAAGAAATCTACTTCACATCAGTTCTCTATGTCTGTGCGAAATGAAAATGAAAACGTGTCAGGTAGTAATTCCTCTAGGAACCTGGGGAAATGTCATTTTCCTTTGTCCTCTTAGGTGGCCATGTTTGTGCTACAGCTGGGCAGTGCCACATTCCTGCTTACGGAGCCTGTGATCAGTGCCATGACAACTGGAGCTGCCACCCACGTCGTGACTTCACAAGTCAAGTATCTCTTGGGAATGAAAATGCCATATATCTCTGGACCACTTGGATTCTTTTACGTGAGTTTCCCGTATGTCTTTGTTCGTGTGTTTTGGGAGTGTGTTTCACAAAGTAGAATCTGGTTAACTCTAATACTGTGTTGAAGGACCTTGGGTTTAAATACAGTCTTTTAGGATACGTGAAGTGTGATTTAGGATACAAAACTAGTTGAACAAATTCTACTGATTTTGGAAGAAATTCTGTACAACAGTTGAGTATGGTATAATTTGGGGTCATGATTCGGAAAAAATAACTGGAATTTTTTTGAGAGTCAGATATGTTGCCAACTTCTCATGGCAGCCATCTACTGGGGTTGTGGCCCAGTTTAACTACAGTACGCTCGACCACATTCATTCAGTGTTGTGAACTCTGGTTTGGCTCAAATCACAGGCCTGGTCAAGAATCGGTGGCCGAAGCCCCAATAGCAGACAGTTATTAAAAGTCATTTGAACAGAGAAAGGAACCTAGGGCCAGTTTCAAGATGTTCTCCTAATACTACTCCATTGTTTTTGTGTCGTTTTGAAGCTGACCTAAAATCTGTGACTGCTCAGGAAGTCACATCCTATGGGAGCTTTAGAAGAAAATGAATGTCTGGTTAGTAAACTTGAGGGCAACGAAACTTCCTTTTACTTAATTTTATGTGGTAGAGGAAGAAAAAAACATTTCTTTCTACTCTCTAGGTTCTGAGCTGTGGGCCCTCTAACAAAAAATAGATTAACAAGAGAAAACCAACAAATTTATTACCATGTATATCTCATACATACATGGGAGAAACTCAGAGATGAGTAACTCAAAAGAGGGGGCCAGAACTTGGGCATAAATACCATCTTCACCTAAAACCCAGGAAGAGAGTGTGGGGAGGCAGGTTATGGGAAGGGGACCATGAAAAGTACTATAAACAAGGATAAGGTTTGCTGTGCAGATGCTAAGTTGCACCTTCTCCATTGATAAGAGTCTCTTGTGATTTAGAGTCCTCCTTTCCTTCTTAGTACCCAGAGAGAGAGACCTTACAAAGGGACATTTCCTTTATAAATGTAAATTTCTCTTACAAAAGGGTAATTTGTACTCTTCAGAGCTTCCTTGCGTCTGCTGTTTCTCCAGATAATAAGCTGAAAATAATCCTTATGTCAAAGAGGCTTATTTTGGGGTGGCATATTTGGAGCTCCCACAGTGTAATACTGTATGCTAAATAACATTAATGTTTTATAGTGAGGGTATTCCTACCCTCAATTTTCTTGATCTTTAAAGGCTAAATGTTAACATATGGAAGTACAGTCATTTCTTTATCGAATCCCTGATGTTGAGGTGGTTTGTAGTGTTTCACTCTTATACACAGTATTATACACACCCTTATGAGGATCTTCGTTATTTGTCTGTTATGATCTGTATCACCAATTATTTCATTAGGATAAATTCCTAGTGATGGAATTACCGGATCAAAAGGGTGTAATTTGTTTTTTTCTTTTTTTTTTTTTTGCCAAATTTCAATCTAAAAAGTTGTGCTAATGAATATTGCACTCTCATTCTATCATCATCAACTCTGATTGTTACTGTTTTTAAAATTCGCCATTTTGGTCTGTGAAAAGTAGGAGTATTTATCTACTTAAATGTGTGTTTTTCTGATTAACTGGTAAAGTGGTCAATAAACAATAACAATTGGCAAGACGGAGCTGGGCGCTGGTCCCGAATTTTTGTTATGTAGGTAATATCCTGCTCAGTGATTCATTCATTATAAGAAAGCTTAAAACTGAAACAAGAACACTGGAACAGAGCCTGGAGGCAACATAATTCCATGCTCCAGTACAAACAAGAGCAGACCAAAGTAGCTGTAAGCTGTCAGGTGACCGGTGGAGTAAAGAGTTGGTGACGCCAGGTCTACCCAACAGAACCGCATCAGCACTAGGTTCTGTCTTGACCTCCTTGAATGGGGTGCTCCTCTGTGCACGTGAGGTGAAAGGAAATGTGAGCGGGTTACAAATTGGCCTCTTCAGTCACTATTCACCTACACAAATAATCATCCTTCCTTTTCCTGGTTCTGTTCACGGAAGCAGGGTAGCCGGATATGGGAATGACATTTAGCCTTTCAGCTTGCTCTTCTCACGGCAGTGTGCCTAAAATGCTACCTTAAAGGGTTTTGCGTATGATTTTGTTTCCCATCCTGTTTTCTTGTGAGGAAAACTGTAAGCGAGTTGCTCTTTACTTTGTGGGTGAAATACCATGTGGCTTTTTGGGGCGGGGTTAAGTTCTCACAATGAAAGAGAATCAGATCTAAAAATTGTTGCAGGTGTCTGACTTTAAATTCACATGATTCCGTTGGTGGAAGTTGCTGTGCTGTGTGTTGAGGGAAAATGAAGAAAGTTGCTCTTGCTTTTCAATGTCACAGAGTCCTCCAGCGTTTAGGCTCCTAGGTTGGAACGGTGCCTGGATTCTTCGCCGGTGTTTCGAAATGAATAGGGACATTTTAACGTCAAAAATCGTGGCAGTCTGAGCTTTAGATCAAGAAATAAATTGTGCATCATGTGTAGGTTATACTGGGACATCTGCAAAGTGAGCTTTGGTGTAGTTAGGCTGAAGAATCTGATGATGATGATGTGTCCTCTGAACTCGCCCCTGCATCATGTGGGTGGGATGTGAAGGAGCAGAGCTGCGCTCAGCGCAGAACGATAGAACAGAGGACAAAATGGAGGCCTTGGTCACTTGGTCAGAGAACCCAGAGGAGAGCGATTAACACAGTTGGGGGATTTTTCACTCCGACTGTGCTTCCGACCTCTGAGCTTTTGCAACTGTTATATCCTTTTTGAAAGCCTCAGGCTGATGGGAGATAAAGATATCATTTGGGACATAAATTAATATCTAGACTATTTGAGGTTCTTGCACAAGGAGCCAGTTATCACTGCTAATTTTCTCAGCTAGAACCCTCATCTTTCTTAAAAGAACGCAAGTTTGGCCAATCAAAATGTTAATTCTGGTAGTAGCGATCCTTAATATCAGCTTTGAGAGAAAACACAGCCTTCTGCCCTTATCCTGTTCTGAGGTCACTGTAAGTTTGGCTTCTCAGTGTCTTTTACCTGGGCGATGCCTGATTCTGTGCAAAATCTCCATCCCTTTGGTTGCTCTGGGCTGGTTGATGTTCTTGCCTCAGCAGAACATTTTTATTTTTATTTTTGTAAGTTTATTTATTTTGAGAGAGAGAGAGAGTGCAAGTGGAGGAGGGGGCAGAGAGAGAGAGAGACAGAGACAGAGACAGAGACAGAGAATCCCAAGCCGGCTCTGCACTAACAGTGCAGAGCCCCGTGTGGGACTCGAACTTATCAACCCTGAGATCATGACCCGAGCCAAAGTCAGACCCTTAACCAACAGACCCAGGCGCCCCATGCAGAACACTTTTAGAGAACAATTTGAATCAGATACAGGTGCTGGTACCGTGCTCACTTCTGCCCTGTCAGATTATAGGAAAGGTCTCTGGCAGGTCTTAAGAAGGAGATCTGCCCTAATGCATTTCCGTTTTCTGTGTCTGTAGATCACATGCGACCAATGCTAGCTAAGCTCAATAGTTAGACCACTTTTTCTCTTCTACCTGAAAACTGTTACCCAGCTTCGTAAGATGAGGGGCTCTCCCAGAAGTGTTAAACCCCACTAAAGCTTTTTGAGTGCCTTGGAATTTCTAGGGTCTTTCTATGCAAATGGATCCTCTGGAACACTATTATGATGCTCCTATATTTCCAATAATAAGTGGATGGAATTAGTCCTAATTCGTCTTTTTTTTTTTTTTTTTTGCCTTCCTAAATCCCTTCACACATAATGCTTTACTTTTCCCTTTGTTCTGCAAGTTTTATCTCTAAATTCATATACTTCTAATGAATTTAAATTATGGCTGTTTCTTAATGATCTTTAAAGGAGTGGGTAAATACCAGTTTTTTTCTCTGATTTAACTTTTAGCTCTGGTGATTTTATTAGGGCCCATACAATCAAGTAGACACTAATTGATCTATCTTTTCTTTTCCTTAGAAAGAGGCAACAGGAGAAAGAACTTTAGAATTTTAAAAGCCCAGATTCAGATCAGAACTCTGGCTTTGACCAAATGACTAAGTATCTTTGGCTCCTGCTCTGTAAATTGGTGATAATTATACCTATTGGGAGTCATTCCCTAAATGAAATTTCTGGAATATAATAAGTGTTCATTAAATAGAAGCCATTATCTTTATACTAGTAATGCATATTGGATATAACTAAGATTTTTTTTAAAGTGCTACTTATGTAATATATACTGTTATCTATTAATAATAATAGAATAGTAATAGATACTTTTCCTATAATCTGCAGAGGACTCAAATAATCAAAGCTAAATAGTAAAACAAACTTACTTCTCTTTTTGCAACTTAGAAATATGACTTCGAAATTTATAAAACTTTAAAAAAAACTGTATCTGCTCTTAATAAGGGTTAGTCATCAGAATTGAAGAAATTCTGTTTTTTAGTTTATTTTCATTGAAAAATATTTCCATCTATTCAGCTCACCATCCCCAACAGTTATAAACTCGCTTAATAAATTATAAACACTGCTGGAATATATTTAAAACTAAGCAGAAGCAATAAGATTACAAAGGTCAATTCTGTCTTGCGACTCTGGCTCACCAGTTACATTGTTTCATTCCTGTTGTTCTTAAGATTCAAATATTTGACTGATAGTTCGTTCCCCAAACAGATAAGAGGGAAAGTTTAATTCTTCTCTAGAATAAATTTTTTTAACTGAGAAATGATAATGTATCCTTTTATTAGAAAGGATGTTTCCCCAAAAGGCACAATAAAAATTACAAAAATTCCTAGTTCATATTAGCACATGTGGATTTCTTTGAGATGGCGCCAGTGTCTCGGCCTGTAGCAACATATGATAAATTTGGCAAAGTTAGTTTCACTGGCATGGCTTTATATGAGTACTGTTCTAAATAATTACGTACAGTTCTGCACATTAAACCAGAGAGCACAAGTCAAGCTTGGCAATATATTCAACTACCCTTTTTGGAAGTTTTTATTTCCTTCCTTAAATATGAGGAGTTTCAAAACTGAAAAGCAGTTTCATCCCTGCCCCCATCCCTGAAGTACAAGCGAAGCACTTTTCTAGTGTGAACATCCCTGAAGGCTGCAAAGCAGGAACCAAGAATGTTAATGAAATGGGATAGAAACGTCAGAAGGAAATCGGAGCCAATGAAACTTTTTTTTTTTTAAATAGAGAATAAGATCACAATTAAATATGTACAAATGAGGTTTATATGTGGAGAATAAATCTACTTTGAAGACCTAAGCCCTCTGGGAATTCTGAATCAAGAACACACTTTGGTGGTTTATGAAAGCCTATGTTTTCTCTGCAGTTATTGTGACATGTCTATTGTGAATTGCAGGGATGTTCAACATACTCTGAAAAATGGACAGAATAAATTGAAGGGAAAGAAAATGAATGTTCATCTGCAGCTTGATTCAGTCAGCGATGCAGGGGATAGAAAATGTGGCAGGTTTAACTTGGGTACAGAACAATTATATGGGTATTTGCAACAAAGGTTGCTTTACAATTCTCAAGCAGAGGGCAACTGTTTTTGCCACGCGACCATCTTGGGTTAAGCCCTCTCTATCCCCCACAATTTACTAAAAAATGCAGCAGTCCAAAATCCATGCTCAAGTAATTCAACTTAAACTTAGTGTTCTAAACAAGCGATGGCTGGATGCCACCTGGGCTGTGGCAAGCTTGGTTGTGCATGTTGTGAGTTTCGTGTACCCAATGTTGTCTCTCGTGTCTAACACACCATACTTCCCCTAGTTCACGTTTTGGTTGCAGACTTCATTTATCCCTTAAAGCAATACTGAATGGATTTATGCCCAGTGTGAGAAGCACTTATTGATGAGAAGTCTGCATATAATTATGTAAAAAATAATAGAGTGCTGTGTTTTCTTTCTTCCTTTTGAGGTCTTGTTTGTCCTCATGAAAATACAGCCTAGGGTTAAATTTTCAGCTTCATATTTCCGTTGTTTTTCTGTTTGTGCTACTTTAGGATGTAGAGGGATTTGAGGCATTTGATTTAACAATGCTTATCTCAAAATGTTTAATGATATAATGATATGCAGGCAAAGTTTATAGGAGACATCAAATTCTTAAGAACAGGGAGAACGAGTACCAGCATCAATTTTGGAGGGATTGGAGATGGCTTTAGGGATCCCTAAGCAAAATCTATATCTGCTTAGAGGTGGGATTCAAACATAATAAAGTTGAAAGTGAGTTGGAGCAGGGAGAGGGCATGTCTGGGCAATTGTAGGTCATGTTTAAAGGTCCCAAGGAGGTGAAAGCTGACTTTAAGAACAAAAGTCAGAAAAAAAAAAAAAAAAAAAGCCAGGGCTGACAGCAGACTTCAGTCTCGTCACCTGCCAGATGGGAGAGTTGGACTAAGTGTGAGGCTTCAAAATCAAAAATGTTCAACAGACTAATCTGGGGAGATTTTCCAAACTACACGTGGATGGGAAGAGATTAGTGTGCATCCTTGAGTCAAGAACCACTAGAATTGATTTCCTTAGTAAATATTAACTAACTGCCTGATAGGCATTGAGGATGCCTTTGAAAAATAATATTCCTGTTCCCATGGAGTTTTATTGAAATACTGAAAGGGCAGGAAGTAGGGCAGGAATAGGCAGACTGGTGAACAGAATCATCTCAGATAATGTTAATGAAGGAAGCCAGGTTGTGTAATTGAATGTGGGTAACGTGACAAGTGAAGGAGAAATGATAAGACTCACCTTTTATTAATTGGGAAGTTAAATGAGTCATTGCACATAAGATGGCTAGCCTCGTGCCTAGAAATGTTAATTCTCCCACTCTTCTAGAAAGTGATGATATTGAAACAGTCTCTCCCATTCTTTCTCCCACAAGTTTCCCTCCCCACATCGCTTGTGATAACAAAAATGTGAAAATTCCTCTCCATTTAGGGTGGTAAGAAGGAGTTAAGGTGAATGCACTGTATGGATGCAAGGAGACTTTCACCAGATATGCATATGTTAAGAAAAAACAGTCGTGGTCCCTGTACTCGCAGCTTTTAGAATCAAGTTGGAAGGCTTTCTCACTTGCCTTGCATGATTCTGCTACTGATGTCAAAGATGCAGGGCCAGGAGTGAGAAGGGTTGGTTTGCCTGAGTTGCGGCCAGGTACCTCGACATCCCACCACTAACAACCAAAATCAAAGACTGCATGTGCCATGGTGGTCTCCCCTTCAAAGGGGTGGTGTTGCCATTCCAAGGAAAACAGGAAGCACCAGGAAAGTTTGGAAAAATTGTATGCTGGACTGGAAGAGAGGAGTAGTGAGTGAGTCACTGGTAAACTGGTAAATGGGCTGGTCTAGGCTTTGGGGCATCTGCATCGCAGCCCCGACTCTGTCACTTGCAAGCCAAGTCACCTAGTAAGTCATGAATCTTTACAGCCTAGATTTCCACATCTACAGAATGAGTCTGTTCAGCTGCTTGATTATTGAGGCCTTTGGGGCTCTGACAAGTGTCTTCTAAATACTGCCTTTGTTAGGCACTTTTGTTGAGATCCTTACCACAGCTATCCGCCATGCCTTGTTATCTGGGAGAGATGCTTACATCAGCTGGCTGTCTCTCTTAATGGTATTAATCATGTAGTGATTGTTACTAAAGCTTTCTGTTTAGTTTCACTTTCTGTCTTAAAAATACTTCTATCTTAGTTAACTGGAAGAGAGGGTGATTAACTAGGGTATATATGAAGTTCCAAAGGGAAAAGATCTGAGTCACGCATACCTCTGTGGCAGGCTGCCAGGGCACCTGTAACAAGCCGCCACAGTTAGATGGATCAAACAACAAACGTGGGTTTTCTCACAGCTCTGGAGGCTGGACATCAATCATCAAGATGCCAGGACAGGTGGTTTCCTCTGGGGCCTCTCTCCTTGGCTTGCGGATGGCCACCCTCTTGCTTCTTCACCTGGTCTTCCCTCTGTGCGTGCATATCGCTGGTGTCTCTGTATGTCCTCATCTCCTCCTTTTATAAGGACACCAGTCAGATTGGACTAGGGCCCATGCTAATGGCCCCATTTTCATGTAATTACCTCTTTAAAGGCCCTCTTTCCGTGTATAGTCACATTATGAGGTACTGGAGGTTAGGGCCTCAGCTTATGAATTTTAGGGGAGCACAGCTGAGTCCCTGACACCCTCTTTGAGTTGTCTCAGCAATGAGAAGCGTTTGACTTGATAACTATGTTAGTGTCCTGTGAAAACTATTGCAGTTTACCAGGAACCTGGTGGCTTAACCACAGAAATCTATTCTCACATTCCTGGAGTCCAGAAGTCCAAAATCAAGACATTAGCCTGGCCATGCTCTCTCTGGAGGTTCTAGGGGGAACCTAGAACCCATACATTCTAGGGGGAAACCTTCCTTGTCTTCCAGCTTCTGGTGGCTCTGCACATTCCTTGGCTCCTGGATGCATCACACCACACTGTGCCTCTGTTACCACAAAGCCTTCCACTCTATGTTCGTGTCTTCTTCTCTTCTGTCTCTTATAAGTGCGCTTGATGGATTTTAAATATATGTCTGTGCACAGATAATGCCACATGTGTTTTCAGACCACAGGCTGAACACATGGTAGCAAGCATTTATGAATGTTACTATTTTTTTCTAGACGGATTCTTGGTTTTGTGCTTAATGATAGACTCAAAGTCATATAGGGGGAATCAAGACCCGTGGATTACAGATTAGTACTTTCTACCTGTTATACAGTAGCATACTGACAGATTTATTAAGGTTTGCTGATTGTACTATCACTCTGTTGTTTCTGTAGTGAAACATAAAGTGATTTATGACAGATTCCTAACACAAAAATAGCACAGGAACAACAAATAATAGTACTAAAGGGTTTATATATTCTTTTTGGCATAGAAATATATATTAGCATATTCCATGTGGTCCCTTTGTAGATAGTTCAGAAATATACTCATTGCTGCTACTGAAGAGTTGTCGATGAAGCATTATATACTTAAAACATTAAAATCCTTTTTTTCTGTCATGGAGATTTCATTACTGCAAAACCTAAAGCAACCAGAATGCTGGCAAAAAGGATATTTTGGTTGACTGAGTTTTCTGTTAATTGGTTGATAGAATTTTCTGGTTAATTGAGTATTGCACAGAAAGTCCATTTAGTTTGTGTTTTCTTAATTTTTTAAAAAAATGTTCATTTATTTATTTTGAGAGAGAGAGAGAGAGAGACAGAGACAGAGACAGAGACAGAGACAGAGAGTGCGAGTGCAAGCAGGGGAGGTACAGAGAGAGATGGAGAGAGTGAATCCTAAGCAGGCTCCATACTGTTAGCCTGTAGCCCAATGAGAGCTCAAACTCACGAAGCATGAGAACATGACCTGAGCCAGAATCAAGAGTCAGATGCTTAACCAACGGAGACACCCAGGCATCCCAAAAGTCCATTTAGTTTTGAATACTATTAGTATTTCTAAAAAGTTAAGATCTTTCTCTTTGCCTTATTAAGTTTAACAAAATGGATATAATTTAGATTTTTCTTGATTTATAAGTATTTCTTTACAGGGCCTTGTTCAGAACTTCAGTAACAGTTGTATAAATGTGAAACTGTTGAAAGGGTATGACCCCCTTAACTAAATCCTGAATATGAATTTTTTTTTAGCTTTAGATTTTGCTTCATTCTTATAAAAGTGGAGTTATTAAAAATCTGATTATCGGGATCAGATAGCAGATACAAAAAATCAATTACTTGAAATTTACTGCAATGGTAGCTTTAACATTTAGACCCAGGCCTTGTACACAAACATGTTGACAGAATAAATAAATGATAACTACAAATACCCTTAATATGATGTAGATCAGGTATTGATGGTGAGGAAAGAAGAGTCTGGGTTTTGCCTCTCTTTGTCATTCTGCTTATTCAGAGTAAAATCTCCTCTTTACAGATTTATGATTATTTTTACTACATTAGGCCAAAGTATTTATTCATTCAACGATATTTGTTTAGTGTCTCTCAGCCAGACACTATTCTAGAAGTTGAGAATCCATCAATAAAACCTTAAGAATGATCAGATCAGATAAAAACACATTATATAAATAAATTTGAGTGTGTGCGCAAATGTTTAGTGAGTGCTTCAGTAAAGAACATAAGAAACAATAGGTGTATTATGAATAGTCTATTTTTATTCTTTAAAATACCTCAAAATGGATTTGTTTATACATATGGATATTTTTCATTTTTATTCAATATATGAAATTTATTGTCAAATCGGTTTCCATACAACACGCAGTGCTCATCCCAAAAGGATATTTTTCATTTTATGTCAAGTTATAGTAAATGGTCCATTTAGAGAACTAGTATTATAGTTTCAAAATGAGCTAAACTCCTATTTTATTAAACAGTTTGGTCAGCTGTGATAAAATAGCTTATTTACTTATCTGTACACATATAAACTGTCTTTGATCCTCAGAGGTCTGAGAAGTGAAGTTGATCTTCAATAGGAATTTTTATCTACTGAAGCTTAGTGTGTGATAGCATTCTAAGATGACTGGATTTATATGAGAAATGAGAAATTTTAATGTGTACTTAGGATGCCTAGACTTGCATTAAATGAACATATGTAAATATGTGTAAGTATGTGTGTGTATATGTGTATCCCTATCCCTATTCCTGTCTCTGTCCCCATATGCCACTCGTTGCCTACAAGCTGACTTTAGCTGTGACTTCTTTGTGTGGGTCCACATGACAGTCATTAGATGACGCTCCTCATCAGCCTGCTTTTCTGTTGTGTTCTTCATGCTGGTTCTAGCAAAACTTTGCCCGCCCCCATGTTCTTCTGGAGCATCTTGTGGGATGTGCTTTGTTCTACAAGTTGTAGTTTAACTCAGACAGACAATAAAAACCCTGGTTTTTGTTGTTCTTGTTGTTTTGTTTTGTTTTTGTTTTGTTTTGTCATTCCTTTCATTCTGGGGTGGTCATTTTTATTACTGCAAACACATGTTCTCAAAACGCACATTACAGCAAATTTGGTATGGCTTGGAGTTTAGTAAATTTCTCCCCTTTCTTATATAGGCACTCTCATGGCATACTTTTATTTTTTTTATTTTTTTAATTTATTATTATTAGTTTCTTAATATAATTTATTGTCGACTTGGCTAACATACTGTGTAAAGTGTGCTCTTGGAATGTACCATGGGTAGATTCCTGTGGTTTATCGCTTACATACAACACCCAGTGCTCATCCCAGCAAGTGCCCTCCTCAGTGCCCATCACCCATTTCCCCTCTCCCCACCACCCCCGTCCACCCTCAGTTTGTTCTCTGTATTTAAGAGTCTCTTATGATTTGCCTCTCTCCCTCTCTGTTTGTAACTATTTTTCCCCTTCCCCTCCCCCATGATCTTCTGTTAAGTTTCTCAGGATCCACATATGAGTGAAAACATTTGATATCTGTCCTTCTCTGACTGACTTACTTCACTCAGCATAATACCTTCCAGTTCCATCCACGTTGCTGCAAATGGCATGATTTCATTCTTTCTCATTGCCAAGTAGTATGCCATTGTATATGTAAACCACACCTTCTTTATCCATTCATCAGCTGATGGACATTTAGGCCCTTTCCATAATTTGGCTACTGTTGAAAGTGCTGCCTTAAGCATTGGGGTACACATGCCCCTATGAGTCAGCACTCCTGTATCCCTTGGATAAATTCCTATCAGTGCTATTCCTGGGTCATAGGGTAGATCTATTTTTAATTTTTTGAGGAGCCTCCACACTGTTTTCCAGAGCGGCTGCACCAGTTCGCATTCCCACCAACAGTGTAAGAGGGTTCCTATTTCTCCACATCCTCGCCAGCATCTGTAGTTTCCTGATTTGTTCATTTTAGCCACTCTGGTGTGAGGTGGTATCTCAGTGTGGTTTAGATTTGTATTTCCCTGATGATGACTGACATTGAGCATCTTTTCATGTGTCTGTTTGGCCATCTAGATGTCTTCTTTGGAAAAGGGCATACTTTTCATCCATGCATAAAACAGAAGGAATAATCCTCTGTTTTAAAACATTTGGATCCTTGTGTTTTTCCTTGACAAATCATCTGAATGATATTCTCAATTTTATCCTTTAATCATCAGAAAGCTATGTATTTGGACAAAATTTTTTTAACATTCCCCTAACCCCATCTCCTATAGAAAATATTTCACTGAGTAGCATTTTGGATTTTAGTCCTTGACATTGAGTAAGGGGTGACTATGGGAAGTGGAATCTGCTCCTTCACTTGCTGTAGGAATTCTGTGAGCAATTACCATCCATAGAGACAGAAAAAATACTGTCTGCACCGCAGGTAACTATGAGATTATAGTACCCTCAGAGTGTGGGATAAAATAGAATACTATGAAAAAGATAACAGGTAAAGCTAATTATTCCTTATGTATCTGATCATTCACGTAATGTTTTGGTTTTTTCTGTTGTTTTGTTTTTAAACTGTGTGGACAAAGGGGATTCTGGATTACCTACATTATACCCTGGTCCCTTTCACTTAGTGAGGCTCCATTTTAACTGAGTTTATTTTACTTATTTATTTGAAAGAGTTACGGTGTTAATGGTAACATTTAACATATTGAATTGAGGTTCAGCTAGCCTGATGAATCTCCTTTACACCTCCTTTACAACATCCCTCATGTATGTTCCTGATCGCTGGACCAGAGGGTCCTGTAATTAGGAAACCTGCTGAGCAGAATTTTAGGAGATGCTAAGGAACATAGTCTATGTAAGCTCTTTTGATCCATTACATACATAATATTTTGATCCAGTGTTTTTAGTTGTGGTCAAATTATATTTGAGATACTAAAAAGAGAGGTCAGAGTATCAATCAATAAGTTGGGCTACCGTGAGAATAGCGTGTGAGCTAGAGTGAAAGCTAATTTAGATCACCTGAAATGACTTGAAGAATTTGTTGTGGACAAACAGAAATGAGCTTATAAAAATTATAGCATGATCCAGCAGAAGGAGGAGTTAAGGGACATGTTGAAGATAAGCATTTAAGGTCTGTTTAAAATCTTTAAAATTATACAAGTGCTATATCTTTGCAAGAGAGAATTTGGAAGACACAGATAAATGCAAATATCTCCTTATGCAGAGCTATTAACTCTCCAGATGTATCCATAGATATTTAAAGTACGAGTGCATGTTTGATCCTGAAATTTGAGGAAGAGCCTATGTCCCCTTACTGCTCTTACTGATGAATCTGCATGTAGGTAATGAGTTTTAGCACTCTGCCCATTGAATTGTCCTGGGAAAGACTCAGAAGAGTCATTCTCTCTAGCCATGTCCTTATGTAGGAAGGAGCAAACACTGAGTTTAATGGGAGAATCAAGGGCAAAGCAATTTTGTACATGCAAATGTACTTGCTCTGGATCAGCACTGGCCACCCTTTACATCCCACGTTTCCACCCCCCCATCCGTTAACATATTTTTGTGAAACATCACTGAGTTCATTTGGAGCCAGATTTCAATGTTGGTGTATTGTGGATGACCCTGAATTTTGTTTGTATTTTTCCTTATCACTGTAGATCTATGCATATGTCTTTGAAAACATCAAGTCTGTCCGACTGGAAGCACTGCTGTTATCCTTGCTGAGCATCGTGGTGCTTGTTCTGGTTAAAGAGCTGAATGAACAATTTAAAAGGAAAATTAAAGTTGTTCTTCCTGTCGATTTAGTTTTGGTAAGTATGAAATCAACATTTAGCCTTCTGCCTTACAGTGCTTGCCAGTTGTTGGGGTAACCTGCAGAGGTTCACTCTATTGTCTACAGTAACCCACAACTATTCCTGTCTCTCATTAAAGTCAGGCTAATTTTGCAGGGCTATACATTAATGTAAGAACAGGAAACATTTTGAGTCCATACTTTTTAAAAAAGGAGGCACACATGTTTTCAATTTACACAGCATTTCTCATATGCTTGTAATTTTTTTTTACATAAATAATAGAACATATAGCTTCAGATTTTATATAAGAAGACATTTCTAAGGGTGAGACTCAGAAGATCTCAGGAATGATTCTCCCTAAAAGCTATAAAAAGTGATACCCCATCCTACTAATGTGGCATCTGTATGATATGCAGAGAAGTATTATCAGTTGACCAATGTCCATTAGTGATTGATAGAGTTATTAACACCTTTTTTGCTGACCTAATTTTGCTTTATTGAAAGGATACTCATGATTTTCATGGGCCAGGCCTGGTTCTCTAATATATTTTTCATTGTTGTACCTGGCAAAGCAATGAATTATGCTTTACATTAAGGTTTATGGCATTACAAACTGCATTTTGAAATTTTAAGAGCCTCTAATGAGGACTCTTAATTAAACAAAGCACAAGTTGAAAATGAAATATTAGCACAATCACAGCCTACTAACCTATCATTAACTGACTGTAGTTTTTTAATGGTCTTTGGGTTATACACGTACAGGACAAGAGGTGTCCAAATCATTTCACCTCTTGAAATATTCATTCATATTGCTGAAGTGGTGTAGGTTTACATAAACATGTAAGCTTAGCACATTGGAAGCTCTCTGAGGACTATGACATATTTCTGTAGAACTGAGATGGATGGCCTCTCTCCATAGCTAGACCTTGGATGATTCTATACTCCTGATAATTTATGGAGATGCGTGTAACATATGTGATCAATATAATGTGTGTGTGTTTGTGTGTATTTCAAATAAGCCATAAAAGTGGAGGGTACTATAATTATTAGTTTTCACAGCAACAACTGTGAAACATACCATTTTATTCCAAAGTCCTATAAGTATTAAGAAATCTTATTATATCTTGGGAAGCTTTATTACTACATAAGTTGCATGAAAACAAAAAATTGAAACCAAACCTTAGGTAACAAGGCCCTTTAGCTGGTAATAAAAAAAAAATTACTTATTCAATGCAAAACTAGTAAGAAGTATCTTTTATCCATATATATATATATATATATATATATATATATAGAGAGAGAGAGAGAGAGAGAGAGAGAGGTAATTCTTACACAAGGTTCCTCCTAATATTTGCAAGAGCCAAGGTAAAAGTGCTAATTCGGGCCTGAATACTTAAAAGTTATAGACCAACGTGTTAAAGAAAACAGGTTTTGTTTTCCTAGTTTGACTAAAACGCCACAGTGATTACCTTGAACAGAATAGAGAATTCTCCCATTCCGTCCAGTTCTGCCAGAAGAAGGTAGCCTGGGGAGAGCCAGCCAGCTCTTTGGCCTGCCCCTCCTCTTCCTCCTCTGACTCTGTCCCCTGTAGGTGGGACAGAGATTTGTATGTATATGTGTGGCTATTCCTGTCCCATTATCTAAACTCCAAACATCCTCACTCTTCCACACCAGAACTGTCCCTTGGCCTTTTCATGGGCCACGTTGGGAGGGTGAATCTGGGGGAGATACTCCAAAAGCAGGCATGGGCCATTTGGGCAGGAAATCATCAATTCTTGAGTATCCAAAGTGCCGTCCAGAAAGACTGGGACAGGTGAGCTGGACGCATCCCTTCATCCCTACAAAGCTCTCCTTGTATGAGAAGGGCAACAGGTTGTGGAGGGCCAGATTAGAACCCTCTAAAGCACTGGACCTGCCTGGACATGTATCCCATGTTGCCCAAGTCTAAGGGCAGTTCATGTCTTATACACACCTATAATACTAAAATAATATTGAAGAGGGACCAATGACTTGGCTGATAAAGGAAGTTGAATCATGTCAAACAAATACAGTGAGGAAATAAGATGTTGTCTGGAAGCCAATTCAGCGGCTTAGATTCCTTGATTTTAATATTGGCTACAAGTCCTCCATCTTGTGTGTTCTTCCAGTTTCAAGAAGGAACCAATATTTTGTGCCTATGGTATATTTTCTTTTATATCTCATAGTATTTTCTGACCTGATGTAAATATTTCTTGGAAATTATTAGCAATTAAATTTATTAATTGTCTTAGGGATTTTCGAATACGTAAATACTTCTGATTCTAACCTAATAGGCCTGACTTTTTAACTACTGCTATCTTCATCAGAAAACACTATTATATCACAATATTTATTATGTTTAACAGTATAATCTGCATAGTTTTATTGCCTTTTAAACACATTCTCAAGGCTGTTTTGCTTTGTGAGTCTACTTGTTGTTTTAAAACCCTCTGTAAATTTGGTTAAATATCATCACAGAACAGAAATACACAGGAAAAATCCCTACAAAATAATATTATTGGGCATTAATTTTCAAATATGCCTTAATTTGCTAGTGTGGTTTTGTTAAACCTTTTTTCTGGCCATGTATATGGTAACTTTGCACTTTAAATAGATAATTGGTGTGCCTCTTTTTGACAAAAAAGAAAAAGTGTCGTGTATAAGATCTAAACTGATACCATAATCATGTGAAATTTCTAGTACCTACTAAAATTATCAGAAGAATGACAAGAGAACGTGAAAATGGATGGAAAACATGGGGGTGGCATGGTAGGAAAAACAAAGGCTGAACTGAGTTCTGAACATACCTTTTACAGGTGATTATGCACACAGGCAGAGGAGACCTGACCTTGCTTATCATATGTCATATAGCAGAGTGTAGGGCACCTGAGATTCCATGGAGGTGACTTTAAAAACAGTGAGTCCAGCATGTTATTAACTAGTATATTTTGCTTCAAGAAATAGTGAAAGCTCAAAATTAAAAATTTCCCAAGGAGACTGTCAATCATCGCTGACAACTAACCTATATAGGAATATTAATGCAATATCTCAAACTCCTGAGAGGTTGGTGTCATGGAGGGAAATCGTGCTGTGTTACAAGGCATTCCCTCACGTCCTGAGACACAGGTATTTAGGTTGGTTGTGGTATCTGTACACACACATACACGCCTATATTCTGTTCTGTCCCCCTTCAAAATCAGACGTAATTGGATAGACACATCAGGAAGGATATTAGAAAAGCCATATTGTTGGATGCCATTTAACTTTTGAGGCTGCAAATCAAGTGCTCACAAATTTCGGAGGGATTTTTTTCATTTTTAAAATTTTCTTAATTTTTAAGTCTGTGCAACTGCAACATGACTCTTAACAATCATGGGGCACGTGAACAATGTTTACTTTTAAAAATAGTTTCAAGGTGTTTGAGAGGCCAGTAATAATTTTCTTTTTCTTTTTTCAAATGGAACCACACAGATTATTGCTGCATCATTTGCTTGTTATTGTACCAATATGGAAATCACATATGGATTAGAAGTAGTTGGTCATATTCCAAAAGGGTAATGTAGTCTTTTTCTTTCTTTCTTCCTTTTTTGTTGGTTTGTTTGGTTTTGATGAAGGAAAGGACTTGGGGTAGGTGGCTATGGATTTCATTTCTTTCAAAGGCTCTCTATAGGACAAAATTCTAATTAATTTCTGTTTGAAAATAATAGGAAGAAATAATACACATATGGAGAAAAAGTAACTTCATAAACTGTTTGCCTATTAGTAGGGAAGTTGATGACTGTCTTATACAGCCTTACTTCAGGTGAAAGATTTGTAAATTATTTACTAAAATATTATTTGGGGAAAAAAGGAGGGCATTGAATTTTCAAATTATGGTCACACCCCTGGGATTTATTGTTCCCTATTCCACTCACATATTCTTATGACTATTTTTATTTCACTTCATACATAGTACAAGTACAGAAGCATCATCTGAAATAATAACCCCGCACATAGGCCTAGGTGGTATATAATGGTGAGGGAGGGTGAAAGCGGAGAAGGTTTCTTAAAGCCTTCCTGTGGACACTAAGAGGAAGGTTAACGTGAAATGTTGACCCTGAAGGGCAAAACGTGATCCAAATATAGTCTGAAGGAACATAAAGACATCTTAGGGAAGAGAGGGGTGTGTTATGGGTTATTCCCTCTTAATGGGCTATATATACACCAGTGTTTATAAATGTCCAGCAAAGTTACAGTTGTTGAGTCCTCTGTATTTTTATCTTCCAGTCCAAAATTTTGGTTTCTAATTACATTAAAATGGAAGAACATAGAAAAATTCTCAGAGGTTATCAAGATAATTAGAAAAAACAACTATCTTTAGCCTTTATGTAGATACAGGTTATTATTTAAATCATCTTGGGTTTTCTACAGGATTCTCTACTTTTCCGCCTTCAAAAGTCAACTTACTGTTTCTTTTGGGTCAGCTTATTGTTGTTAATAATTAGTCAAGCTCAGTTTTTAGAAAACAGAAATTCATATACTCTGAAATGGCAATGCTTTGTACATCATATTAAGATATCTTAGGGCCTGTAATGTTACAGATCAATTTCTCTTGGGGGTAAACTTCAGTTAGTGGATAAAAAAAAAAAATCACGCCTCTCCCCCGCTGCTTTTTTTCTCCTTAATTTTGAATGACCTTTCTAGACCCATTCTCTTAAGGAATCATAGAAGGAGTGTGGCATTGAAAAGAGATGGTGAACCCCAGCTCTACCATTCGATTTGTGACTTATATGCATTACCTAAACTTTCTTAAAATGTTTTCTCTGCCAGAGTGCATGAGTGGCGCTTGGTCTAGGGTTGTGTAGACAATGAAACTGCTAATTGAAAGGGTTGAACATTCCGCTTTCATGCTAGGTATTAAGTCAACATCAATTATCTTCCCTTTTGTCCCTACTTTTTCCCCAGAGGGATTTTTTGTTTGTTTTTGAAGAGGAAGTAAGTCTTCCAAAGTATCATCAGGGATATAAATCAACAATGATACCTTGGCTCAAGTGCTTTTCAAAACACAGTAATACAATGGCTGGGTATTAGTTGAAAGAAATAATTTAAACAGTTCTTTAAAACTGGGAAACAGCTAACTGTGGCCTGTATTTCACAACGGAGGGTAGATGGAGCCTTTATCCACATTTTTCTTCACGTATGTGATGCATAGTGAAGTGTACTGTGAAAGGATCAAGTTAAAAACATAATTAAAATTATGAACTCAATGGCGAAGTTAGGGATTAGCTCAAGAATTATAGCTCACAATAAACCATTGTTTGTACAATACTGTAGTACTCAGGGCAGGAAGTACAGTCTCTAACGCCTGCCAATTAAATATTTGGAAAAGTTCGAATGAAAGAACACTCCAGATTTGCTTTTGTTCTGATACAGAACATTTTCCTTGAGTCAGAGTTTCTGTAGTGTAAAACCTGAATTCCCTGGGCGTAAATGCCTCATGGACGCATGGAGCTGTCGCCATGGCGATCCTTGTGATTTTGCTTTTCTGCTAAGTAATATTGAAAACAAAGGGCTTCTCAGGGCAAGGCTGCTTGGTTTTCACACGGGTGTTTCACTTTTTCTATGTAAACTTCATAGTCATTATTACCACAGTTGAATTCATTGCAAGTTGTTACAGAAATTACATGAAAGTTGATGACTTCAGCATGGTTTTTCTGTCCACAGAATCCCTCCACCTAGAGCTCCCCCAATGAATGTCCTCTCTGCAGTAATCACTGAAGCTTTTGGAGTGGCACTTGTCGGCTACGTGGCCTCCCTGGCTCTTGCTCAAGGATCTGCCAAAAAATACAAATATTCAGTTGATGACAACCAGGTGGAGTATACCCCAGCCCCTCTCCCCAGCTGTTGTATCATGGTACTCTTTACTCAGATCCTGAGAATGTTGAACTTAAGAAAAATGTCACTTTCCTAAGTGTATAACAGTAATGGGTAGAACACAGAAAATCTCAAAAATCATCCATAGAAAGCTGAAAATCTGGCCCTCATGGGTTGGTTTATAATTTATCATTTTTTCTCCTAGGAAGAGGGACATCTTGATGTCCTTTTTGATTTTAGGAGGGAATCTACATATATTTATCGTTGCATTCTGACTTAAAAAAAAACCCGTGAATTTCAAAGTAACAAAAACACTAATATTACTTATTCTTTTTTTTCTTTGCCTTTCTATTTTTTTAAATATATAAAATTTATTGTCAAATTGGTTTCCATACAACACCCAGTGCTCATTAATATTACTTATTCTTGTTAGTAAAAAACTAAAGGGTACAAGGGTTTATTCTAAGAATACCAAAGAATGAAAATTTTATTGATCCTATTTCTGAATCTGCTCGTGCTAGTTTCTTCTTTCAAGCCTTATGGCCCTACATTCTTGCACAGGTCGACAGGGACAGCTGTGGAATAGTGGTTAAGAATGGCAAATTACCTGTGTCTAAATCTCACTCCGACACTATGTGCCCTTAATTGTTTCTGTGTCCCAGTTTTGTCATCTGCAAAAAAGCAGATTTATTCATTTAATGGATGTGTATTGAGCTCTACCATGTACCAGCAGGCACTGGTCTAGGAACAAGGGACACAATGCTGTATGACACAGACCATGTCTTTCCCCATCTCAGTCCTCCCAGGCCTTCCTTGGTACACCAAAATCTAAACACCAGATTTTTCCACTTCCTTCTCTGCTCTGCTTTTCATATTATTCTTGTTTACTGTCAGCATCCCCTAATCAGAGTGCCGGCTCGCTGGGGACAGGCATATGTGTCTGTTTTGTTGGCTGGCAAGAGCAGAAACAGGTAACATTAGGAGGCCGTTGCAATAATCCAGGTGATACTTGATGACTTGGATGTAGCAGTGCTGGAGACGAGAAGTAGACAGATTATGGATTGGTTGTGGATGCTGTCTGGGAAAAGGGGAAGGAGTCAAAAATAACTCTAATGCTTTTGGCCTAAGCACCTGGAACTTGAGGTGGGGAAGAATGTGGGAGGACACGACTGGGGATGGTAGACAGCAATAAACCAGATTCAGTTAAGTTTGGGATACCTGTCAGCCATCCAAATGGAATGCCGAGAAGCGGGTTGGCCATATGAGTCTGGAGTTCAGAAGAGTGGTCCAGGCTGGAGATGTAGACTTGTGAGTTGTCAGCATATATTTGGATATGTAGGATCAGAGAGAGAAATGCTCCCATACTTGTGATTGGTTTGGTGAGAAGGAACCATAAAGATAATTGAGAAGGAGTGGTCAGGGAGATAAGAGGAGAATAGAGTGTGAGGTCCTAGAAGGACCTAGAAGGAGCCTTTAAGGAGGAGGAAGTGAGCAACTATCTCAGATGCCACTTTTAGGCCAAGTAGGTAAGATCTAACCACTGGATTTAGCTTTGGGGGTGTCATTGGTGGAGTGGTGGGGGCAAAAGCCTTGAACATCGTGACTTAAAAGATGGAGGAGAAATGGGCAACAGAGACCATAAATCCTTGTACTTCCCTATAAGGTGGTTACAAGCATTAAATGAGTAAAATGCTTGCAACAGCTTCTGGCTCATTGTAAGCACTCTATAAAAGTCAGCTATTTTTGCAGTGATGGTTAAGTCACAACAAATGGGGAGAACAGAAATGGGATACAAACAAGCCTCATCCTTTGACAGGATGGACCTGTGGTCACCAAAAGTTGATTGTGATTGAGTAATGCTATATTCTCCTATTACCCATCTTGTAGGAATTTTTGGCCCACGGCCTCAGCAACGTGATTCCTTCATTTTTCTTCTGCATACCAAGCGCCGCTGCCATGGGAAGGACGGCTGGCCTGTACAGCACAGGGGCAAAGACGCAGGTAACCTCATTGTTCAGAATGGGTCAAAGCACTTCTGGTAACTCTCCCTCTTGGACAGTGGGAAAATTGAGCTTCTCTCTAAAGACCTGGACGTATTTTCACTTCTTCAATTTTTTTTTTCTCTAACTGGTTTCGAGAAAGTTTGTCTGTCTGTCTGTCTGTCTGTCTCTCTTATGAATGATCCTTCCAGAAGCAGAATGACTAGGCGAGCAGTCAAAAATCCTGTACTGGTGGCAGCTTGACTGTTGGCAACGTTTGAATAAAGCTCCCTCTAGTGGTGCTGCTGATTTTGTTTTTGGCTAATCTAACCAGTCCATTTGAAAAAACTTCCATTTTTGTTCATTTTTCCTTTCAATGAAATGAAGTCAATTATAGGCAAAATCGGTCCTTGAAGCTGACATTCCTGTCTAGAGAGAGGTACAGGTAGATAAATGAGTAATAAGTCATCTGTGCACATTTTAGGCTAAAGAAACAATCAGCATACATTTGTAGGAACTGAAATCGATTCAATGTTTGTGGACAGCCTGCTGTATACCTGGCATTATGCTGGGTACCAGTAAGCTGACGATGGCGATAATGAAGGTGTTGCCATGATTTTGATGACGATGGCGGTAGTGTTGGTGGGAGCATGCGTTGAGTTATGTACCAGGCACTGCGCCTCATACTTGTTATATGTGAAGTCATTTAACCCTTTAGGCAACTCTGTGAAAGAGGCATAATTATTATCCTCAGTTTCCACACGAGAAAGTTGAGGGAAAGAGGGTTAAAATAACTTGCTCAGGTCACAGAGCTCGTGAGTGCCAGAGCTGGGATTTGAACCCAGATAGATGCACCTCACCTCTTGCACTTTTAAGTACTATTTCATATAAGAAAATTTATGTATATGTTAATATAAGAAGTTAATATTAACAGCTAACCATTTTTAAAACAATACACATTTATTTAGCATTGGAATTGAGTGAGAATTTTTTTTAAGTTTATTTATTTATTTTGGGGTGGGGGGGAAGGGAAGCACTGAAGGGGCAGAGAGAGAGAGTCACAAGCAGGCTCGACACCATCAGCACGGAGCCCGAAGTGGGGCTCAAACTCACAATGCATGAGATCGTGACCTGGGCCAAAATCAAGAGTTGGATGCTGAACCAACTGAGCCTCCCAGGTGCCCCCAAAATCTAGGATTCTCTACTAGTTTCCATCTGGTTTCTCATGAGGGGTCGTATATTCAATTTCTGCTCTTCATATTCAAGGTAGATAAATAAAGTGAGTGGCTAAGGGCATGGATTCTAGAGCCTGGACTTGTTTGTGTTCTGGCTCACCACTAGTGGTTGAGTGACCTTTCTGACCTAACTGGACTTGGGCTTGGCTGTTGAAGTATTTGTTATAAAGATTATATGCTTTTTGGTATAAAATATACATGCTTACTTAGCCCAAAGCCTGAGCACTAAATAAATACTCGTTCATTGGTAACAATGTTCATTGACTGTGTTGTTATTATCGTTAAATATTTTTATTAGAATAAAATCTTTCCAGAACCTTTTGTTTAACATTTTAATATTAAAACATCCTGGTTTGATTGGTGTGCAGTAAGGCAGTTTCTATTCCAAGCTGCCCCTCCAACTTGCTGGGGATGTTGAGTAGGTTAGCATCTCCATCCACCACATGGACAAGAGAAGGTTGGTATAGACTCTGTGAGGTGTCTTCCCCCTGAGTATGTACCATACCTAGAGTTTCCTTAGGCATCTACTGCTTTTCCAATGACTATTCTGGTAATAACAAAACTGTCTCATGAATCTCTGTAGCTTTAAATATTCAGTGTCTCAAGGAGACAATACATTGAGAAAACATGTAGTTATTTTTAAATCTTGGACTTTTTTTTCATTTAAGTTGGGCATAAAGTTGCTCAACTAATGGAGTGGGGATGGAGAAGCACCTTTCTCTGTTCTGCAGGCCACATGTTTGAATGATAAGAACAACAGAACTTTTCTAAGGACTTTTCAGAGTTATTTTTCTGCCTGGTACTTTTTTCTGGACTTCAGAAAAAATGAAAGAAATCACAAAACACAACTTCAGAGAAATAAACGAAGCTTAGCAGGAGATTATTTTCATGCTGTTCTGCTTGTTGAGACCGTCACCAATCTGTTCAACAATTTCCATTAAACTGCACAGAGAAGGAATCTGATTTAATGTGCATACCCAAATCGAAGATGCTTTCCCATGGTAGTCATTTTAGACCTTTAACACTGCAACTGTTAAGTTTATGTGGGTATAACTGATAACTGACATGATTTGAAGAAGGCACTGGGGAAGCCAAGGCCTTAAAAGTTTTTCTTTTTAAATAGGCTATTTGTGAAACCAGTCTTCTGTGGGACAAGGCTTCACAAAACAACCCTTTAAATGCCTCTGTCTTTTTTAGGAACTAGAGTTATCCCCAGCAAATTAATCAAGAAGACCTAAAAACTTTTCAACATTTAAGCTAATGATAAGTAATTAAAGGAGCAGTGGGAACCACCTTCCATTGTTAATTATTTCACTAACTTTTTCTTATTCAGAAACATTATTAGGCGGCACCTGGGTGGCTCTGTAGGTCAAGGATCTGACTCTTGATTTCAGCTCAGGTCATGATCTCACAGTAGTTAAGACCAAACCCTGCCTCGTTCTGCGCTGGGCATGGAACCTGCTTAAGATTCTCTCTCTCCCTCTCTCGCTGTCCCTCCCGTTTGCACGCATGTGTGCATTCTCTTTCTCTCTCTCTCAAAAAAAGAAACATTATTGATATTTCTCTGTAGAAGGTTATTTTTTTTTAATGTAAACATGATCTTGTTACGTCCTCCTAAAGCCCATAGAAGGCTTTGCAGAGGTCTCAGAATTCATACCTGTATTTACCTACAAGGTTCTGGGTGCTTCCTTCTATAGCCTCATCTTGGATTCTTCTCTTCCTCTTTCTCAGCCCTGGGGCTGCATGGTCCTCCTTCCTTCCTGTGGGCCACACGTGTCTGTGGCTGCCTCCCCTTCCCCTCTAAGTGAAGTCCTCCCGTCCTTCATATCTCACTGCCCCTTCTGGCACAAGTGTTCTTCTCCTCAGGGTCAGTTGTACACAAAATGTTTGTCAGTGCGATTTATATGATTCATGCCTACCTTCTATCCTTGACTTAAGCTCCTAGAAAACAGCGTCCTTGGTGTCTAGCCCAGGACTCAGCACCTAGTAGGTGTTTGGTAATTATGTGTGGAAAAAAATGAATGAAAAATGAAAACATTAGATAATATTAAACTAGTCCGTTTTGCTGACATTAAGCAGGGACAGGTGAGGGGTGCCTGGGTGGCTCAGTCAGTTAAGTGTCCGACTCTTGATTTCAGCTGAGGTCATGATTTCACAGGTCATGAGTCTGAGTCCCCATCGGGCTTCCCACTCTCAGCACGGAATCCTGCTTGGGATTCTGTCTCTCCCTCTCTCTCTCTCTCTCTCTCTGCCTTTCCCCTGGTTGTGTGTGCTCTCTCTCTCTCTCTCAAAATAAATAAATCACACTTAAAAAAAAAAGGGACAGGTGAATACATGCAGTTTGTATTGGGACTTATAGTACATTTGAAATCAGGAAAATCCCACTTGAAACCAGGCTCAGGGTCACAGACTTTAGAAAAGTGCTGTCCAGGGGCACCTGGGTGGCTCGTCGGTTAAGCATCAGACTTTGGCTCAGGTCGTGATCTCACAGTTTGTGGTTTTGAGCCCCGCTTCGGGCTCTGTGCTGACAGCTCAGAGCCTGGAGCCTGCTTCAGATTCTGTGTCCCCCTCTCTCTGCCTCTACCCACTCACACTCTGTCTGTCTCTCACTCTCAAAATTAAATAAAACACTAAAAAAAAAAGTAAGAAATAAAAGAAGAAAACTGCTGTCCAGTAGAACTATAATACGAGCCACATAGGTAATTTAAATTTTCTAGTTGTCACGTTTTAAAAAGTAGAAGAAACTACTAAAATTAATTTAATAATACATTTGGATTTATCCAATGTAGTCAGAATATTATTTCAACAAAGAATCTGTCCAAAAATTGTCAACAATATGTTTTATATTATCTTCTTATTGTACTAAGACTTCAAAATCTGGTGTGTATGTTACATTTACAGCCTATCTAAATAAGGACTAAACACATCTCAAATGCCCAAGAGTCACATATGGCAATATTAGTGCATTTAGGACCATTTTACATACAAAAGAGTTGATGGTAAAGCCTTTCATTGCTTCCAAAAATCAAATTAAAATGTTTGCATTGAGGAGCGCCTGGGTGGCTCAGTCGGTTAAGCATCCAACTTCAGCTCAGGTCACGATCTCATGGTCCGTGAGTTCGAGCCCCGCATCGGGCTCTGGGCTGACGGCTCAGAGCCTGGAGCCTGCTTCCGATTCTGTGTCTCCCTCTCTCTCTCTGCCCCTCCCCCGTTCATGCTCTGTCTCTCTCTGTCTCAAAAATAAATAAACGTTAAAAAAAAAAAAATGTTTGAATTGAAATAACAAAAGATACCGAGTATTTACTACCAAGTGCCACAGTCAGAGCCCAAACACAGTTCTATCCTCCACACGTTGAGGCCCTTTTTACAGTGATTCCCTTAAGATCTGACATGCTGAGCATGGATGTCTAGGAATAAGAAGGTCTCGGGGCTGCCTGGACACACCAGCACAAAGCAATGTTGGCAGGTCTTGCTTCTGTCCTTCCCTCTGAAGATCGGTAACCATGGGAGGGAGCACACAGTACGCCCTGGCTCTCTCCCCTTTGCTTCCAACAGAGTAGCTACACTGGTGCTCTGCGGGCAGTTTGGGAGGCTTCACAGAGCCATGAAGGGTGAGAGGCAGCGTCGGCTGCGGGCAAAGCTCGGTCGGAAACGACAGCTGGCGTGTTTTCCTGCAACACTCAGATTGCCTTTGGGTTCTAATTGCCAAGCTCTGTTCCTTTATTCTTTCGAATTTGCCTTATTGCTTCCAACGTCTTTAAAGCTGTCTTCGTCTAGCCTTCGTGACCCAACATCCACTCTCTCCATCTGCCCTTTCTCGTCACTTTGGCCATTCCCCTACTTTCCACAAAACTGTGCATATAGTGCGCTCTCAACCAACTTTGCATCTTTTGGCAACCATTTAGGAAGGAAATGGCTGGCATCTCACTCTTCTTCCGGCCATCTAGATAGGTAGGGGTAACACTAATGGTTGCAGAGTGCCCTCTGTAAGCAACCTACAACATATATGGTATATGTAATAATGTAACAAGAAGAAATGTAGATTTCATTATCCTTTATACAGAATTAACTCAATATGCATAGTTAGATTTTAGAGCAAAAAAATGTCTCTAGTTATTTAGTTAGTATGACCCGGAAAGAACTGAAGAGTAGCACACCTAGACAGTGTTTGCCCTGTACATGACTAAGGGTGCAAACACTTGTCCTTACTAGTTACAACCTAAGCCAACTTGAAACTTACTAAGAAGAGGACACTTAAGTGGTGTTTGTTTTCTGAGTTAAAAAAAAAAAAGTAACAAGGTTCTCTCTTGTTTTGAAGGTTTATTTATTTGAGAGACAGAGAGAGAGAGAGCAGGGGAAGGGCAGAGGGAGAGGGAGAATCCCAGGTAGGTTCTGCACTGTCAGTGCAGAGCCTGACGCAGGGCTCGATCTCACAAATTGTGAGATCATGACCTGAGCCCCAAATTGAGAGTCCAACGCTCAATGACTGAGCCACCCAGACACCCTGGTTCTCTGTTGTTTGGGTTGCAACTTACCTTTACAGTTTTTCTCTTGGTAGATAAGAGAAACATAAAAAGCAACATTTCATATGCAAAGTACCAGATATTCAGAAATCGGGTCATACTTGAAACTATAGCTCAACTGTGTTCCAGAAACCTGAGGTTAGACAAGTCTATGATAGCACCGCAAATATCTGATCTTTGTTCAGCCTCTTTGCACAGTTACTGAGTGGGCCATATATAAATGATGATTTGGACTGCATGATCTCCAAGATTTTTACAAATCCATGTTTCAACATCTGCTGGTCTTCGCTATGGAGACAACGAATGTCAGTATTTTGAGAGCTTAGAGGGAAGGAACTATTATATCATTGATTTCTATGAACTAGAGACACTGGACAGAGCTGATAAAGATTTCTTGTCCAATTAGGTACACTTACCTTATGAGCTAGGGCATCAACGTTTGGTGAGGCAAAGTGCATTGAAGGAGCCAACACAAGCCATTTGCTTCTGTGGTCTATTTCACTGTATGACTTACCATCAGACCTACACAAATAAACTTTTTTACCCATAGTTTATCATCCTTTGCAAGTAACATCCATTTAGTTCTCAATTCATGTTGATAGTGACTGAAATCATAGTTCAGTGAGTGCACAATTTGATTATTGATGTACATACAAAGAATCATGTGAACGAAAGATCAGTTAAATATTTGAGAAAAGCCCAAAGGTAGTTGTAGTTTACTGTTTTTAAATAAAATTATTTAGTTAGGTCTTAATTTCTTTTTTTTTTTTTTTAATTTTTTTTTTCAACGTTTTTTATTTTTTATTTTTGGGACAGAGAGAGACAGAGCATGAACGGGGGAGGGGCAGAGAGAGAGGGAGACACAGAATCGGAAGCAGGCTCCAGGCTCCGAGCCATCAGCCCAGAGCCTGACGCGGGGCTCGAACTCACGGACCGCGAGATCGTGACCTGGCTGAAGTCGGATGCTTAACCGACTGCGCCACCCAGGCGCCCCAGTTAGGTCTTAATTTCTATAGCAGCTTCAGTGAATTATAAGGTATTTAAGAACTTTAAAATACATTTGGCTTTATGGATCCCAACTTGGCTCATAATCCACATGCCTTCTCACTCCTGAACTCTATGATCTTGGCCGAGTCACTCTGCCTCCCTGTGCCCCAGAGCCTTCCAAAGGGGTTTAGACTATAGCTGCCAAAGTTCACGTCTGCAACTAAGACGAAGGGTTTTATTTTTAGGTACATTGTAGGTATATGCGTGAAGAGGCCCACAGAAGGGTACATGCTTTCGTTATCCTTTGTCATGAAATACACTTTAGCATCTGGTGTCCTTTTCTTTCCATAAACATGCTGAGTCACTGAGCTAGTCGGAATGAATTCTCTGATCTGCTCTCTGATCTGCTTTCTCCAGCCTAATAGAATGTCAGACATATTATGCTGTTTAAAAATTCTTATGCAGTGGGTGATGGACATTGAGGGCCTCTTGGGATGAGCACTGGGTGTTCTATGGAAACCAATTTGACAATAAATTTCATATTAAAAAAATTCTTATGCAAAATCACCAATCATTCCTAAATGATCAGTACTATAACAGTTTGGTATACTGTGATTTGTTTTATGAGTGATCTTAAATCCCTAATGACTTGTTTCCTACAGAAGGATTTTCTTTCCCCTTTATATGCTGGGGAGTGTCAGAGATGAGTTCCACTAAATATGAAAGGAGCCAGTGTCTACTGTCACTTAGCTTAATGGTTTTGAGTTTCATCTATGCTGTTGCCTGTATTAATTATCTGTTTTTTTTATTGCTGAGTAGTATTCTATTGTATGGATGTACCATTATTTATCTATTCACCAATTGGTGGGATTTCACTTATTTATCATTTTTGGTGTTTATGAATAAAGCTGCTATAATTATTTGCATATAGGTATTCTCATGGGCATATGTTTCATTTCTCTTAGGTAGTTCTGGGACACATGTAAGTGTATGCATAACTTCATAAGAAACCATCAAACTCCTTTCAATGTGGTTTTACTATACTGTGTTCCCACCAGCAATGTCTGGAAACTCCAGTTGCTCTAAGTCCTTGCTGACCCTTGATATTAATAGACCGTTTACATATTATTTTTTATTTTAGCCATTGTGATAGATCCTGCTTCCCTTTCCTATCTCCATAATGATATTCTGGGCATCTTTGTGGTCCCACGAAAGCCCTCTTTTCTCCTGTTAGGCTGACAGTTTGGCCAAATGTTTTTATTAAGTCGTGCACATTCACTTCTGTGAGATCAGGTTCTCTATCAAGTGGAGCATAGCTAGGGGTCAGGTGTTCTGAATTGCCTTTTGTCAGCAGGTTGAGTTGGTTGGAACACGACACTAATGACTCTTCAGGATTAATAAAATTAAGCCTATTTCACTACGGAGACTGCTCCTATAATCCCGTCTAACTGCTTCATCCTAGAACCCTTCCTAACAAAGAACTCCAAAGAGAATAAATGCTTCGGTGGAAATTTATCATCAGCAGAGAAAAAAACTCTAAGCTGCATATTCAGTTATTATTCAAACTCGCTACGAAATGAAGAGAGTCAAGCTGAACAACAATGGGCTAAAGGACTTTTAATTGAAATGTCACTTTCACTATTAAACAAAAAAAGCCATTGCTGTGATGTGTGATAAAAGTTGATGGTGTCCTATTTCTTTGCGTGGAATTGCTTTTCTCTCATCACTGACTTAATTTGATTGCACCAGTTTGTCAGCTGTCACGTTTGGGTTTCCTCTGCTGCAAAATATAGATAATGGTAGTCTATGCAGTTTAACAATCATGCACCAACATTTGGTTTCTTATAATCAAGATGAACTAAGAATTATATTTCCCCCATAACTTTGGAATAATAAGAAAGTCCAACACTTTCTTTTTTGTCTGTCTTGTACTTTACAGGTGGCTTGTTTAATATCTTGCGTTCTTGTCCTGATAGTCATCTATGCCATAGGACCTTTGCTTTACTGGCTGCCCATGGTACAGTAGTCCTTTTTCAATATCTACTTGTCAACATTACTTTTAATGAAATCATTGTATATTAAAATGTCTTACGAGAGTGGATTCAATGATCCTGCATATGAAAGCCACGTGACATAAGTAATGATTGAATGAAGGGAAGGTGGACAGAGGCCACCTGTGATGGGGGAGGAATGGGAAAGGACCGTGGCTGTTTTCTATTTCTTAGGCTCACGTGTAAACGTGGCATTGTGGAATTAAATTTATTCCGGGCTCATTTGGAGGGGAGAACTGGGCAATCTCTGTTATAAGAAATAGGCTTTGGAAGAGCTTTATCAGAACTTGGACTGTTGGAAAAAATGTGTGCAGGGCAAAGGAGTAGGAAATCAAATACATCTTGCCACCTTTGATACATCTTTATACAAACCGATTCAGAACACCAGTGTTAACCAGTGTTTACCTTGTTTTTCATAAGCCTGGGGCACCAATGTGACCCAAGTAAGTTCCTGGTCTTCTGGGGGCCAGAGACCATCTCAATCCTGTCTTGTTCTAATTCTTCATTCATATAGTGAGAATAAATCATTTCCACAGGAGGATCATCTAATAATCAAGTTCACTTTTCCAGAGAGTTATAAATATCTTCAGGTGAAACCAGATAATTGATATTGAAGGCAATTATCAAGAGATATATAATATAAATATTTAATTTTCTGCAACAAGTTTCAAATGGCAGTAGATAATTAAAGAGTACATTCAGCTATATAACATACACCCTTATTATTCATGACTTTCCTTTTTTTCTTTCTTGTGTTTTAGAATGGCGTTAAGTTTTACACTGTGATTTTCTAAAATTGATAGTATATTCCTAAAGTGCAATAATAGGTTGGTTCTAAACAAAATGAGTATTGTTTTAGTCTTCTAAATGGTGATTGCTTTTCTCTAGTAAGTACTTTAAAAACAAACAAAAATACCTTGGTCCTTTTAAATTCAGATTAAAATCTTTATCTTCTTCATCAACTTATTTCCTATTTATAGTGTGTTCTCGCAAGTATTATTGTCGTGGGATTGAAGGGAATGCTAATACAGTTTCGGGACTTAAAAAAATACTGGAATGTGGATAAAATTGATTGGGTAAGTAGATATTTGACCTAAAATTACTGTCTTTGGCTTGACCATGTATTGCAAAATCAGCTTTTAATATTTTTATTTGCAGAAAAATAGTTTTGGCCATTTGAGACTTGTCCGCTACTTGTAAACTACTGTTTATTTTTTTCAGACTGTTGAGGCATTAAAATAGAATATGTCTTTATAAGAAACAGAAGTGGAATTTTGTCCAATTTTGATTGATGTTTTGTTTGAGAACTTTGAAGTTTATTTATGTATTTTGAAAGAGAGAGAGTGCAGGCGGAGAAGGGGCAGAGAGGGGGAGAGACAGGATCCCAAGCAGGCTCTGCACTGTCAGTGCAGAGCCCAACATGGGGCTTGAACTCAAGAACCGTGAGATCATGACCTGAGCTGAGGTCGAGTCAGACACTTAACCGACTGAGCTGCCCAGGCACCCCTTTTGCTTGAGAACTTATAAAGAAATGCTAGCTAAATCGAATGGACTGGAGATTCCATTATGAATTGATTCTGGAAGTGAAGTTCATCAAGGAAGTGCACACTAATAGAAGACATATGAAGAACTGTCATTAATTGCTAAGAAACGTGTTACATTAATATAGGGTGAATGTATATTTTTAAAAAATTTTTTAAAGTTTATTGACTTATTTTGAGAGAGAGACAGAGAGAGCAAGCAGGGGAGGGGCAGAGAGAGGGAGAGAGAGGATCAATCCTAAGCAAGCTGTGTGCTGTCAGCACGGAGCCCTACACGGGGCTTGAACTCACGAACCATGAGATCATGAACTGAGCCGAAACTAAGAGTTGATGCTTACCCGACTGAGCCACCCAGGTGCACCAATTGGGAAAGAAATAAGGTTCCGCCAGGAAATTGTGTGGCCCTACGTTTAGCCCTTGCCACCCCCTATAAAGACTCCTCTACCTAAAGGAAGGATAGCTTCATACGTTTGCCAGCAAAGGAGGGACAAATGGATTTGAAAGCCCCACTCCGACAACAAAGGAGTGTATCTGTGGGCACAGGTAAACTTAACAGTGACCATATTCCTTCTAAACATAAAAAGTCTCATTTTAGTTTTAGAGGGGTTACATTGAGAGGAGCATTATGTTAATTGGGTTTTAGGGGATTAAATCATACTGAACAATGATAAAGTGTGGCTTCTGCTAACAGAAATGTATGACATACTAATTCTAGAGAAATGTGTCCGTGTGGGAGCATCCAAAGTTCGTTCTCTTTCCCATATGGGTAAAGTATTTCGTAAGTACCTTCTGTTTATTATGACATTCATCATATTGAAATGCAATTAGCTATATATCCCCCCTCCTTCAGAATCTTTGTTCCGACTTTGGGTGCCTACTTTGTGATGGTGCCTACTTTCATAATACTTCCCTCAAGGCTCAGTACCCTCCCGCAGTACAATGCTGGGTGCTGCCGGAGTCCAGCTCCAGCAGGTCCAGGGGTTCCTGAAGGATGAACGGCGTCGGCAAAAAAGTTAAAAAAAAAAAAAATAAAATAAATAAATAAATAAATAAATAAATAAAAATGGGCACAGACAACAGTGGCGTGTTGAACTGGCTGCTTTATTGTGGCAAACGTGGCATTATATTTGTTAGCAATTTCCTCGTAGCGTACGTCATCTATGTTTTCTGGCATTACCTAATTCTAAAAATGTGCCAATATGTAATCACCCTTCAAGGAATAACATGGTTATTTTCTCATAATGTTTCCTCCTGCCCTTCACTTATTAATTTCTTCATATTATTTTCATTATGTATCTACGTTTATCTATAATCTATAAAGCGTTTGCTTTGCTGTTTTCGTGAAAAGCCATCTATCTCTCAACACCTCAAGTGGAACAGTTACAGGGACATGACCTCTTAGTTGTTTTCCCAAACCATTTGTGGTTTGAGGAACAAAAGGGTTCGCCTTGGTCCGAGGTGCCAGGAGGGGGCCAAGAGGGCCTTAGAAACCCACGCCTTATACATTCTCAGAGAGACAATGCACCTAGGAACTAATGAACCATTCTGTACTTTAACCGTCTAGGTTCAATCATCATCTGGAATGCCTCCTGGGGGCCAAGTGGGCCTAGGGGATGGAGTTAACCTGTGCCCACAGATACACTCCTTTGTTGTCGGAGTGGGGCTTTCAAATCCATTTGTCCCTCCTTTGCTGGCAAACGTATGAAGCTATCCTTCCTTTAGGTAGAGGAGTCTTTATAGGGGGTGGCAAGGGCTAAACGTAGGGCCGCACAATTTCCTGGCGGAAACTTATTTCTTTCCCAATGGTTCTTTTCCCAGGGGGCCTGTCGAGGGCAATTCCCCAACAGACAATTCCCCAGGTGCTTTTATTAAGGCCAAATTACATAAAAGCGGGAGCACGAGAAGCTTCACTGTCCGTGGGCCGCCCTGCAGTCCCGATCCGTCCACCGCCTGGGCCGTGCCATCAGGCTGGTTGGATAGCTCGGCTTCCAGCAGGGTGCCATGAGGAATGCAGAGATAAATAAGAACTACTTGTCTCCTCCCGACACTTAACATTTGTGCAGGAAGCAGACATAGAAACATTAACTTACTATGAAAGGCATGCTACAACATGACCCGGAAGCAAAAATACAAGCTTGGGGGGGGAGGGGGACACCAGGGTGGTTCAGTCAGTTAAGCATCTGACCTCAGCTCAGGTAATGATCTCACGGCTCATGAGTTTGAGCCCCGCATCGGGCTCTGTGCTGACAGCTCAGAGCCTGGAGTCTGCTTGGGATTCTGTGTGTCCCTCTCTCTCCACCACACCCTCACTCGCACATGCACATGCGCTCTTTCTCTCCCAAAAATAAACATTAAAAATATTTTTTAAAATGTACAAGCTCAGAGCTGGGAAAAAAATGGAGGCCGGACCATTTAGTTTGGACTGGGTCAATAAAAAACACTCCGACAGCAGAGCTGAAATGTGAATTGAGACTTGAAGGAACTGTATTTGATCGGCAGGCCAAGAGGTTAAAATTAGCCAGACTGCTGGAGGATCATGGCTTTTTAAAGGTGATATGTGTGAAGTAGCACATGGAAATAGAGAAATTAGAAGATGCAGACTGAATTACAATTTATTTGGTAACTCAGATAAAGGTAATCCTAAGGAACTCATTAATTACATAAGACGGAGCACATTACCATATTGGAAGGGAAGAGATGCCAGGGAAGGCTTCTTCCAGGAAATGATGGGTAGAACATCTAGTAACAGATGGGATATAGAAATCACCGAAAGGAGAAATAAGAATGAGATTTGTGTATTAGAAGGATTGCTTGAGTAATTTAGGGAAGGTGGATGAAACTGTGTTAGTAAGTCAGGCAGATAAGTGAGGAAAGCCTGGAACAAAACTGAGACCAGGAGGTTCAAGAGGAAGAAATAAGCTTGAAAAATATTTAAAACATTGCATTAATTGGTCCTCACCACCAATTCATCATATACAGTGCATCAGTCTAGAACTACTTCTGAGTTTCTAGTTAGGAACATCATTGCAGGAAGATGATGTCATTCAGTTATAGAACATGGAAGATTGTTTGAAGGCATTTAGTGGTTACTTTTAGTTAGTTGTTTTTGTTTTTTTTTTTAATACAGGTTCTCATTCCTGAGTTATTTTTTTCAATTCATCTCTTTGTTTTCTGTATGTCATCAACAAGTAGTTTTTCAAGAAAGGCTCATGTGTTTTATATTCCCTTTTTTTTTTTTTTTCCTTTCATAGTAGAAGGAAGTTTTTGACTGAGTCTAACATGCTTCCCTCAGGACTGTTTAGACTTGGCACTGTCTTTGGGTATTGAGGGATAAGGCAGAGAAATCACAGGTCAACATGTTTTTTTTTAAGTTTATTTATTAATTTTGAGAGAGAGAGAGAGAGAGAGCAAGCATGAGCAGGGGAGGGGCAGAGAGACGAGGAGAGAGAATCCCAAGCAGGCTTTGCACTGTCAGTGCAGAGCCCCATGTGGGGCTCAAACCCATGAACTGGGAGATCATGGCCTGAGCTGAAATCAGGAGTTGGACACTAAACCAACTGAGCCACCACGTGCCCCAACATGATTTGTTATCTTATCTGAATTAGTTTTTCAGCATGGATGCTCAGTGAAAGTCTTACCTGCCCATGAATTTGGTGATATTATCAGAATATTTCTTGTGCCTGAATACCCAGTATCGAATTCCTATGAGAGTGACATACATTTTTTATCCCAAAATTAAGGATTATATACAAATTTTTTCTTCTAATATATTTTTGAACATTTTTTTTCAAACTAGATGTTCTTTTAATGAATTATATATTTTCTGATTTTATTTTGTCTTTTTGTATCTATACATTTTCCTATGATTATTTTTGGGAGTGTGTATGTGGTTTCTCTGGGCTATTTACTGTGTCTCTGGTTATGGATTTCTAGTTGTGATTACCCTTTTTTTTTTTAGCTTTATATATGGATTTTATCTCTAATGTTTTTATTTCCATCCACATCCTTTTCTGAATTCTTCCAGCTTATTTTTTAATCTTTCAGGTTTTTTTTTAAATACAGTTTTTCTTCTTTGACCTTTCAAATCTATTTATGTGTGTGTGTGTGTGTGTGTGTGTGTGCGTGTGTGTGCGTGTGTGTGTGTGTTGTATGTGATTATATTGCCTATTACATGTCTAAATCTACCCTCTGTCTCTGTTTCATTGTTTTCTTTCTTTCCCCCATTTCTATGAATAAGTCCCTTGTTGATTCTTTTATGATTATAGTGCATTTTTAGTGGACCTGTTTGCTGAAAAATAATGTGGGAAGGGCACTAGAGCAGCCCACGGCTCTGATGTAGGTATGTCATCAGAAGATTTGGCCCTTGTTGAAACAAAGCCTCACAATCACGGGCTCTCTTGTGACCTGACACTCGCTGCCTTCTCTCCATTCTTCACCTGGCTCCACCTCTGTCAGTCTCCTACTCTTAGGAAGCAAGGATGCAAGCAATACAAATGGCATTTCATTTTGCTGCTCTTCTTTCTATGGTATCAAATATAGATTAGATGCATGCATTTCCTTCTGTGGTGGCCCACCATTGCCCCAAGAGCTTAGAGCTCTCATCAGAAGATTACTATATAGAATTTAAAAAGCCGTTACATTCATTTCAAGAAATCTATAATTGATTGAAATTTGGGGATAAATGTGTTGGCTTCCAGTGTCCTCCTTGATATCATCCAAATTTCACAGTATTTGTCAAATCTACACCATATTTAAAATTTTTGTAATGTTTATTTTTGAGAGAGAGAAAGAGCATGAGCAGAGACGGGGCACAGAGAGAGGGAGACACAGAATCCAAAGCAGGCTCCAGGCTCTAAGCTGTCAGCACAGAGCTGGACGTAGGACTTGAACTCATGAACTGTAAGATGGTGACCTGAGCTGAAGTCGGACGCTTAACTGACTGAGCCACCCAGGTGCCCTACACCGTATTTTATAGTTAAGAGTCGTGACCATGTTCTTGTTTCATTGAAACTGGGTTTTCCTCCCTATACATTCATTCTTTATATTGTTTTGGATGGATTTTAATAGAAGGTAGTAGACTAAAAATGCTTTTAATATACTATCTAAATCTGCTATCCAAATCTATACTTAAAAATATAATCCTGGCAGCGGTATGGCAAATGGCTTACAGTGCTGATAACAAAAGCAGGAAGTTAAATAGGCTGTCAGAATAGTCTAGGCAAGACATAGTAAAGTGTGAATTAGGGCAGTCTCAGTGAATTGAGAAGATGGTATGGTTTGAGATAAGTTTTTATTAATAATTGATACGACTTGGGAAGTGATTGGACAAGTAGATAAAAGAAGAGAAAGTAAATATGATTCCATGGTTTCTGATTGTAGTGTCTTTAAAAAAATTTTTTTTAATGTTTATTTATCATTGAGAGACAGAGAGAGACAGAGCATGAGCAGGGGAGGGGCAGAGAGAGGAGGAGACACAGAATCCAAAGCAGGCTCCAGGCACTGAGCTGTCAGCACAGAGCCTGATGCGGGGCTCAAACTCACGAACTGCGAGATCATGACGTGAGCCAAACTCAGACGCTCAACTGACTGAGCCACCCAGGCGCCCCTCTGATTGTAGTGTCTTGAAGAATATTAGTAATAAAACAGAAAGAACATTGAAGGAAGGGGAGATTTGCGGGGGAAGTTATTGAGTTTGCATTTGGACATACTGGGTTCATTGATGGTATTGGTAGACAGTTTGATAAATGGTTTAATAGCTCAGAATTGGTAGTCTCTATGTAGAGGTGATAGTTGAAAATTTGGAATAAATAGTATGGTGTGGGCAAAAAGTATGGTTGAGAAAGGTGACGAGGATATAGCAAACGCATGATGGTTGAATGAAACATTGGGTTTAGCTTGACAAAGCCCTCCTAAGATTGAAGTGGACAGGTATCTCTTAGTTGCTAAGGAACAACAGTGAGAAGCCGTGGATGACCTGGATATGATCTGGGCAGAGCACTTATTGTCAGAATATTACACAGACTTTTTGGATATAGGTTACATTACCCAAGGTAGAATACATCCAGATTACTCAATAGATAGAATATATCTAAAACATCATGGATGTGGAGTTACCAAAGATGTGTGTATATGTAAAATAATTTGAAGGTTGAAATTTTAAACAGTCACGTGAGGGGCACGTGGGTTGCTCAGTCAGTTGAGCATCCGACTTCGGCTCAGGTCATGATCTCACAGTTTGTGAGTTCAAGCCCCGCATCGGGCTCTGTGCTGACGGCTCGGAGCCTGGAGCCTGCTTCGGGTTCTGTGCCTCCTTCTCTCTTTGCCCCTTCCCCACTTGTGCTCTGCCTCTCTTTGTCTCTCAAAAATAAATTTTAAAAAATGTAAAAAAAAAATTCAAAAAAAATGTTTTGAAAAGTCATGTGAGCAGTCATCACATGAAAAATTAGAAATTTTTATTTCTTTAAAATTTTTTACAGTTGAATACTGATTCCACTTTGAGTTATAGATCAAAACCCTGAGGTAATGAGGGAATAGGAATCCAAAATGACGCCTGACTCATTAGCTCAGAGCTGAGTTTGAATAACTGAACAGTGAGAATAGAATTCACAGCTACAGAAATATAATAATGTATATCAATCACCAAAACAGACCAGGAAGAGGTAAAGCGATTGAGTAGCTGCTCAATGGGGCAAGGGTTTATGTGTTTATGTGTTTTCGACTTGAGGTCAGCTTTAGGGTTAACTTGTGTTTAGAGGCTATCAGTGCCAGTAGAGGAGGGATCAGGTGGTAACACATAATGAAAAAATAGGGGCCTGAGAGTTAACTAATTCCTTATAACTGAAAAACAACACTTGGATCTTTAGTTGAAATTGTTACAGAACCATGTGGGGACTTACTCTAACCAATGGAACTATTTACTGGTCTATGTTGTTAATTTACATTTGATATTTTTTTCAAAACTATAAATGTAGCCCTGGGAAACAACTAAGCAATGGGAACCTAACTCACAATAGATGATGTTGTGGGAAAGTAAATATGCTTTAAAAATAGAACCAGATGGTACCAAAATTTTTGGTTGCTTTGATAAATCAAGGCCTCTGGGCCCTGCGGTTTTTTAAATGGCAGGGACCAGGATCCTCAGTTCCCTATGCTATATTGAATCACGGAGGTTGGCCATGAGGAATTGGGACTTAGAAGCTTTTGGTGAGGTCTTGTCCTGCCACACCCAGGCGGTTCAGTCAGTATTAGGAGATGAGTAAGAAACAAAGCAATCATGGCAAATTGAAGTAATGGTCAAAAACTTGCAGCCTTATTTTGTATGGGATGAAGCATACTGTAATACACTAGGGAGGAAAAATTACACTTATACAAATGAAACTCAAATGACTGTCTTTTTGCCTGACTAGAGGAAAAACATCTCCGTGTCTACCTATAGGATGACAGGCTGAGGATGATGTCATAATAAGTGCTAACTTAGCATTACATTTCTTGGTGATGGATCTGAACATGGGAACACTTCAGATATATTTTCTTGGGGCACCTGGTTAGCTTAGTCAGTTAAGTGTCTGACTCTTGATTTTGGCTCAGGTCATTATCTCATCATTCATGAGATGAAGCCCCGCATCTGGCTCTGCACTGACAGCATGGACCCTGCTTGGGATTCTATCTCTCCCTCTCTCTCTGTCCCTCCCCTTCCTCCCCCCCCCCAATAAATAAATACATAAACTTAAAAAATAGTATATTTTCTTTTTTACTCCAGAATGGTTGTTTCTTCTATATCAAAAAGAATTTTCTAGATAAAAACTTCCTCCATTTGTGTCCAATGGTTTAGGTTTTCAAAATAACCCATCGTGAAAAACAGTTCAAGCTCCATTTAGATAAATAATACAAAGGAAAAGCATTTTGAGTAAAAAATGCTATTTAGAAACATTTGCTTCAAACTGGTCTCACCCAGCACCACAAGAATCTGTGCTATAGTCAGATTAGATAAAGAAGTTTCTAACTTTTTCATTTGCAAATAAATTGAATTAGGTTGTTGAAGATGTTTTAAAGTGATAATATAGACATTAGGACAGAAAGAAGTCAACTTGGAATTGTATGCATAGGTAAAGTAATGCAGATAATTTGGAGGAAAGAGAGAGTTTGAATATTTTGTTGATCTACAATTTGATAAATGCAGGATTTTCTGTTTAAAAAATATAACCTTCTGGACTTCACAAATTATTTTGCTTTTAAAGATTTTTTTTTTTTGTCAGTAACAAACTTAGAAATGTCAACTACATACAGTATTTGGTTGCTGATTATAACTTCAGGTGGTGGACAAAACTGCAATAATGTTGGAATCCCAACTAAAGGAGAAAAAGATCTTTCTTGCAATCTTCTGAAATATTTCCAACGGCTAAGTTGGCTCAGATTTTTTAGCTTTCAGAATTTCATAAGAAATTGCCTCTTGCAAATAAAAGTATAATAATCTTTAGAGTAGCTGATCTAAAGGTGGCCTTGGTAGTATTTGAGTCAGTTGTTTTAACCATTAGGGCTTGAGGGTCTTACTACATTAGTTCTGTGTATAGCAATCCTAGAAAACAGAAATTGTTGGGAATGACCAAAAATCTGCTAACAATTGCTTGTAGTATTATTATATTAAACGAGAAAACAGTGGAAAATTATGGCAATGCTTTTGAATCATACACATCAACCAATTATTTACAGATATTTAAATAAAGTGTTGTTGGGGATTGAACTAAGGGCTGGCAGTTTCTAGATATAAAAGAATGTGCCTTTTCCCCACCTTTGCCTGCTGAGAGTCTCATGGGACCAGGATTTGTTTCTGTGTTCCTGGGCTTCTGTTCATCACTTTTTAAATAATCTGTTCTTGCTGAGGGTTTTGTTTACAGGAATGCTATAGAATAAGATGGTGAGAAATTTAACGATCATAAGAGGAGAGAATACCAAAGGACTTGCATCTTCGGTTTCCTGTTTCTCTTCTAGGGCATCTGGGTCAGTACATACGTATTTACAATATGCTTTGCTGCCAACGTGGGGCTGTTGTTTGGTGTGGTCTGCACCATAGCTATCGTGATTGGTCGCTTCCCAAGGTAAGATCTTACTTAAATGCTGTTTGTTTTGACACAGTAGCAAAGTATATGGTATTGCCAGTTACTTTGATTTGTGTGGAATATTTAGTGCTATTCTCGTGTTTTACTTGGCATCAGAGAATTAGAGATGAAAAGAAAAGGTTTTATCTATGTAATGATACATAACAGTATTGGTTTTAAGTAAGAGAAATATCTTGTCCACACTATAGAGTATATAAAATCTTGATATCAAAGTAAATAAACTCACAGCCAAACTATATCATGGAGCTGGTTTTTCTTTTTTTTTTTAGTCAAGTGAGGGGGACATATTATTCAATGACCATATAAAATCTAGATCATTTAGAAAATTAAATAACTTCAGTAAATTTAATTTTTCAGAAGCCAGATTTTTATACATATAAAGATTTCTTCTAGATAATTTACTGAAGAATTCTAGATCATATATTGAAGATTGTTACTGCACATCTGTAAGCCATTCCCCTATTTTGACCAATTCTTTTTTCTACTTTCTCAGTGTTCCTCATCTGATAATGCTTCTACTCATGTCTCATCCTTCTCTTGAAATTCTTTGTGAAATAATATACTTCAAAAATTTTTACATTTTATCTGTGTAGATTCTATAAAAAGATTTCTGTAGAAATCTGTCTGTGTAGATTCATCAGTATCTGGTCCTATCTTGCCATTGACTCTCTCTTTACTTCTTTTTCCCCTAAAACAAGATTTCCCCAAACACCATATACTCTCTTATAATTCTTTTTGTCAATCTGCCTCTTATGGCTTATAGAGATGGGGCTCTGGGAACCCAGATGAGGTCAATTATATTTATTAACCTCTATTCAGATGTCTCTAGTGTTACACTCTATTCCTGAGAATCCCAGAGAAATAGAGATTTACCCATGTTTTATGCACAAATGCGATATAAAATTTTAACTATTATGGGTATGTTCTAATTGTTAAGATAAAATGACATCCTTTTTGCATTTTCATTCTTAATGTAGTGATCAGGAAGTGACATTTTATTTTTTGTCTGCCTGAATTCTAGAGCAAAGACTCTGAGTATAAAAAACATGAAAGAAATGGAATTTAAAGTGAAGACAGAAACGGATGGCGTAAGTTTAGTTTTCTTTTCCTTTGTGTAATTATTAACAATATTTGTAGTTCAGATAGCTTTAAGGTACCATAAGTAAAGTATGACTTTAAATACATGATTATCTTATTTTTAATTAGCATGAATTTTCAGTGGTATGTGTGACCACCATACGTGTGGCAGTTGACATACAACTAATTTAACAAACAACAAAAAGATCTTGTGTTAGCATTCAGAGAAGATGATAGCATGGTTTCTAGAATTATATCTCACAGTGGAATCATGGCCCACATTAGTTGAGGCATTGGAAACCTCTATTTTACTAGCTAAGTTGCATAAAATAGTCAAACTAAACAGTCTATTCCTAATTAAATGATGGAAGAAGATACGGAATAGGGAAGGAAATAAAGCAAGTTGGGATCATGCTATTGCTTTTATTATTTTTAACACAGTCAGTGAGACTGTATTATTAGCAGAGGGTAATTGAATGGTTATGGAGTGCCAATAGGATTGGCTTCTTGCACAGAGGCCATCTTTTTAAGGAAACAGCTTATGTAAATTGTCTTGCCCTGTCCAGGCTTGGGCAGGCCAGTTGTGTTTGAGCTCTAGTTTCTTGTCCTGAAGGATGACCAAAACAAGTTTAAAGTGAGGAAAAAAATGTTGACTTAAATATTAGCAATTAAAAAATTGGCCTCACTTTCAACCTGCTTTGTAAGTGCTTGGGTAACCTTTTTTTCCCCTCTATTTTTCATATGTACTTGTTTTGGTACCTCATGATTGCCCTCAGAACAAAGAGAACTGGGCTCCCACCAGAAGGACCAATTGTCAGAGTACTTCTGAGTAGATTAGAAGTAGGAAGTAGCACCGGGAGTCTTTCTGTGACACCCAGGGAAATGTGTGTGTGTGTGTGTGTGTGTGTGTGTGTGTGTGTGTGTGTGTATTTAAATTGAAGGATAATTAACATACACTGTTGTATTAGATTCAGGTGTACAACATAGTGACTCAATATTTGTATACATTATGGCTGTGTTTTTAGATTTCTTTAACATTTCTTCATTTTTGAGAGACATAGACAGAACATGAGCGGGGGAGGGGCAGAGAGAGAGGGAAACACAGAATCTGAAGCAGGCTCAGATTCTGTGCTGTGAGCACAGAGCCTGATGTGGGGCTCGAACCCAAGAACCGTGAGATCATGACCTGAACCAAAGTCGGATGCTTAACCTACTGAGCCCCCCAGGTACTCCTGGCTTGTGTTTTTACTAAGTGTGAAAAAGTTTACTTCATAGAGGCCTACTAGAGTTCAGAGCCCTAAGACAGTCCCAGGTTCAAGTTTTCCACCAATGATACCTTTCTTTTCTTTTCTTTTCTTTTCTTTTCTTTTCTTTTCTTTTCTTTTCTTTTCTTTTCTTTTCTTTTCCTTTTTTAATTTTCCACGAGAATTTAGTGCTCACAGAAAGTCCCAAACTGGCTCTAGGGTCCCTAAAGTCTGTATCCACCCTACACGTACAGCTGTGTACATTAGCCTTGACATTGTTAGGTTTGAAACACAATTCGAGTTTGACCATTTTTCAGCTTAAAGATTACTGGTTAATAAATTCTATCTAATCTGTACCTTCGTCTTGGACTAAACATGTGGGAAAGTGAACGAGGGGATTTGTAGGAAGAAAAACATGCCAAAATTCTTCCATATCTTTAAACCTTGACTATTTCCAGTGTTGTCACACACCTGAATCATAACTGTCACATGGACAGCTTAATTTTATTAGAACACTACAATTCACTAACTATTTAATGTTTTGTATCAAAAATAGGAGGAAAAGAACACTAAGAGCAAGATTGGAACATGAGCTGTTAGGTGGGGTTTTTAGCTAACTTCACGCATGGCAGTGCTCTGTCACTCCTCTCCTCCATCCGTGCTTTCCACCTTCTTCACATGAAACACACGTCTGAACTTGGGACACCTCTTTGGGGGGGTGAACTCAACCCCATTGAGAGTTTCTTTCCTGACACAAGTTGAATCTCTATTCCTCAACCAATACGTGCTATTTAAACAAATTCTCTTAACTCAAAACAACATACTGGCCAAATCATGTGATGTGATTGGTGGGTCGATCTTAAGATGTGGGGCTTTGTGATAACTAAATATGACAAGCCCAAGAATAGTTTTATTTTTGGTTTGTGAGAGATTTATTCTTTTTTTTTTTAAAGTTTTTATTTAAATTCCAGTTGGTTAACATACAGTGTAATATTAGTTTCAGGTGTACCTACAGTGATTCAACACTTCCCTGCGTCACCCGGTGCTCATCACAACAAGTGCACCCTTAGTCCCCATCACCTATTTCACCCAACCCCCACCTCCTCCCCTCTGGTAACCATGAGTTTATTCCTTACAATTAAAAGTCTGTTTCTTGATTTGTCTCTCTCTGTAAGAGATTTACTCTTGATTAAAAGTTAATTTGATAAGTTTTTGTTTTCTGAAATTGTTTACTTGTAGCAAATCTCACTTTCTAGAATTTAATCAGTTGTGTAGCTATGGAAACTTTTTGAGATTATGTAGTTTAAAATTTTACCTACTTTAAAAGATGAGGAAGCTGAGAGTCGTCAAATGAATTGTCCAAATTCACATACCTAATGCTGTGTTTTGTTTGTTTTTATCGTTCTTTATCTGCCTGTCTGCTTCATTAATCCCTGGGCTTTCTCTTCTATGCAAGTACTAAAGCCTGAAGGAGTATTGCTTTATTTAGTTGGTAAGGAATTATTCGACAGAATTCACCATCTTCTCCATTTCTAGGTCAGACCCCTGCCCCCAAATGTCGTGGAGAGCATGGTCTGAGTTGCATGTCAACAATTGCTGCCAGGAAGACCTGGGAAATGGCCAGAACAGGCACCTTTTGTTTGGAAACTTTCCTTCTCCCTTCCTGCATCTCTTACCTGCATCCTGGCAACCCAGTGTAATTTAGGCCTGCCCAAAGTGAAACTACCTTCCAGATACTATCTCTTGGTTTCTTTCTCCTAATTAGTACTGTCAGTCCCTTGTAAGGTTATAATTCCAGCCAAAAGAAAGCTATATCATTATGAGGCAAATGACTGACAGTTGATCCTTTAGGACATATTTTCATTAAAAAAATACTGATGGTTAAGTGAATGAATTTTTAGTTTCTAGATTGTATGGAAGAGGTACTTTTGGAAGAGAAGGTCTTCCTGGTACTCTTTGGATATCTTAGGGTGTTGCCTCCCCCAAATCAGTGGGAATAAATGCCATTTTCTGAAAAGATGCAGACTCATCTCAAGGTTATTAATATTTCTTAGGAAACAGGAAATACATATTTTTCTGAAGAAGCATGATAGTATATTAGCTTTTCCAAATAAATTTTAATAATGAAAACCTTGGCTAAGAGATTCTTCCATCGTTGAGTGACATCTGGATTTGTAAGATTTAGACTGTTTGGATAGACTTATCCTCTTTTATTTCAATCAGAACTCTGAATTTATTCCTATTCTCCTCCAAAAGGAAACTCTTCAGCAGGTGAAAATTATCTCAATAAACAACCCACTTGTTTTCCTGAATGCAAAGAAGTTTCATGCTGATCTAATGAATATAATCCAAAAGGAAAATGCCAACAACCAGCTACTGGATGATATCAGCAAGGTAGGAAAGCTAGTTCCTATTACTGTACTACAAATAACCTTATATCGTGATACTAAGATCTGTATCATGGAATATAATACAAGAGTCTTTGGAAACCACTCCCTCATCAAAACTTATATTGTATTATACTTTTTATTTGGTTCTTATAATTAGTTTTTAGGTAATCACTGTCATTCATTCCTTTGTTCATTTATTCATTCATTCAACATACATATAGTGGACATGTGTACTAGGTACTATAACCCTGAGAAAAACAAAAAGACAAATCATTTATTTTAAATGACCTTTTTACCAAGAGAAAGAAGAGTCAGATCCAAATTTAAAAGAGATAGAATATGATAAATGACCTCAGAGAAGCATAAACTGTTGCCATCATTATATTATTATTATAAAAAACTAGCATTCTTTATCTCCACAAGTTATCTTAATTTACAGAGTTATCTTAATTTACAGGATGATTTTATGTAAATAGCTACCTGTAATTATTTGAATCCTTAAACCCCTTAGCACGGACTTTGGAACTAAGCTGCTTGAGTTTGCAAGAACTTAACTGAGTTTATTATTAAACCCTCTGTGATTCAGTTTCCTTATCTATTATTAGGATGATTAAATGAGTTAATATATGGAAAGCACTTAGAATACTGCCTGGCCTACTCAATACTATAAAACATTAGTTAATGTTACTAGTTTGACTGAATGCAAATAATAGCCTCTCCATGAAGCTTTCCATGACTACTCCAGATCACAAACATCTCATTCTCTTATATCCTTGAGTGTGTATTATCCCCAGTCACTTAGGTACATAGGAGGCACTAACTCTCTCATTTCTAGTGGCTCAGGAGCTGTTTAGTAACTCATTCCTGTTCCTTGCAGCTTTATGCTTCTGTCTCTGGGCCTCATACCGATCCATACCATAGAGGCCCTAAATACAGGATCAGTTATAAAAATTTGCTGGGTGCAATGCAAAATGAAAATATGAGTTCCCTTGTTCAACAGTTGCTAAGAATTTCAAGATGGCAATAGAGAGCATTAAACCAAGAAGACCCTTCTAAGCATAGGACCCTGTGTAACTACACAGGTTGCAAGTCCACAAGGCTGGCCCTGCCTGTGTATCTCCAGCCCTGTCTTTTCCTCTCACTGTGCTCTTTAGGATGTCACTTTCTTCAGATTATTAGGAACCCACCTGTGACTTTGGATTGAGAAGAACTTGCACTCATGCCAAAGGTAGATATACATTCCTAGTTGTTCACGTTGGATATGAGGCCTCTTTTTTATTTTTATTTTTTAAATTTTTTAAATGTTTATTTATTCTTGAGAGAGAGAGAAAGAGAGAGAGAGAGAAAGAGGGAGGGAGAGGGAGAGAAAAAGAGTGTGAGCAGGGGAGGGGCAGAAGAGAGGGAGACACAGAATCTGAAGCGGGCTCCAGGCTCTGAGCTGTCAGCACAGAGCCAAATGTGGAGCTCCAACTCACGAGCTAGGAGATCATGACCTGAGCCGAAGTCAGACACTTAGCCCACTGAGCCACCCAGGCGCCCCACAAGGCCTCTTTTTTTAAAGCCTTAAAAAAGTACATTTTTTAGCTGTATTATGAGATAGGTAGGTTCCTGTGGCTGACATAAGCTGACAACCACCATGCACAACAGTATTGTGGGAAAATTTGTCCGGGCTTCCAAATAACCTAATTAACCCACAAGAACTTTGTGGTCTTCTTTTGCCAAAATGTAGATTTACTTCAATGTATCAATGTATGATTCTTTGTAGGCCTTACCATGTCTAGTGGAGTATCTGATGTGAATATTCTTACAAGTAGTTATTTTTTGATAGTTGACAATATTTTCCTTAGAATATTCTCCTGCAAGACTAAAGTTGTTCCAACTTGTTTTTAGAATCGACAATCAGCATATGCTCATCTTGTAGCATATGAAGTCAGAAATAAACCTCACTGACACAGCCTTCTGTGAGGAGGTACCACATACATGATTTTACCAACTTGGGACTTCAGAAATTTGAGTCTGATAATCCGGTAGAGTTCGTTGAATCTGGGTTACTGGTACATAATGACATCCAAAGGGATTCTTTCACTCAGAACTACAATGATAAGGAATGATTTCTTGAGAGGACATTTCACTATGAGAATAATGCAAATATTGTGTGTATTTACATACTGTGAGTTTCGAAGGGTACAATAAACATTCAGATGGTAATCTGGAAGGTCTGATATCTGAGGAATCACGAATAGACCTTTCTTCAGAATGGTTGAATGGGTGGTCTTGGGTAGCATGGATGCTCTTTGGGGCATCTCATATTATCCTTGTCACGCGCTGTCCACCTAGGATATCAACTTCTTGTTTAAGGACCATGCACCTGTTCCAAGTTCAGTTTACAGTCACGAGTCTGCATTAATTAATTTCTACTGCATCTTTACTCCTTTTATAGGGCTCTGCATAGTGGTCCACAGTTCCTAAAGTAGGGTGCTCTGCTGGGGCCTTGGTCTCCTCTCACAGCTACATTTTCAACAGATGGTGGCAATGGAAGGGCATTTAAAACATCCTAGGGCAAGAAGAATCGCATCATATTCAAAACACAAACTGAAAAAGGATTTCCTGTTTTGTTATACTGCAACAATATACTTCCTATATATCATTATTAAATATCTTCCTGAATACGGAAGCTCAGGAGGATCTCAGAGTCTTAGTGTTTATTGGATTCATGTTCATCATTGTATAGGTTATTGATACTCCCGTAATAGTCATCATTTTGTGACCTCACTTTACAAAGCAAGTTTCAATCTGCTGTTTATCCAAAAGTTTCTTTTGCTTAAACAAGGTTTTTTTTTAATAGACTTATTTTTTTGGAAAGCTTCTAGACTTACAAAAAAGTTGAGAAGTGTTAGTACAGAGAATTCCTATATATCCTGTACCACACAGTTTTTTGCTGTTATTAACATCTTGCATTAGTGTAACATATTTGTTGCAGTCAATGAACCAAAACGGATACATTATCATTAACTAAAGTTCTTGCTTTGTTCTGATTTCTTTAGTTTTGCCAAATGTCCTTTTCTGTTCCAGGATTCCATCCAGGACATCGCATTACATTTAGTTGTCCTGTCTCCTTAGATTCTGCTTCCCTGTGACAGTTTCCCAGACTTTTCTATTTTTGCTGACCTTGACAGTTTGAGTAGAATTGTTCAGGTATTTTGTAAAATGCCCCTCTACTGAAATTTAGCATGGTAAGTTCAGGGATATGGGGTTTTAGGAATAAAACTATAGAGATGAAGTTCCATTTTCATCATATCATGTCAAAGGTATATACTATCAATATGATGTAGCTCTGTTGTTAGCCTTGGTCACCTACCTGGGGTAGGATTTGACAGGTTTCCCCGGTGGAAAGTTACTCTGTTTCTACCCTTTCCTTATGGTAATCTTTGGAAGCAAATTGCTATGTGCAGCCCACAGTTAAAGAGTGTGGAGTTAGGCTTCACCTCTCTGAGGGTGGAGGATCTACATAAATTACTTGAAATTCTTTTGCACAGATTTCAGACAGGATTAAACATAAGAGCAGGGAAAGGAAACTCACATTCTTTGAATGTCTCTCAGAGGCTAGTCCTTTTAATTAGGCTGTTACTTAATCATCACCAGCCCCATGATGTAAGTGGCATTACGTGAATGTTACAAAAAAGGGAGACTGGGACTCAGAACTGTAAAATACCTGGGGGAAATATAGCTGATAACTGTCAGAGCCAGAATTAAAGTATATGAGCTGCATCTCTGGGTATCAAGAAGAGAAAATAGATGTTCTCTAGTCAGCCTTGAGGAAGAAATGGATTTCGTGTGAGAAGCAGTAGAATGTAGTGGTTGGGAGCCTGAGGTTCTGAACGGAAAGGTAGGAGCTTTGGTTTTAGCCCAGGTTCTCTCTCACTTTGTGACTTTGGTCAAGTTATTTAACCTTTGCAATCTTTAGCTCCCTCCTATGGAAAATGAGATTAGCAACTCCATAGGATTGTTCTGAGGATTAAATAATTAACATAAAGTCCTTGGTATATAGTAGGTAGTCAAAAATATCAACTGCTATCATCGTCATCATCATCAACAACAGTAATGACAATAAATCTTTTGAGAAGTAGGTAGCATGCGATCTCATTAGAGGCATCAAATATTGACAATTTCAAAGAACTTTAATTTTAGAATAAAGGATTATTTTCATTTTCCAGCATTTCCATAGATCAATAATGTTTCTCAGGCATTTTCATGGAGCTGCCGGTGAACAGTTAACTCTAATATAATATGAAATATATGGTCAATGCCTCTCTGTTAGTGAATGTTGTGTTAATGAGGTTAATTTCTGATTGGATACACTACACGAAAGCACATGCACACATTTAACTTGATCAAAAATCAAAACAAACTTAGTCTTGCAGAAAATGTTCTAAACAAGATAGTCTGACTTGGTAACATAAATTATCTACCAAGTTAATAAATACTTAGAACCATTGATTATTTTATTATTTCAGTTTGTTGTATTATTCTGAAAAAAAAAAAAGACTAATGGAAAATATTATCAGAGCCTAGTTTTTTGTTATTTATGGAGAAAAGAAAAATGTGCTGTTTTCAGGGACAGAAATGAATTTTTATAATGTTATTCTTCCTTATATTTATTTTCCTTTCAGTGTGAACAAAACACGTTGCTCAATTCTCTATCCAATGGCAACTGCAATGGTGAGTTAGCTTAAAAAAAAAAAATTAAAGTGTTCTGACTTGAATATAGACCAGAGAATAGGTCCTCTTTCCTCTTCCTGCCACTGGACCTCCCTCTACTGTCCTCCTCATTTCCTTCTCTCTCTGCTCCTCCTCCTCCTTTTCTGCCCTTCTCCCCACACCTCCTCTTATTTCTACTTCTTTCTCCTTCCTCCATTTTCTTTCTCCTCCCCAGCTCCTCCTTCTCCTCTCCCTTCCTCTTCTCCTCCTTCCCTTCTTCATCTTCCTCCTTCTATCTCACCTCCTGCTTTCTTGTAGAAGTAAATTTTAAGTAAAGATGTGTATGCCTACACAGAATGAAAAGTGTAAACTTTGTTACAGGGTATTAAAAATACTCGCAATACTTAAGTAAATGGTGTTTATTAATAAATAGAAGCAAATTACAATGTCCATTAGAATGCTTAGTATTGAAGAGATGTCAGTTTTATTTATGTTGAATTTATTTATAAATATAAATGTAATTCCTATTAAAATTCCACTAGGACACTTAAATGGCAATCGACAACCTTATTCTAAATTTTGTCTGGAAACTCAAAAGGCCAAGAATAGGCAAGACACTCATGAAATATGTGAAGTGTATGAGAGAACGTTTTCTTAACTCTCAAGATATGTTATAAAGCTCTAATAATCAATGCAGTGTGGTACTGGTTCCAAGATAAATTAACAGATCGAGAGGACAAAGGAGAGGGCCCAGAAGGGTAGAAAAATCTCACACTTATTGATGTTTGATTTGTGACAAAATGGCATTGCAGAGCAGTAGGGAAGGGATAGTCTTGCTAATACACAATGATGAGACAATTGTGTACCTATAATGAATGAAATCATTCACTGTAATTCACACACCATATCTCCATGTCAGTACCCAGTGAATCAAAGTCCTAAGAGTGGTAGACAAAATGTAAATTTAGAGGAGAAGATAGGAGAAAATACACAAGAAATACAAAGCATTAAGCATAAAGAAAATGACCATTAAGCTTTACTAGATTATTTTTAAGTTTTTGTTCAACAAAAGCCACCATATAAAGCATGAGAAGATAAGCCAGAGTGGAAGAATAGGTAGAACACATAATGTGGACAAAGGGCTGCACTCCTCTACAAATCAATGAATAACGAAAGGTAGATGACCCAATAGAAGTGGGTAAAATACGTGAACAGCCATTTTCAAATTTACCAGTAAACATGTAAGAATATGCTTGACTGTCATTCGCAGTAATTACTGGAGAACTAGGGGTTTAATTTGCATTTATCCACTAATATATACATGTATATGTGCGTATATATCTATGTGGTTTATTGGTAAACATTTAAAAGTATGAGGATGCCAAGGGTTCCTGAGGATGTAGCACAAAAAGTCTCCTACAATGCTGGTGGGGGTGTAAACTATTATAACCGCCTTGGAAAACAGTTTGGCAAAATTGTGTAAAGTTAAAGATATACCTACCCTCTGACCACCAATTCCACTCCTACTCAGACAACCTGAAGAAATGAGAGCCTGTATACAGCAAATTACAAAAACAAGAATATTCACAACAGTAGTATTTGTAACTGTCCAAACCTGAAACCAACCCATATTTCCAGAATAGGTAGCAGATGAACACAGAAATTGTGGTGTATTATGCAATTGAATTTTTATTTGATATACTTATTATTTGGTATACTTATACAATAAAGGAAATTGAATGTCTTATATAAAATGTAGTAGGGTAAAGAAGAGCAGTTCCATAAAATTCCAAGTCCATTTACATAAACTCAAAAAACAGAAGATGCTGACATATTAATTTTTGTACTTCTAAAGACAATAGGAAAAGGTATCTGTTAATATTTGTATCTGGAAACATATACAAGATTGTATAAAGAAGGATAGGCTTTCTTTATAATTCCCCAAATCTAGAAACAACTGAAATATCCATTAACAGTACAATGGAAAAAGAACATGTAGAATGTTTATATAAGAGGATAACATAATATTTCTTATATTACCATATAAAATATACTCTGAATGAATATATAACATATTGAATGGAATGAAATAAATGTTATATAAATATATGAATCAATGGCATTGACCCATATCAACATGGATGTAGCTCAGATGTCAGCTTCTCTGGTCTTTTTTTTTTTTTTTTTTTTTTTTTTTTTTTTAATTTTTTACTGTTTATTTTTGAGAGAGAGAGAGAGACAGAGTGCAAGCAGGGGAGGAGCAGAGAGAGAGGGAGACACAGATCTGAAGCAGGCTCCAGGCTCTGAGCTGTCAGCACAGAGCCTGATGGCGGGACTTGAACTCACAAACCACGAGATGGTGACCTGAGCTGAAGTCGGACACTTAATCAACTGAGCCACCCAGGCACCCCTGGGCTTTTCTAACTTTTTGTGGTAAATGTACTTCATCCTGCCTCATGTCCTCAAAGAATGCCTACATAATACTGGTATAGTACTTATTTAATGATCATTTATTGAATATCTTATTCTCCTGCTTATCTGGTAACTTTAAAAAAAATTCTCAAAACATTTTTGAGAAAGAGAGAGAGAGAGAGACAGAACATGAACGGGGGACAGGCAGAGAGAGAGGGAGAACAGAATCCGAAGCAGGCTCCAGGCTCCGAGCTGTCAGCACAGAGCCCAATGCCAGGCTCAACCCCACAAACCACGAGATCATGACCTGAGCCGGATGCTCAACTGACTGAGCCATCCAGGTGCCCCTGGAAACTTTTTTTTTTTTTTTAATTTTTTTTTTTTAACGTTTATTTATTTTTGGGACAGAGAGAGACAGAGCATGAGCGGGGGAGGGGCAGAGAGAGAGGGAGACACAGAATCTGAAACAGGCTCCAGGCTCTGAGCCGTCAGCCCAGACCTGACGCGGGGCTCGAACTCACGGACCGCGAGATCGTGACCTGAGCTGAAGTCGGACGCTTAACCGACTGAGCCACCCAGGCGCCCGCCCCTGGAAACTTAAGAGTGTTGTCACCTCTGCCTCACTAGGCCAGGCCCATTTTTCACAGAGCAGCAACTGATGGGCACCATCACTTTTGCTGTGTCCCTTCTGTAATAGTCAGAACTAGTTGATCAGAATGTTTCTTCTAGCGTCCTCCTCCTGTCCTCTGACACTCCAGAGTATCCTCAGTCCTCCTATTTCTCCTTCTTGTTCAGAAACACCATCCTGCCCTTCCCTCCCTGTGCTTTATTTGTTGTTGTTGTTTATTTATTTGGGGGGAGGGGCAGAGAGAGAGAGAGAATCCCAAGCAGGCTCTGCACTGTCAGCTTGGAGCCCAGTGCAGGGCTCAAACTCTGGAACCATGAGATCGTCATGACCTGAGCTGAAATGAAGAGCCCGACACTTAACTGATTGAGTCACCCAGATGCCCCACCTCCCTGGGCTTTAATTAATTACTAAAATCTATAACTCTTGGTTTTTTTTTTTTTTCAACATTTTTTTTTTTTATTTTATTTTTGGGACAGAGAGAGACAGAGCATGAATGGGGGAGGGGCAGAGAGAGGGGGAGACACAGAATCGGAAACAGGCTCCAGGCTCCGAGCCATCAGCCCAGAGCCTGACGCGGGGCTCGAACTCACGGACCGCGAGATCGTGACCTGGCTGAAGTCGGACGCTTAACCGACTGCGCCACCCAGGCGCCCCTATAACTCTTGGTTTTATTACCTTTAAATTTTCACCTCTGCAACTCTGATTCTGTCCTTAACCATGTTCAAAATGAAATAGAATTTTTTTTTTCCTGCCATGAGATAGTCTGGGTTTTAATCCATGGATAGAAAATACCCAGTGTCCCATGCTCACCTCAGACAGAACTATAGGTCAAGACGCTTCCTCCTATGAGCCAAGGTAGCCTGAGAACTTTTCCACACAAGGCTGCAGGAAGCTACTGTGAATCTTGGTGTTGACATGCAAGCTGAGAGGTAATTGCCGTCCTGACTTCATTCTGTCGTGTAATGACAGATGAATCTTAAATCACCTTTACTTTAAAATCTGTCACATGATTAATCGTGAAGTTTCCCTTCTGTAGGCCCAGTGCCCCCTCCTCAGCCCTTGAGGGCACCTAAACCCCTTTCTTATCTTCTTATACTGCTTTCTCTTTCATTCCACATTACACAAATCCTCTATCCAAGTTAGATAAATCAACTCACGGCCCCCCGGTATCTAATTCAGTCATCCCTGGCTCCGAGCCTTTATTTGGATTCTCCTGAACAGAACTATCTCCTCGATCTGCCAATCCAGACCTTATACTGTCTTCAAGAGTTAACAGAAAAGTAAAAAGAAAATTGAAGGACACACTGCTTGGCAATCCCAGTAAGTATAAAAAGAAGTCAACCAGACCCATACAGGGGAACGTGCTGTCAGCACAGCCTGGAATTCAGTATCTTCAGCTGTGAAATGGAGATCATAGTAATAGAAAAGCAGAGATACCACATGCTTCACTCAGTCACATATTGACTTAAGTGGTTATAGGGTTTGTTCTTTTTCTGCATATTTTCCTTCTAACTAGATGTTTAAGGCAAGAAATACATTTTAACTTTTCATCGCGTTATCCTTCTGTGTTCAATGAACACTTGGTCAGTGAATGAAAATTGTAAGGATAGGCAATATCTGTATAGCATTTGATAGTTTTCAAAGGACATTCCTCTTTATAACTCTGAAATAGGTAATTAGTAAATACTACACTTCCGCTTTCAAATAGGTGATAGGATACTCTTCATGTTACTGATGAATAAGTTGGGGCCCATAAGGGATAATTAACTTGCTCTGAACTGTGCAGTTAGGGACAGAGGCGGGACTTGGGTCCCTGTTGCCAGTGGGCATGCATACAAGAAGGGATGCTCGAAGCTGGGACAGGAGAGACTGGTCTGAAAGCAGTCTGCAGGAAGAGTGCTAATGGTCACAAGGTTATGACAATAGAGGGAGAGGATGAACTTGAAAGAGAGTTCAGCATGTCATGAACACTGCTGGCACTGTTTGGGTGTTGGAGGAGGGGAGAGGGCAAAACAATGACTCTGAAGCTTTGTCTCTCTCACACTGGGATGATGTGGAACCTGAGGGGGTGGGGAGTGAAAAGGGAAGGTAAGTTTACTTTGGAGAGTGGGGAATATAAGACGTCCAGGAGACGCCCAGAGGGTTTGCGGGAATGCTAAATAAATCTGGAAGTAACTAAACCAAAGAGAGACAAAGCTGAGCAAGGGAGTGGGAAACAGGGGGGAGAATTAAAAAATCTATGCCCTCCCGCAATAATTTACACAGAAGGGGAAGATTTGTCGTTGAGCACATGATTGAATAATCAAAATATATGAAACAAGCTACATAAATTATAAGATGGCAAGCACCATATTTATCTGAATGAAAACACAAATTGCTCAAATGTGAAGAAATCTTCTGTTACCATGTGTAGACCGTGTCCCCAAAGCATTGTAGTCACTTGGGAACGCCCCAGAGGCACTCCTGCGCACATCTCTCTTCACGCTATGGTTTGCCAGCTTTACCTTCACCTCCTCCTCCAGATCTCCCCTCATGTGTTCTGTTGTCTCATTCCTGCGTTAATTAGTTAATGTCCTGTTGCCTCAGCACATGTTTCTTGTACTTACTGAGCATCTATTAAGTCCCGGGCACAATGACCAGTGCTGCGTGTTCAAGGGTGAAGATAGCAGGCATGATTTCTGCTCTCACGGATCCCGAAGTCTAAAACAAATTCCCTGCCCTCACCCACCACCTCTCCTCACTCCCCAAAGCAGCAACCCAGGTACACTGATTTTCTATTGCTTCTGTCACAAATTACCACAAACTTAGTGGCTTAAAACAACACACATTTATAGTCTTAAAAGACAGAGACTAAAATGAATCCCACAGGAGAAAATCAAATCTTTGTCAGGGTTGTATTCTTCCTGGAGGCTTTAGAGGAGAATCCATTTATTTCCTTGCTTTTTCCAACTTCTGGAGGCCATCTGCACTCCATGACTCCTGGCCCCTTCCTCCATTTTCCAACCAGCGGTGTGGCATTGTCAGATTTCTCTTTGACCTCTTCTTTCATCACCACAGCTTCTCTGATTCCCACCCTCCTGTCTCCCTCTCCTAAGGACCCTTGTGATTACATTGTGCCCCCCCTGGATGACCTAGGTTAATCTCCCTATCTTAAGGTCCTTAACTTAATCAAATCCATAGAATTCCTTTTGCCATGTAACAACAAGTTTACAAGTTCTGGGGATTAAGATATGCACATCTTTGGGGGGCATGATTCTGTCTACCACACCAGGTCAGTCCTCTATGTCCTTAACACTTTCTGCGTGATTTTTCCGGCCTTCAGAAAATTTCAAATTACTAATTCAATCGGCTGACTTCCTGGTGTGGTTGTGTCTATTGAGGGCAGGGACCATCATCTGTCTTGTTTACCACTCTCCTTGCCTTACTTAGGACAGCACTCAGCCCAACATATGTCTGTATTGACTGACTGCTTGAATGAATGAATGAACAAATGAGTGAAGAACAAATGAGATGCTCGATAATATGAGTACATGTTTTCCAAAGAGAATGTTACAGTTCTAAATATTTCGTATCTCCTTGGTTTTTTTGGTGAAAAATTAGAGATGTAAATCTGCTTCTCAATAGTTAATTGATATCAACAGAAAATTCCTTCTCTTAAAAAATTATGAGTGACTCACAGACTGTCAAGAACCTTTTGAAGTATATGAAAAGCACTCCTAAATTATGCAACTATGAATACTTTTTAATTAAAGGAGTTAATGAATATTCTACAGGAGAGAGCGTGCTTCCACAGTCTGGAGTTAATTGCCCACCCACACCTGATGGTTAATTTCTTTCTGAAATGTTGTTTTTTGTAGATAAAGCCCATCATTTACCACATCCCACATGGGTATAGATTAGTTGTCTCCTTTGCACATGCTCCAAGCCTACCTCATTTTGCTTAAGGCAGGATATTAGCTGTGAATTCACTTTACTCTTTTCTACGACAATGTGATTTTTATTGCACTGGTTGATTTACTTAGAAGCTTAGAACACAAGGTTATAGCCATAAAATCAGTACAATAGCAGAACCGAGAGGGTACTGTGTAAAAGAAAACTTCACTTGTTTTGGAAAGATTTCAGAAGTGTCCGTTCTATTTAAATTTTCATTTGAGAGAATTGGTAACTTACCATTAAAGATGTCTTCTTTATTTGGAAAAGGCATTATGAATTGCTTCCCTTAAAATAGCTTACTTAAATTATCATCTACAACTACATGGCACGATTCTTTTGTCTTATTCTATTTTGTTTTGTTTTGAATAGCCTGCAAATATGCCCATATTTTGATTAAAGGAACAGGAAAGAGGAAACTGGATGTAAAGTGAAAGACAAAGCAAACCGACTGAGACAATAGAAGGGAAATTTTTGTATGGCTGTTGATACAACCCAAACATTTTTATAGTTAACAATCTATCACCGCTTAAATTATAAAATAACCAAAAGAAAATATAAATAGTGACAAGTACAGTTTACAAGTGAAATTAGGTGTTATAGGATAGGGAAGAAAAAAAAAAACTTGGTTCTTAAAGAATTTTCTGTACCTTTTACCATCACTTTCTGGTCGTTTGGATCCAGTGATCAATCCCTCTAAATAACATCTGCATAGATTGTTTTCTCATTGTAGTATTAAGTTCAGACTGGCAAATCAGCTTCTTGTGAACTAGCAGTGGCTTCCTGAAGCACCAACTTGATAAAAATTGTAAAAAAAATACTGTGATTGATTAGCCATGTCTGTCTGGCTAAGGGATGGGGATGATAGAACTCATGCCATTCTGTAATAGTTGTAGATAATCATTTATGTAGCTTCTTTTAGGAAAAACAATGAATTAACATGCTTTGGGACATTATGTCTCTGTACCTCTAAACAAAATGAAATAGCAGTATCTATACTCCAATTATTCTAGTGCCAACCTGTGTGTGTATATGTGTGTGTGCGTGTGTGTGCGTGTGTATTTATGGGACTAAGAGGTAAGAGGAATAAATATCATTCAACATTCCACTATTTGCCTTTGCTTTGGATATGAATTTTTCTTTTTCCTGTGATCTTAATCCCCTCCTATCTCTGATCATGAGCAGGGCACATTATATCTAAGGATATAAATAAGAGCCTCTGCATTAGTACAGGTAGGTCCCGTGTTTAATTAGGCAAAGAGTGAATGGTAATGATTACTACTGAGTGGTCCATAAGAGCAAAATTATGGTAGCTTTTAGGTTTAAAGTTCTAACTTACCATTTGGGGCCAATGGTATGTAGCCTAAACCTATACTTGTTGGCCCTCCTTTCTATGAAAGAAACAGGAAAACAGAAGGCGCTGCTGGAGTGCCTGGCACACATTAGGTGCTCAATATATGTTGGTTGCCTGGGAGAAGGAGGAGTTTGAAATCTCAAACTATCATTAGTGTTTAATTACAGCTGTCCATATAGTTGTAATAGTCACAGTGTGTCTTACTTTTTGGAATCCTATACATCCTGCAAGGCTCCTTTTGCATGAAGCCTTGAGTGATCACTCAAGGGACTTCTTCTTGTAAATTCCCATTCTTTTTCATTTGTCATGTCATTTATATACCAATCCTACCCTTGGCACTCAAGGATGAGCTCCTAGAAGAAAGGAATAGTATTTTACTTAGATTTGTATCACCCAGTACAGTGTTGAAACCTTATAGTTTGAACTATATTTGAACTACTGTGTTCAAAAAGTTTCCTAAACATAGTACGTGCTCTATAGTTGTCATTTCAGATAATAAATATGTATATAAATCTGAAGCTGAAACTTGGAAACAAATCCTATAGCTGAATAACTTTGTAGCAGTTCTCTTTTTTCTAACAATTACTGCTATATATAAATGTTCAATGTTTGACACTCTTTTTACCTCTAAGCAGCAGTTTTCAAAAAATACACAATTTCCCTTCCACTTCCCTCCAATGCTGAGAAACAACCATATTCCCACATTTTTGTAGCCACGCTAGGGGGAAAACATGGGTATTTTAAATAACAAAACTATTCCAATTAAGAATTTATTTCTTCAGAGGGACACCTGGGCGGCTCAATCGGTTAAGCATCTGACTCTTGGTTTTGGCTCAGATCATGCTCTCACAGTTCATGGGTTGGAGCCCCATGTCAGGTTGACACATGAGGAGGCTTCTTGGGATTCTCTCTCTCCCTCTCTCTCTGTCCCTCCCCCACTTGTGCTGTCTCTCTCTCTCCCTCTCTCTCTGTCCCTCCCCCACTTGTGCTGTCTCTTTCTCTCTCTCTCTCTCTCTCTCTCTCTCAAAATAAATAAATAAACATTAAAAAATTATTTATTTCTTCAGAGAATTTCATAATAATTAATGAATTGGAGTCTATCTGATAGAATTTGCCTACTAACCATAGAAGTATCTTACCTCACATGGTCTGCTCTGAGAGCCATATCAGTCCTTAGAGGGACCTTGTCATTGCTTAGAAATAAGTCATTTCACACAAGGAAACTGTGGCCATCAAGGCGTCGGCAAATAAGAGGTCTTGATCTCCTACGTAATTTTTTTTCCCTATCGGGTACATTGAGAGGCAGATTTACTGTGAACCAAATCAAGCTTAATTTTTAGGGTCCCTCACACACATCCCTTCCAAGCCCAAGACACAAGCCCCAGCAATGAATCTCCAGACACCACAAAACAGGGCTCTACCTCAGGGCATACCCGTGAAGGAGCCTGGGTGATATTGTGGACAGAGTGCTATTCAGAAGGCCTGGAGGCCTCGACTCTAGTCTGTGGTTGGCCCAGACTTGCCACGTGTTCTTTCGAAATCACTTAAACGTGCTGAGCTTCCGTGCGTCTCTCTGTAATTAACCTATCCCATGTTCCTCTCGGAGTGATGTAAGAATTACCTGAAAGAGCGTTCAAATAATTAAAAATTAAAGATTTCAGAAGTCATTAGTAATTCACTGAAGAATAAAAGACCCGAAGAGTGTTTGGAACCAGTCTTGTTGCACATGAGGCCACCGTTACCTTTCCACGGTTCAACAAAGTCTGCGGCTGAAATCTCGAATTCTCTCTAACCCAAGTCTCTGTTTCTCCTACAGAAGAAGCTTCACAGCCATGCCCCAGTGAGAAATGCTTTTTAATCCTGGATTGCAGTGGAGTAACCTTTTTTGACTATTCTGGAGTCTCCATGCTTGTTGAGGTATTGTGTTTGGACTGATTCTTTCCCTTTTCTTCAGTAATGGGGGTTTTCACCACCTACTGTCTCGGCTCTGGGGTCTTGAACCCACTTGTTTTAGTACTCATCTCACTCATTCTCCCCAAGGAACATAGAACTTTACAACTCCCACTGCCATAGATTTGTGTTCAGGTGATCCCATCAAGCCTCTGGTGTGTGTGGGGGGGGGGGGGGGGGGTGGGAGGGGTATCGGTGGGGGATTCACGTGGGGTAGTCAGAGAGAAGAGAACGCAGGCTTGAGATGTACTGAGCACAGTGCATTTTGGGAAGTCAGCTTTCGGGCTTCTAGAAAGAAAAGACCCCTTTGTGAGAAAGTGGCCTCGGTGATGGCAGGATGTTTTCTCTTACCCTCCTGGGGGGTATAGTTTGACCAGATACCATATCTGATTTCTGAAACAGCCCCCAGTGCACAGGCTTTTCTCCATTCTATCAGATGACGGTGCTGACTTCTCTACCCTATGATCTTCATGGTGTCTCCATGACCCTGGTGTGCAAAAAATAAAGCTGCTTATTTCTTCAAAATCAATATAGCTCACAAGACATTCCAACAGATGGCAGAGCACCTAGTTTTTCCAATTCAAGGAAAACTCAGACACTTCTGGATTTTTTTTCCTCTACTTTTTTGAGTAAATGCTATGTCAACAGGGAAGTTAGCTCCTTCTCGTTTCCATTTGTTCCCTCCCTCAGTATCCTAAATTTGTTGGGGGAGGCTCTTGAGGATAGAAAAACATCTGTTCTTCAACAAGCCTCAGCCTTCTCCCAGGTTCTGCGGCCTGGAGCTCAGCTTACCTGTCTCTGGGTGTCTGCTCCCCAGAGATTCCCTACCCTCACCTACTAGTCTCCCCCATGGGTAGCTTTGTATTCTGCCAGAAACTTAATCAAAATCCTGTGGAAATTTCGGGAGCTCTTTCTCTGCTCATCTCCCTCATTTCCTCGACTCTTCCCCACAGATTTCACCCACCTAGCCCTTCCTGAACTCCAGTTCTGACTGTGTAGCTCAGGGAAGCTCTTGCATTTTACTAAGGCCTCCATCATGCTCTGGCCCAGAAGCTGCTTTGTGCAGAAAGCTGAGATACTGGAGAACTTGCTTCATGTCTTTCTTTGTTTCAGGGAACTCAGTCCTGTGCTCCTTGTTCTCACCATCTGAAAACAGTTGTTTGTATATTTTTGGTCGGTCGTCTACTTATTTATGGAGGATAAGATAGTCTTATATTAGTTACTTATCAGGGAAAGACGTAGAAATCAAAAATGGACTTTTAAAGAGTTAAGATCAGTAGTTTCCAGTTTTACATTATGGGTGTTGGTTGTTTTCCGTGGCGTTGCGTAATTGTACCTCTATTCATTTATAAACATAAATTTGCAGGGTCCAACCTTCCAAATTCAAGATAGTGCAAAAAAAAAAAAAAAAAAAAAAAAAAACCAAACCCGAAAACATAGTGCAAAGATCACCTTTAGTATCGCTTTCCTATGGAGATAAGGCTGGGACTATGGGGAGGGGAAGATGCTTAGTGTGTGACTGTCAGAGAGTGTAGTCCCAGTACTGTCACACTGGCTACAAGGTGTTATCCAGGGTTACCTCCTGGATCACTGTATTCATCTTGTGAAAATGATGGGATGATTTTGTTTCATTCAGTATGAGCAGATATTTAGAGAACAAATTGTGCAAAAACAATTGCATTTTAAATATCCTAGGCCTTAAATCTAGTGGCAACTTTTGGTATGTCACCCTTTTGCCTAATTAATATGCTTTTATTTTCTCGTTGTTGACTATAAAACCTTTGCACAGTTTGGCATAGAGTTCAACCTGAATATGTCATGTTTTCCTGCATCTAAATCTGGACTGTAGACAGATATTTCTTCACTGGGGCGAGGAGGTGGGTAGGGGGTGGGTAGGGGCTCCTTGTGTTCGGCATTTCTGTTTCTTCTGTGTCGCCAGGGTCTGGAAGCGTGCTCTTAAATGTGTGTGCAGAAGACTAGACTCACTGGGGGTGCTCATCTACAATGCAGTCTTCTGGGTCCTAGTTTTGGTCCAGGAATCTTTATTTAAACAACCACAGGTGATTCTGAGGCAAGTGGCCCAAGATCATATTTTGGGAAACACTAGATTAGGATTGATTGTCCATTTACTGGGAAAGACCAGTATGTGCAGTTTTTGTTTACTAGATTTTAAATTTATTTTGAATATGCTCAAATGTTCATTAGCTGCTCTCTCTAGACATTGCACATCAGGATTACAGTTTCTCAAGAGGAGGAAATGATTACCTATTCCCACAGAGTGGGAATTCAGAGGAATCCTAATAAAATTTGGTACAGGACATATTAAGAAAGGTGGTTTTTTGTTTGTTTGTTTTTGTTTTTTTTTTTTTACATTCATCTTCATGGTCTTAAAATACTACATAATGGAATTATGGGGCAAATCAACCAATGCGTTTTATTTTTAAATTAGCAGAAAATACCATTTGCCCTTGGCCTGGTTTCTTCCATCTGTGTATAAGAACATCATCAATTTTGTGTCCATTTGCCCTTTTTAATTTCCTTATTACTACTTAAGTTTACTTCACCATGGTTACAGTAAATTGTGATGTATGTTAAGAACGTTAGCTTTAGGGGGCGCCTGGGTGGCTCAGTCGGTTAAGCCTCCGACTTTGGCTTAGGTCATGATTTCATGGTTCGTGAGTTCAAGCCCCACATTGGGCTCTGTGCTGATGGCTCAGAGCCTGGAGCCTGTTTCGGATTCTGTGTCTCCCTCTCTCTCTGCCCCTCTCCTGCTCCTGCTCTTTCTTTGTCTCTCAAAAAATAAATAAATGTTAAAAAATAAAAAGAACATTAGCTTTAAAGATAGATACATTATGATGTATGTTAAGAACATTAGCTTTAAAGATAGATAAGTCCTATCCAAATATTAGCCATATAGCTAGTTGCACGATCTGGGCCTAAGCATTTGCTTTTCTGTGAACTGGAAGTAGAAATACCCACTTCATGAAGTTGCAAAGCTTAGCAATGATGTATTGCAAAGAAAGCACACAGCCAAGTTTCTAGAAATTAATAAGTACTCAGTAATTCTAGCTGTTATAATTTGTTCTCATTTTGAAAAGTCATTTCTTAAAATGCAAATAATATCCTTGTGACTAATATCATTTCATAGTTCCAGCCACTGAAAGAGGGTCCAGAGTAAAGAGCCGCAGAGTCTCTTGAGCCATGCCTGCGTGTCTTCCCACTTCCTACCATTCCTGGATTATTTCCTTAGTCACTGCAGTGGTAGGAACATTCCCCTAGGAGTTATACAGGTTGAAGGAAATGGAGCAAGTTCTATTTATTCTTCTGCTTAGGACACGGGGAAGGTCAGTGATTATGTTTATCAACATCAACAAACCACCTGCAGCAATGTGTGTGTGCCTCCTGCCCTCCAGAAAAAGTCAAACACTGACCAGTCACCTTGAATTAATCCTTTTCACTTACAAAAACAGGAGCCATTTACTCAATGGCAAAGTCTCAATCCACATATAGTTTGTTTGTTTGCTTGTTTTTTCATGCTCAGAGTGACACATCCGCCATTATTCTACAGTTGTTCTAAAATATAACTGCTTACTTCTGGAATCATATAAGGGAATATTTTTGGATATATCATGCATATTCTTATGTGTTGTAAATGCAACTTTCTATATTTTATATGTAAGATATATCTCTATTACATAACCAAATCCATCCTAGAGTTGCTAAAACTTCTCAATTTATTTTCACTGAGTTTCATGGGCTGACTTTGGTCTGGGTGAATTTAAAATGAGAGCCTTCGGTAAGGTGTTCCTACCTGATATTTCCTAGGACCTGAATGAGGCAAGACTCTAAAGTACACCAACCAAATTAGTTAGGATCTCTCAACTTGATGGACTTTTAAAAATGGAAGTTGGGCAATCAAATTGGCCTTCGATTATTTTGGTTCTCAGTTCTCCATCCATACATGGGATCTGAGAGTACATGAATATGCACAAATTGTTGTAAAATATTAAACTAAGCAGTGGGTCAGCAGTGTTCATCACTTTTGTAAATGGGTCCTTCTGATAAGAGAAGGTTGAGAACAATTTTGTATCATTCTTAAAGGGAATCAAATGTGGTCTTTTAATTTTTATTAAATGATGTTTCATTTATTAAATGAAAATATAAGTAGCCAAGCTTAGTTGCAGTAAAGGTTAAATACCCTAGTGCATTAATCTTAGTTGGCTAAGGCAGTCTCTTTTACAAGTTTGTCAGGGGATGCCTGACTGTGTAACAATGCCTCCCTCTGGTGGTCTGACATCATAAATATTGGCTTTTTTTTTTTTTTTTTCTTTTAAACTAGATACTCTTTTGTCTTAAGTCTGCCTTTTTCTTTCCTGCCTGCTATGATGAACTAATTGTGGGTATACTATTTTAATTCTTCCAGGTTTACATGGACTGTAAGAGCAGGAGTGTGGAAATATCATTAGCCCATTGCACAGGTAAGGGAGGATTCTTGGCTGGCATTGAACATGATCCTTCTGCTACTCTATCTTTACATTACTTGTGTTTTCTTGTAGCTTCCTTGATAAAAGCAATGAAGTACTGTGGAAACCCAGACTCAGAGAATCCAGTTTCTTTCGAATCAGTATCTGCCGCTTTAAGTAACATCTGTTCAAATAAGGTGAGCCACGCAAGTTGGCATTCAGGAGTTATAAGAAAAATCAGAATGTAGAATCAAGGGCTTTGCATTTTTTTATATTAATCTATTACCCCAGTGGTATAGAAAATATATTATAATTTTCTCCCTCTCAGAGTCCTCTGCTACAGCAAAGGGATGTTCCCATTCCTTACTTGGATCAGTCATGAACATTGTTTAATAATTTGGGTCTTCTAACAATATCACTGTTTAGAGGATTTGGGAATCACCTATGAAGTGCATTCTACTTGCTTGTAAAATAAATGCTTCTTCCAGGATCCATGATCCTGGGAATTTGAATCCACCTCTGTCGAATGCTAATACTTTGGACTTAGCCTTATAGCTTTTTTTCTGCTCCGATACCCTTGCCTCTCAGTTCATATTGCCATCTTTGGAAATATTATTTGCAGAGTCCAGCGCTCCTATGATATGAAGTGTCAAAATTATCTTCCAAATACTGGCCTTTATGGTTAGTTTTAGAACTGTTCCCAAAGCTTTGACATCCTGCAATTTTTCATTAGCTTTGAATCATTTTGCTTTCTGTCATCCCTAGAACAGCATTCGGTGCTTCCCAGAGTCATCCCTATTATATTCAGTCAGAACAGTATGTATTTGTAAAATAATAATAATAACACAATTATTATTATTACTATTATTATACACCTAACATTTATTGAATATTCATTATATTCCAGAAATATCCTAAGAGCTTTACCTGTATTAATTCATTAGATCTGGAACGTAGATACTATTATTTTTTTTTAATGTTTTTATTTATTTTTGAGACAGAGACAGAGCATGAGCAGGGGAGAGGCAGAGAGAGAGGGAGACAGAGAATCTAAGGCAAGCTCCAGGCTCTGAGCTGTCAGCACTGAGCCTGACATGGGGCTCGAACTCACAAACTGTGAGATCATGACCTGAGCTGAAGTTGGACGCCCAACTGACTGAGCCACCCAGGCGTCCTGTAGATACTATTATTTAACCTGTTTTTAGAAATGAGCAAACTTAGGCCTAGCTGGAAGTGATACCACTTGTAAGTGGGAGAGCTGGTTTCGACATCAGCAGTCTGACCTTGGACTTGGAGCTTTAAACCACTGTACTCTGATGTGTGGTAGAATGTCTATCTGCTTAACTTGGCTGGGCAGCTTGCATGAGTTGCTCCTATTCTTTGATTGTGGTAGCAATTTAGGAGTCGAACATGTCCTTTTTTCTTCCTCTCCTATTTTAGAATTTGAGCAAACTCAGCGATCACAGTGAAGTCTGAGACCCTGTTGCTATAGTACAGCTCTTGTCTTAGCAACTGCCCTGAAGAGGCCATACTCTGACATTTTGCACACCCTTTTTTGTTGCTGAGATCCTACAGATGACCTCTACTATAAGTTCCATGTGACTTAATAACTGCATAGCCACTGGTCAAGATTCACCAGGAAATTTCCTTAATCTTTGTTAGTAAGTAGGTTATCGTATAGTTATTTTGTAAAAATTGGTATGCATTTAGTTTTTTCTGTACTGAGACGCAAATACGAATTTATTTCCTTTGCAATGGTATTTTGTGTTGTTTTATGTCTGTTTTGTTGTAAGTTAACTTGTAAAACTGAGAAATACTTTGTCATAAGAGATTTAGAGCATTTGCAAGCCATTTGTAAAAACCCGGTATCATCTGTAACTAATACATAAAAACAACTTAGCTAATGTGCCATTTTCCCCTCCAAAAACATAAAAAGGCCATTAAACATCAATAAGATTAAATGTTTCTTTATACAATATGATATGAAATTCACAGAGATGAAGTCAAACAAAAACAAATGACAAACTAGAATCCATTGTTCTCCATATCTTTCCATGAAAGGAGGTCTTCAGCATTATTTTCAAGATAACTGGTATCCCAATGACCAAGTTCTCGAAATTAGTCCGTTTTACTACGAATATTGGAAATGCTTAGCCCAAATTTCTGCATTCCAACCCCAGAAAGTCTCTGTTTTACCTTAGGTTTTGTTGGAGCCAGAGCATATGGAAGTTGCATATTTTATACTTTTTCACAAATATGATTTTTAGATGAGAAAATAAATACCACCAGTAGAATAGCTTTGTCCTATTCTAATACAATTAACTGTGGTAATTTGGGACTTTCCTGTTTCAGAGATACAATCAATATAATACATTTATCTCCTTCTGTCCAGATAGATAGATAGATAGATAGGTCTCCATAGGATGTTTTTCTTTTGTTAGAGTAGGACTTGGATATGTGATTATCTGTAAATCTACCAAATCAGCAGGGTAATTGACAAACACCACAGGCCAGGGTGACCTGAATGAATTATCATTTTCATGCTTGTATATATATCTGCAATCATACAATTACAGAGGTTCATATTTTTATCAGGTGATTTGATACACTTATGAAGAAACTCATTTTAAAAGATAGGTCTAGGGGGGCGCCTGGGTGGCGCAGTCGGTTAAGCGTCCGACTTCAGCCAGGTCACGATCTCGCGGTCCGTGAGTTCGAGCCCCGCGTCAGGCTCTGGGCTGATGGCTCGGAGCCTGGAGCCTGTTTCCGATTCTGTGTCTCCCTCTCTCTCTGCCCCTCCCCCGTTCATGCTCTGTCTCTCTCTGTCCCAAAAAATGAATAAAAAACGTTGAAAAAAAAAATTTAAAAAATAAAAGATAGGTCTAGGTATATAATTATGCCTACATTTGAAAGTGTGGTAACTGTTCTTGAAATTGCCAGTGTAACAAAGAGGCAGGAACTTTAAAGTGCATTCGAAAAGTAGGGTGAAAACAAAATTTAAAGACTGGCCATTTGGGTATTTTTGTGGGCATCTGTATGAAACTTCGACTCCCTGCCAAGTGATGTAATGGTCCCTAACAAATGTGTGGTAACCGTTCACATGGCCCTTAATTTTCACATTAAATCATAGGTAGCACAATGCGTTAAAATGAAAGGGAATAATAAATGTTGTGAATCTCATAACTTACCCTACCATTTCAATTTCAGTTTTTTTTGGTTGACATGAACTAAAAAGAAAAGTCTTTGTCCCAAAGGAAGCCTCAATCTTTTCATCACTAATTTGGATCAAAATGAGTGAGGCCAACCTTCATTCTCATCAAATATGGTTCCAAGAAAAAGACGGGGTAAGAATTAGAAGGAAAATGTCCTTAGAGAAAGGAATTTCACTCTGTTTTGTCCATTTAAATTATTCCAATGGTGGATGGTGGCAGCTTTTACCATCCGAAATCCATTGGTGTTGGCATGTAAACATAAGTCAAGGAAAGTTAAGAAAAGAAAAAATATTTTTGCTGTGTCCGAATCAATATTTTGCTCTGTAGCTTTGGCCTATAATTAAATTCATGCACTGCAGGAATTTTATAATTTGTTAGAGATTATGGACCATGGATGCCCTTCAAATCATTATGGTTAATCAGTGGGTGGATTGTTCTATTTTATTGTTAAAGCTGATGCAATACTGTCTGGGCAGGTGTATTTGAATGCATTTCTATGTTTATACTAGAAGTTTAATAGATAAAACTTTAAGCCAATAACTTGAGTGTCAAATGCTAATATTATTTTTAACGTAAAGGAAGACCAAACCATACACCCTGTAAAGCTCTTTGTTCTAAGTCTTCTTCTGCATCCCAAGGTCGCAATGACCGTTAACATGGAAGAATTCCTTGCAATTGAGTTCTGAGAGCCCAAAGTTGAATTTTAGTTTTATACACACAAGATTCTAAAATATACATATTTATTTCAAAGCAAGCGTTAACAAAGGAACTATAAAGTTATCTTGATGCTAGAATGTTTCTAGTTGTGCTAAATTATTTTTATGAGATCACCTTATTTTTATATATGATAAACTACTTCCATATTACTTATTCTGGTAAAATAAAATTCGAAAAAATTAAAACTGACCTATAAGAGTGTTAAGGACCCAATAGAGTGACATATATAAATTAAGCATAAAATATGAAACCAGGAAAAGACCGTTAACATTACATTTATGCAAATTAAATGCCCTTAAATTTTACCATTTATCTTTCATTTTAAAGGTTATTTGCCCCCGATTATATGATTCAAGTGTTATAAGGTCTAGCTTGAACTACTTTGCAATAATTTATTTGACAGCTCTCTATTCTATAAATGCGTAATGTAATGAGGAAAGAGATCTTTCTTTTTTAATGAAAACATTAATGTGTTAATACCCTGTATGGATAATGTTTGACATTTAGTGGTTACCAAAATATATTAGTATGTTGTTGAACATACATATGCCTTAGAAATGCACGTTCTGTATTCTGTGGGAGTTTGTTGCCAGATTTCAAGTGAGTTCAGTGGTGCCTTCATAATCCAAAGATTTTTAGTTAAAAATCATGTAGTCTAATATGCTGCACTTATTTTTCTATATTTTTCAATGCATTTAATCATCTGTTTTATAATTCTTTGTACTAACTCAGCATGTAACAACCAATTTACATGGAAATAAATTGAAATATGATAACTATTATGCTTGACTGGATCCTGTGTCCATTATTTCCAAGTATTTACTCTCCTGCAAAGCAAATAATACATATTGCTTTCTTAGACTGACCACCATGTGTTGAAAATTCCTGGAAGTATCTATTGTTCTTGGTAATTTGTTCTTATAAAATATCAACGTAGGATTGTAAGATATTATGCTTTAATTTATGGACTGCTAATAAGGGTACTTTTTGCTGCAAGACAACATTTGCACGATCCTCTTTGACCAGGTTTACATCTTTTATGTTCTAATTTTAATGTGTATATGTATATGTTAATTTTTTTATTTGTTTGGGTTCTTCCTTTATATGCTGTTGTTTGTCTTTCCTGAGTTTCTGGTGTTTTATACTATTTCTAGTATTCTAGCACTCCAAGTTCAGTATTCTTTAGCATTTTATTTTTTATTTTTTATCTTTTTTCAAGTTTATTTATTTATTTTGAGAGAGAGAGGGAGAACAGGAGGGGCAGAGAGAGAGGGAGAGAGAGAGAGAATCCTAAGCAGGCTTCACAGGGTCCGTGCAGAGTCCGATATGGGGCTTGAACCCACGAACTGAGGGATGATGACCGGAGCCAAAATCAGGAGTCAGAAGCTTTAACCAACTGAGCCATTGTAGTGCTCCTAGTATTCCTTAGCATTTTAAAGGTTACTGCTCCAAAGACAAGAAGAGAAGGCATGCTTCTAGGTATTGAAGACACAGCAGGGAATAAAACAACAAAGAAATCCCTGTCCTCATGGAACTTACATTCTAACAAGGGAAAACAGGAAGTAAATGGATAAACTTAAAATACACTTATCATAAGTTTGATGATAATATGTGCTAATAATTAGAATGCAGCAAGGAAAGAGGATAGGAAGTATAGCAGAAAGTGGGTGCTGTGTCCTTAGGGTGGCAGGAACAGTGACTAATGGGAGTGTCTTAGTCCTGCCGGGCTTAACATATAGGCGTTTATCTCTTAAATTTCTGTAGGCTGAGAAGATAAGGATCAAGGTGCCAGTTTCTTTTTGAGAGCTCTTTTATTGGCTTGCAAATGGCCACTTTCTTGCTCACAAGGTGGAGAGAGAGCATGCTCTCTGGTATCTTTTTTTTATAAGGAGGTCCTATAAGCTTAGGACCTCACCTTTATGCTTTATGACCTCATTTAACTGTTATTACCTCCTTATAGTCCCTATCTCCAAATACCATATCTCACATTGGGGGCTAGGGCTTTAACATACGAAGTTTGGGGAGGGGACACAATTCATACCATAGCAGGAAGTTACATATTTCTTGTACATTTAAAATTTTCCTTTTTTATGTCTGAGAAACAGGCTTAGTAGAATTTTGTGTTTAATATAATGTAATGTTTTTGCATCAAAAACATGATAATCATGAACAAAGAATTCCAGTACTAGAGACAGTAGGTCAGCATAGACATTACTAACAATATTTGGCCACTTAGATAAGGTTCTGAGTGAAGTGGTCAGAAATGGGTTTGCAATGTACCAGTGGCTGTTCAGAAGTTGAGCCGTATATTTTGATGATGGATCCTAATGACTAGCCATCTAGTTACAGAAGACAGAATTGAATTACTTAATTTTCCTTTAGCTATCATATTGCGTTAAAGAAAATTCAGAGACATGCATGATTCTACCAGTTGTCACAGAGACTGGCACAGAGCAGTTCAGATGCTAACTTCAGTGAGAGGGCTCCATTTTGGTTTTTTTGGTTTTTTTGGTTTTGGTTTTTGTTGTTGTTGTTGATTTTTTTTTTTTTTTAAGAAGGAAAGGATGCTAGGTTACTACAAACTAGCTAAGTGCTCTGAAATGATCTCCATCAGAGAAGTCCTTATATACAAATCCTTACTTTGTATTGATTTAGCAACAGGAAGGTCATTTTGTTCAAATGTGTCTCCGTGTGGTTCTAAATTATAAAAGATCACTCTCACTACTAAGTATAGGAAGCTTGGTAGTAGTATTTTTCCTATTTGGAGCCTCTGGTTCTTATGGCCACATTTATAAACTGGCTAATTAATAATTCCAGTAAGAATATATACCTACTAATTGATACGGTAAAAAAAAAAAGATGCTTCAATAAAAAAGAAATAAAAATAAAACTAGAGTTCTATCATGATTTCCTTTGCTTCTAGCTTTTTTTTTCCTTCTTGGTTTTGAAGTAATTTCTGCCTTTGTGAGGATAGAAAAGTAAGGAAAGAGAGAGACTCTTTGAGACTATAATGTGTTTTCCAGATCAACTTCCATATTTAAGACCCCTGTGTCTACACTTCCTTACTCTTTGATTTATATCCTACAGGGTTCCCAAGCTTCCCTAATTTCTTAAATTTGTAGTAAGCGACTTATTGTTTAAATAAAGGTGCCTTTACCTAGGCTAACAAAGCCTGAGAGAGTGCAGGGAAGGGAGGGCAGGGAAAATATGCCCAGGCAGTAGATAGGTTTGGAGGAGAAAGAAAAACGGAGGGTGAGGGCAGGTTTGCACAGGTAGTGCGTATACGAGGAAGAGGTTGGCTGACATGATTAACCCTATGGTGGGTATGATTTCAGGAGTATCTTGATGTCTCCTGAATCGAGTTATTTGCTTCACCTATCTTTCACGGGGTCTGAAGTTCTTATCATGAGTCATCCATTATAGTGATAAGAAAGGAAAGATACATGTAAGCCATTGCCATGCGTTGTGCTAGCCTTAGGAAGGACCAGTTCATCTAATCAGCTTATAAGACTTTGTCATAATTTTGATGAGGAAGGCTGGTTAGAAATTATTTGGAGCTCAGGGTGCTGCTGAGGGCAAGGTTGGGAGTGGGGGTGTGGTGTTAGGATGCAGGCTGGTGTGGTAAGGAGGACCAAACAGTGATGTTGGGGGCTAAGCGATATGCCCCAGCATTCTTGGATGACCAGGGCCCTCCTTGTCCCTCACCCCGAAGACACACACACAGTGGAAGTGGGGTTCATGAAGCCAAACAATTCTTTCCACATAGCAGATTTTCCTGGGGCTTGGACCTATGCCTTTTGCTTTGGCTCTGGAATTAAAATTTGAGAATAGCAGCGCGACTGCCAAAAACAGGATTGACATACAATTCCTGTCTTGTGTAAACCTTTTCTTTTCTTCAGTTGCCTCTCTCCATACTGCCAATGAAAATACTGAAGTAGTAAGGGTCTCGCTCCACAGGGTAGAGTTTTAATCAATTAAAACCAATCAGATGATGGTTCCAGCTTTCTCTTAAACCTCAGTTGAAATGTGATCCAGAATCGCCATGAGTATTGGCTAAATATGCAGATTCAAGCACATTTATTCAAGACCTAGGGGGTCAGAGTTTCTTTGAGGTGGGCTTGGAAGTAAGGATTTTTAACAATCATCTGCTTTAGTTTTGCAACCTACAGTTTGGAATTACAGTCACAAAGGCTATCCTGAGTCTGGTAGTTGAAAGACACCCTGTGCTCTGTTAGGCACGTACATGTTCATCACTTGCTCTGTTTGGGCTTGTGCATTGGTCGGTATGTATACCCAGTGGATCTGTGTTGCTGTTCCTAAGCAACCGGGACTGGGCGTATAGTTAGGTCACGTGGCAGAGGACCATGTCAAAGTCACCACAGCTTTTGATCAATATGAGTTTGTCAGAGTCAGAAAGTATCTGAAACGTGCGATCCCTATTCATATATTCCTGGGTGAATTTCCTAAGACCGGAAGTTTGTATTTAATATCCTTCATCAAGAAAAATGTTTCTTGATGTTTCTCCTTCCCGTTTCACAAATTTATACCGTATTTGACAGATTCTGATGCAGTCATGTGAGAAAATGGCCCCATCCTCCAGGTTGCTCCTCACGCATAGCCATTAGAAACATATTGTAAAAGAGGGAGAGAGAGAGAGAGAGATTTCCCTTCTAGCCTCAGGCTCCATGGGTAATTATTTTCTTTCAACACCTTCATTGAAATTCCCTGTGTAATGCTACCAGAGTGAATTATAGTTAAACCTTTTATTCTGCACGTACGGAACTGGGATAAAAAGACGGTGCCAGCAATATTACTCAGCTACTTTCAGTTCAGGGATTGAGGCTGATGTAAACCATCATAACTAGAGAGAAAATAATATTCAATTATGAATCACTGCCAGATGGGTGAATGTATGTCTTCGGGTTTCATTTTTCTGCAAGGTGCTTACTGTAGTACATTCCTCATCTACTTTTGAAGTCATTCTCTTTCTATGGGCAATAGATTTAATTGCCCTACATATTCGGAAGATCGAAAATTAATAAGCTATGTATTTGGACTCCATCTCACAATAAAAAAAAAAAAGGAAATCAGAAATTGTGTTAAAGTAAATGTTACGTAACAAGATTCTGTAACCCAGGTCCCGGTGGATCTGTGAGGAGGGGGTCCCACTGCACAATGTCCCACTTGCCCAGGGCCAACCGTCCAAGTTGATGCCAGTGTGAGGGAAAGAGAAGGTGAAATGAAACAGGACGTAATAATTGTTAGAAAAAGTGCTTGCAGTCTGGGTAAAACCGAAGGGGTATCTAATGTGTGTGGTCTTGACATCCTGGACCCCAACCCTTGCGGTATACACAGACCACCAGATTGTTGGGTAATCCAAAGAAGGTAGCTGAAAGGTGATCACATTTCTGCAGATTGGTGTCTCTGATAATTTCCAGTCTCTAGCCCGAGGTGGGGCTTAGAGCTCCTTGTCAATGCTTTCACTTCTCTGTGCTCAGGGATTCTGCCATCCCTGTTTTCCAGCATTTTCAACTCTCACTACAACCTTAATCTCCCTTCTAAATCCCATTCCTATGGATCTTCCAGAGGTAACCATGCCTCCACCTTTAGCAACCATTATGCATTTTCTCTATCAATTTCCTACTGAGCCTGGCCACCTAAAGATACATACATCAAACACTTACATACTTGTATTGTTTGAACATCACTGGATGGATTTTCTTTTAGTCAATATTAAATCTGTCAAATGGAGTTTTTCTCCTCCCCACCTTGCTTTGTTCATTTCTTTTCTTTTTTTTAATCAAAACTTTCACTTTGCTTTTCCACCTTGTTCTATTGATTAATCCCTCTTTCCAGTGTCTTCAACCTCTTTTATTTGATTGCATGTAACCCTAGTCTATAAAGAAATCCTTGTTGTCTTATTTCCTTCCCTCAAAAAAAAAAAAAAAAACAAAAAACAAAAACCAAAAACCAAAAAACAGTCCTCACTTGGCAGGGCTTCCTTTTCTGCCTTTTCTTACTGCTCAGCTTCCGCATCCCTGAATAATCTCCACTCCAATTTGTTGAAACGGTAGTCAACATTTGCTGCCTCGACTTGTTCATCTCTTGCGTCTGCAATCTGACTTGTTTTCCCCATCACACTTTTAGAGGATTCTGGAAAAAAAAATCCTCATTCACTTCCAAATTCCCAAACTTAGTGGCTACTTTTCAATCCTCCTCTTACTGATTTTCTTTGCTTTTCATACTCAACCACTGTGTCCTTCTTAAAATCCTAATTATAATCTTACCCTTTATGAGCACCTATTTTGTGGTCATTCTCTAGAGACGAGATGGCTACCCTTACCCGAAATTTGGTTCAAGCCTGATGATGCCACACAGGCACCAAGAGGATTTTAAAAAGTTTATTTACTTAATAATCAGCTTTCTGGGGAGAACAGGGCAGGCCTCCCAAGCTGGTCAAAAATGATTTGAGAGATCAAGGGAAGGAGACCAGTCTGAGATTTTTGTGGTGGTTAGGGGGTGTGGCTAGGGAAAAGGTTGAACTTCCCACAACAAAGGAGGAAGCACCAAGCTTTCTTATCAGCTTGCCCAGATGTGGGGCAAGAGGGAGGGAGTGAGATGTAAGGCTTAAAAGCTGTCAGCAGTAGTCAGACATCAAAAACAGATTTAGATTCTTTATTGCAATTCATCCAGTGTACATTAGATGCCCACTTGTTTTTTCCTCTAATAATTACTAAATATTTTTAGTAATATTTTACTAAATTGTTCATTTATATGCTTTTAAAAGCATTGGCTATGTAGGAATTATTATTGTATTCTTGCCCCATTAACTGTTATAGTTAATATGTGTTTGTTGAAGGGATGAATAAAATGGTCAATCTAGCAACACTAAAACTATATGAAGATATTAAAAACCTAGGAATCAACTAAAGAAAAGAAGTTGGCATCTATCTTTAGAAGACCCAAAGCCAGGCTGCACAAGGTCAGTGACTTGACGTAAATTTGGAAACGTAAATAGAACTTTCCTCATGAGAAAGTTGCTGTCTCTGTTGAACAATTTAAACTTGCCAGTTTTTAATCACAACTACACTTGCACTTTCCTAACCTGACCTCCTAGAGAACTAATCTCTACTTTCAGGTGGAGTCAGAAGGTATCTCTAAGGTGCCATCTGGCCGGGGGCAGGGGTGGGGGGTGAGGGTGGGGGGTGAGGGTGGGGGAATCAGAACCTTCAATTCCCAATACCTTGCCAATTTGTGACAGTTCTCAATATGTCTACTGATACAACTTTCTGTTCTAGGAAAGCACTAATTTCATATGTCTTCAGTAAAAATACTATACAGTATCCCCCCTGCCTTATCAATGGGAGATATGTCCCAACACCCCCAGCGGATTCCTGGAACCACGGATAACACCAAATCCTATAGATTTTGGTTTTTTCCTATGCATACGTACCTATAATAAAGTTTAATTGAAGAAGTAGGCACAGTAAGAGATTAACAACAACTAATAATAAAATAGAACAATTATAACAATACATTGTAATGAAGATTATTTGAATGTGGCTTCTCTCTCAAAATATCTTATTGTATGTACTCACCCTTCTTGGGATGACACGAAATGATAAAATGCCTACCTGATAATATGCAGAGAAGTGAACAACGGCGGCATCGTGATGTGGTGTTTGCTACTCTTGACCTTCTGAAGGAGGAGGTTCTGCTTCCGGACAGCGTTTGACTACTGGTAACTGAAACCGGGGAAAGTGAAACTGCAGATGAAGGGGGGCTACTGTAATATAAAAAGAGGAAATCAACTCTTAACTCACTATTACAATTTACTATATTTCATGACCTATGAAAACCCCTGACCTGGGCAAATAGAACTTACAGGGCAGTAGATTTTGGATCAATAGAAAGATGACCTTTTGAGCAGTGTACGAGAAAGTTTCTGTGCTATGTTAATTATCCATTTCTTCTTAACAAATTACTCCCCAAAAGGTTGAGTTATCATTTCTCACAATGGCGTGAGTGGCTGGACTCTGCTGGTCTCCCCTGGGCTCACTATATTGCTGCACTCAGCCGGTGAGCGAGCTGGGGGCGAGGCTCACCTGGGATGTACCCAGTGAGTGGGCTTCCTCACCCAAGCCGTCTGCACTTGTGCTTCTCATCAGCCTAGTGGTGTCAGGATCCTAAGAGAAGGAAGGCAGCAGGCGCAAGCCCTCCGGAAGCCTTGACTCAAGAGCTCGAAACATGTAACTTCCACAACTCCAGTCCGGTTTCAAGCAAAAGGAGAAATGCACTCCGTCCATGGATGGGAGGAACGCCAAAACCACTGTGTGAAAGGGAGGTGAATAATGCCATGGCCATCAAACAGTATACCAGAGTCCACCTCTGCTGACACAAATTATTCACGTTCTGGCAACATGAAGAATATGCTCACTCTCCTCCAGGGACCCCAAAGGCTCGCACCAATTATGACACCTGGCTTAAAGTCCGGGACCTCACGACCAGGGTCTCGTTCGTTGTGGGGGAAGCTCCTTAGAGGCAGCTTCCTTTGATGCTGAAAGATGTGAACTAGAAGCACGAGTGATCGTCCAGCTACACACTCAACATAAAATGGTAAGACGGGGGCAGAGTAATCACAGTAGACACCTGTGCTCAAAAAACAGTAAGAATGGAGCAGGGAGCACACCCAGCCCTTGGGTCTTGGTTCGCAATGCCATCATCCAGTAGAGGGAACCAGGGCCCCTTGGAGAAACGGGCAGATTCTCCGTTAGACAATCCCATTAGGGCCGGAGCAGTGCCACCATAAGAAAAACGCCAGAAGAGCCCAAATTGAGGGTCAAAGACCTCTAATTTGACTTTAAAATACCTTCTAAACAGACCTCAAAACCATCAAGGTTATCAAATGCAAAGAAAGATGAAGATGCCGTCACAGCAGAGGAAGCTAAGGAGACGTGTTGGCGAAATGTGTTGTGGTATCTTGGAGTTTCCCGACACAGAGCCTTAGGACAGTAGGGAAATGAGGACACGAGGGGAAAAGCAGTGTAGACTTTAATTAATGGCAATGTACCAATATGGTTCCTTAGCTGAGACAAATGCTTCATGGTTTTGTAAAATGTTAACAGTCTGGGAAACATGCATGAGGAGTACATGGGAACTCTCTGTATTATCTTTGCAGCTTTCCAGTAAATATGAAGACTACTCCAAAATTAACAATATATATATTTAAATGAAAAGTAAAGAAGGGGAAGCATGTAGCGGTCAGGATTTTGCAGTAATTCTGAAAAGCAGTTGGGCACCCATCACCAGTGTTCCTTCACCCGGACAAGGCTTGTTCCTTGATCAGGGTCTTGTGCTGCAGCCTGGGGGTGACTCCTGGATCCGTTGGTCTCAGATCTTGGTTCCACCCCCTGGCCTTTTTTCTGTTCTCCTTTTTGATCAGAAGTAGCTGGTATTTGCGGCTGAGTACTTGTCTCAGCTTCTTTTTCATGGAAGGTTGAAGGTCCAGGGGCCTTTTTTTTTTTTTTTTCAACGTTTTTTATTTATTTTTGGGACAGAGAGAGACAGAGCATGAACGGGGGAGGGGCAGAGAGAGAGGGAGACACAGAATCGGAAACAGGCTCCAGGCTCCGAGCCATCAGCCCAGAGCCCGATGCGGGGCTCGAACTCACGGACCGCGAGATCGTGACCTGGCTGAAGTCTGACGCTCAACCGACTGCGCCCCCCAGGGGCCTTTTTTATTGTTATTTAAATTTTCTTCACCACGTCTGTTCCTTTTGGCCCAAAGAGCCAATGTTTGCATCAGTGCCATTCTCTTAAAATGTTCGTGAATCTTACTAGGATTGATGTCATACCCCAAAGGTGACATCCATAATTTGGGGAGGGAGGAGGGCGACAGATCCCTATAACTCTGAGCATATAAAAATGCTGTGGGACAACACACTTTCAAATTTCAAACAACATCTTGACTGACTAGAAGTCTATTAGCTACCATTTGAAGTCTTTCTGAGATCTTAAAGGGTTTTATAACTATAGACTCAAATACATCTTTATGCAAAGGCCATTTCTCACAATGAATCTTCTATGGGTTGGAAATGGGAATCAGTTTTATATTTCAACCCAGCAATCCCTAGTTCTCCTACATTTCCTCTAAATTCTGCTTTCAAACTGAGAAATTTTGTCTTTGTTCATCTCTCTCTTCACCTCATCCGATGCAGCTAAAAACCAAAACCAAAAACAAAAAAAAAAACAAATGACATGTTTAACAACGCCTGGCACTCTCCTTAGCCAGACCCATAAATGCATTTCCTAATGTTCCAAGTTGCTGGGCAGTAATGCCTCAGTTGTTCTGTCTGCATATAACTGAGTTGTCTTTTTACCAGTCTCTAACCATGTTTCCTCACTGATCTTCCAGCTATACCACTAGTAAGCGACTTTCTGGCCCCCTTTTCCCCTCTTTCCTCTACACCTGCTGACTCTCACTCCCGGATACGTGGCCTAAACAATTAGTTGCCTCTGCCCTATCTCACGAACTTCTTAGCAAAATTCTTTGGCCAGGATATCTGCATTGTATCCCACTCCCTTCCCTGACAAGGAATGAAAAGGCACATCAAAGAAAAACAAGTAATAATAATAATAATAATACCCTAACTTAAGCCACTGTTAAAGGGCAATAAAACTTGTCCAGAGGGGTGCCTAGGTGGCTCAGTGGGTTAAGCATCTGACTTCGGCTCAGGTCATGGTCTTGTGTTCATGAGTTCAAGCCCTGCGTCAGGCTCTGTGCAAACCCGTCCAGAGAGTATTCCCTCATTCACCTTAATCTTCTCTAAGAGGAGGGAAAATAGACATTGAAAATGTCTGAACTGATTGAAAATACAAAGAATCTGGTGTATTCTTAGGTTATAAGGCAAACCCTAAGGGATTCATTTTATAAAAGTGTCTAAAATGTGAAAATGTGAAGTATTGATGACCTGCTATGGCAGCATTATTTTAAAGACAAGTATTATATAATGTAATGCTTAAAGCAACTCTGTAAGGTAGAAAGTCTTATTCAGAGTTTATCTTTTTACACAGTGGTTAGGATGTCCAAAAAGCTGAACATTCATCTTTAAACATTTCAGGAAGATCCACATTTTCTCTGTATTTACGTCTATGTGTATCTATGTGTATTCTAAGGGCAAAATTAGCTGGACTTCTGCATGATTTTGCTTTAGTTCACACTTTTCCCCCTTCCACATAATTGGTTTATATCTGAGACCAATTTCTAAAAGTCGTGGAGTCACAGAGCTTGAAATCGGTAGTTTTTGAAGCATAATGTACCAATTCAGAGATAAACTTCTTGGACTATTAGGGGAGATAAGAGCGTATTTAAGGTCTTTCCTCCTGCTCATTTTCCCCATAGTGGTGAAATAAAGATGAGATTAGGGAAAAAAAAAAAAAAAAGGAAATAATATAATATTGTGGTGCAGCAACATGTTTGTGGAAACTTTGTGATATTTCCTAGCATAGAAATCTGCTTGGGGCCCGTGACACGGGTGATGCTGTGTCACCAAACAAATATTTAGAAGCCAAGGTACAAGTAGTCTACAGGTTTCTTTAAGTTTCCCAAGTCTCCCAAAGCTCAATGACTAGAAGGAAGATGATTTACCATAAGGACATGACCAAAAAGTGAAAAAGAAATGATGTCATGGGAAATAAGAGCTAGTAATCACACTTACCTAGTTTTATTTTTGATGGGAGAAACTGTCTCAGTCGGCTTGAAGCACCATAACAAAATACCATTGTTTGGGGGGTTTAAACAAGAGGAATTTATTTCTCAGACTTCTGGAGACTGGAAGTTCAAGATCAAAGTGCTAGCAGGGTCAGTGTCTTTTGAGAGCTCTCTCCTTGCACTACTGATGACTTCTTTCTTGTAATGTCTTCATACGACCTTTCCTCAGTGAATGAAGGTGGTGAGAGTGAGGGGGAAGCAAGCTTTCCCCTGTTTCTCCTCATGAAGGCACTAATCCCATCCCGAGGGCTCCACCCTATGACTTCATCAAAACCTAATGACCTCCTAAAGGTCCTGCCTTCAGGTATCACCACATTGGAGGTTAGAGCCTCAACATGTGAGTTTGGGGGAGACATAATTCAGTCCATAGCAGAAACTACAGCTTCCTTTTTCCCTTTCTCCTTTCTTGTCCTTCATTCCTTCGTTCGTTCCTTCCTTCCCTCCTTCCTTCCCTCCTTCACCATGGATCATAGTAGCTGAAAGGTAGTTAGAAGCTCCAGTGAAATTGAATGATCATTCCTTCTGGGTTCCAACCAAGTCCCCACCTAACAAAGCCTGTGGCTTTAATCCACCCGCAGGTGTTAGAAGAGGGTGAGGTTTTTGTTCCCTAGGCTTGTACACAACTAGAGCTACAGATCTGGTGGAAACGTTTCACCTTTTCCTTGCCTGATGTGCTTGACCGCAAGTTGCTGAAGAGCTCGGAGGCTGAGTGTAGCTGATGGACGCCTGAGAGCAGCAGCGCTAAAGTAGCACTGAAAAGGTGGCTGTTGGCCAAGATTGTGGAAGAGACTTCAAAATAAAAACCACAAAACAATCCTAAAGGTCTAAAGCAAATGGATACTCCAAGTCTGTGAGATCTGTCAGATGGGCAAGTCATGGTTAAAGGCATGGTCTGAAGTCCTATAGAATTGGTTTTCGATCTTACCCAGGCGTTTACTCTCTGTGAGGCCCATGGTGTATTGTCCTCAGTAAGCGAACAGGAAGGTCACTCATTAAGTGAAAGAATTAATTCAAGGCATTTAGTACATTTTGTCATCCAATGAATGTTTATTGAGCACCTGCCTGTAAGCCAAACTGTTGACCGTGTGCTGGGTAGAGATCAGTGAGTGAATAAGAAGAAGCTGGAAACTGACTTTGTGGTGTTTTACTCTAGTAAGGAGGAGACAAAAGTCGGGCAAGTCAACATGCAAATAAATGCTTGCAAATCGAGAAAGTGCCCCGAAGAGCTGATACGGCAAGGCACCACTATGGTAGAGAATAACACAGCCAGGAAAAAAGAGGGTAGAGGCGGGATTGGGGGAGACACTTGGGAACTCACTCAGGCTAAGGCACTCCAGGAAGGATTCTTAGAGGAGACAATTTTTAACTAGGACATATGGGAGGAGAGGATGACATCCAAACAAAAAGCAAGGTTAGGGTGAGGGAAGCAGACCCCCGGAGGATCCCAAAAGGGGAAAACTCAGGCACAAAATCTCAGCAAGAGGAAAGAGTGTCAACTGGCTGAGGGAACAACAGGGTGGCCCCAGGGTGATGGTGGTGATGGGGAATGGTGTGAGCCTGCGAACAAAGGCTGGCAGCAGGGAAGCGTTTACAAATGCTTTTGGTTTTCAGTCTTGAGGTTTTTATGAGGGAAAAATAAGACAATGTACTAAAAACATCTAGTCTACTGCTTGAGACATACTAGGTGCTCAACCAACAGAATTTACTGTTGTTTTTGTTATGTTTAGTGGTACAAATAGCTTTGCTATTTTCTGAGAAACAGATCACACTTCGAGTGTCTCCTTTTCATATGGCTCTTCTGTATCTTTGTTTCTGTCACAATCTCTGGTTCTTCCTTGCAGCTTTTCATCCTTACCTTCAGGCCAACCATAAGCTGTCCCTGCCCTCTACATATTCCATACATATTTGGTAGCCCCTTTGGAATATTCTTCAATATATTTGCGTCATTTACTGCAAAGATTTTGTTTGGTTTGTTTGCTAAAATATTTTTTTAAAGATAAATGACTAGGGGCGCCTGGGTGGCTCAGTCGGTTGAGCCAGGTCATGATCTCGTGGTTCACAAGTTTGAGCCCCATGTCAGGCTCTGTGCTGACAGCTCAGAGCCTGGGGCCTGCTTCAGATTCGGTGTCTCCCTCTCTCTCTGCCCCTCCCCTGCTCGTACTTTGTCTCTCAAAAATAAATAAGCACACAAAAAAAGAGAGAAATGACTAAACAAAATAATTGAAAGCACAGGTTAGTTTGATCAACTACCGTCCATTTGGTATTGAGAGGAATAATCATTCCTGTGACAATCTGGAAAAAAAAAAAAAAGGAAGTCCTGAACTCCATGGGGTTCAAGAACCCTCCTCCTCCCCAAAAATGTGCTTGTCCCTCTCCAGCCATAGAGAGGGCTTGTTACTCTCTCCAAACTATCATGAATGATTGATTTGAGATTCTGGATCCTTCAGAGCTTCTCCCAAATGAACAAAAGACAGTCCTGCTCAGAGTCTCGGTGGCTGTTAGTCAGCCCTTTAATGTGATTCTAATGGTTTGTGTGTGTGTGAGAATTCACAGTAAATTCATTATGAAAACCCATTTACCACAGGGTTGACACCAGCAAAAGCCTGAGGCAGCTCAGGGAATTGTGGGACACGACATCTGTTTCAGTGAACATAACTCAGACATTCCACATCCGTGCTCGCTCATTGGTGTTTAATAGCTTCTCGCACAGCCCTTTCTCTCCTCAGGACATACACATTCAGACACAGAAAACCATAAAGGCCAAATGTCTTCTTTAATCCTCCAAGGCTTAGCTAGCTAAAAGGAAACTGTCAAGAGCCATAGCAACCAGCTATGTGGACAGAAAAGAATAATAATAATTATTAATAATAACAGTAATTGGAAACAAAAAGAAAAAAAGAAGCTAATTTGCTGATTTAATTCATGTAAGATTCTACCTTTCTCTATTTTGCTGTTTTTGTGTCAGATTTTTATGCATATTCAAAATAGAATGTATAATTTGATCATACCTACTTTGTTATGATTTACTGTTAATAACTTTGCTGAAGTGTAAATGGCCTCACATGCTAATTGGGTGTGCTTCCTGTGACATATGCAAACTGACTTAGAAACTAACATATGCTGTTATTACTCATAATAGATCAGCTTTGTCTGAAATATTTGTGCCCAAAATTACCATTTGGCATGTCTTCAAATTCAAATCCACCTTCTGCCCTGAGATGAAATTCAAGGATTTGTTTTCTGCTTTTTTTTTTTTTAATATATTTTGGATAGGCTGCTTTCACTGCTACAATAAGGAGTGTTCGGTGTTTACATTATAATGACTATTTATGGGGGTTTAATATGTTGCTTGTTGCAAATTGCATCCGACGGAAAGTTGGCAAGATGGCACAGAGATGTGGGACCACATTCAACTATATTTAACATCGTATCAGGCGGTTGATCTTTTGAAAATCTATGGTGTTAAATGATATTTAGCATAATCTTACATACTCTTTCCATCTTTTGCTTTGTAGAAGTTAAAAATGGTGCTGAGTCTTACAGTAACTTTACAGGAAAAAAAATGCGTTTTCTTGTGGCCAACAGTTTACTAAGGTACGAAACGGGAACAATGAAAAGCCCTAAAAATCAATCTACTTGTGTTGGAGCTATTAATGTTTTGCAGATTGTTACTGGATTTTTATATTTTTGTACCTGTTATTATGCGCTCTGAGACTGAGTAGGAGGATAGAGGCAGAAACAGATCTGTAAGAAACGTGTGTAGATGTTGCAGAGACACCCAGTGACTGGAGTGAGATGGTTAGTTTGTATCACAAATAGCATTTTATTTTATTTTATCTTTTAAAATGTTTATTTATTTTTGAGAGAGAGAGAGAGAAAGCGCACAAGTGGGGGAGGAGGCCATCTGGCCCTCAGAGAGAGAGAGGGACAGAGGATCCGAAGCAGGCTGCGTGCTGACAGCAGCGAGCATGATGTGGGGCTCAAACCCACGAACCGTGAGATCAGGACCTGAGCAGAGGTCAGGTGTTCAACCGACTGAGCCACCCAGGAGCCCAACAAACAGCATTTTATACACTTCTGTACCAGTTTGAAATGTTGCACTCAATTGTAGAGGCTAATTAGCTAGACAATTCTGGATAGGTGGGAATGGAGGAAGTAGGTTCCTTATTATTTCACAATATTAATTTGTAAAAAGGTAAAATGCCTTAGATTCTCAAGACAGTTAAGATCATTGAATCAGAATCAGATGATGTAAACAATAGTATCTCCAGTTAATGCTTAACTTCAAGGAAAGACTGGTTTCTTGAAAACAGCATTGTTAGGGAAGCAGTTCATCATGAGCCCTGATTATTTATCCCTGCATGTCCTTGGATATAAACTGCAAGGTGTATCAATCCCCTGATACTGAACAGTCTTCATAGCCACATGAGCCACTAAGCTGGTGCGGATGACCACATCATGACCTCCGTACAACTGCTCACGCTCTAGTGGAGGGGACTGGCTTGTTTGCGGCTTGCTCAGGAATTGCTGGTCCCTTGGTTCTGGGTTCCTCAGCTGCAGTACAATCCACTGCATGTGTAGCCTCCATCTGGGCCCATGGTGTCACCGTGGGGCTTGGAGACCTGGAATCTGGCATCACTATGCTGATGCTCCTGCTGTGTGCTGTGCTGTGAGTAACACGCTGTCTCGTCTACATTTGGCATGTAAGGGATGGTCTCAGATTTATTCCCTCCCTTCTTGTCTAATTAGGCTAGGATTCTTCCCTGTCAGATATAAAGATCCTCCAAAAATTTGTTTTGATTCTCATCATTTAAAAATTTTATATTGGCAAACAAAGTGTAATAAGCAATGGAAGATATTTTAATTTTTTTTTTTTTTCAACATTTTTTATTTTATTTTTGGGACAGAGAGAGACAGAGCATGAACGGGGGAGGGGCAGAGAGAGAGGGAGACACAGAATCGGAAACAGGCTCCAGGCTCCGAGCCATCAGCCCAGAGCCTGACGCGGGGCTCGAACTCACGGACCGCGAGATCGTGACCTGGCTGAAGTCGGACGCTTAACCGACTGCGCCACCCAGGCGCCCCTGGAAGATATTTTAAATAGATAGTACAGAACACTACCCTTATTATTAAAAATTATTATCAACTTATTAGAGCAATGTTAAAAATAACTCCCATTCACCAGCATTTATTATGCACATTTGTCTCATTTATTGTCTCAACCGCCTTATAAGGTCTGTGTTATTATGCTGTTTTTCACACCAGGGAAATTAGGCAAACTTAGTGCAATAACCTGGCCATGTTAGATAGCTTTTGAACCCAGCTCTGGCTGGCTCTAAATTCAGCGTCTAAATTCAGACCGATGACTGCTGTAGGTATTTGATGATTAGCTTTATTTCCTGATATAAATTTTATATGCTAAAACATTTATTATTGGAAGTATAGTCTTCTACCTCCAGGTGTGGCTCTTCCAGACTTTTCACTCTATTGCATCGTTGTTCTGAAATCCTAAGTCATGCACTTGGAATAAAATCAGGATTTTAAGTCATAATTTGAGCCTGGCTTGAATATCATGGGACTTGCCTGTTTCTAATAAATAAGATGAGATGTTTCAAATAAACTTGATTGTTCATACTAGTAAATAACTAGATAGCCCAAAAAGGTTGAAATTACTTTAAATAAACTGAATCATGGTGTATTTAATTTGCCTTATTTTTTCATACAATAGTGTTTAGTTTTGCCAGACTCCTTGACGCTATAGATAAATGAGTAGAATCTAGGCCAAGCAAAGGACCAGATGGCCTGAAGTGACGGGGAGGAGTAGTCCTGTGGGGTATTTTTGATATCTTACGTTTAGGGTTTTGTGTGTGTGTGTGTGTGTGTGTGTGTGTGTGTGTGTTTTCATTTCTAATGCCTCTGGCTACTACAATAACAGTTACAATAAATAAAGCAAAACCAGCTGATTTCACTAAGTCAATCTGATTACATTTACAAAACTTTATTTACTATCAAATTTTCTAACTGCATGTTAATAATTAATACATGATTGAACATCTATTGGGGCTCTGTCGTATTTAGGCCAAAACTTTATAAAATAAAAACAGACTCTAAAATATACTGTGGGAAATAGCAGGGATGTACTCCTGCGAACAAATAAGGATACTTCCAAAATGTTCCTTTGGAGAATCACCGTCTTAAAATTGGAAAGTTTTGAGCATTTGCAATTCTCAAGCTAGGGCCTGAAAAAAAAGAGACGTGGGAGTTCCAGTTGCATAATATGGATTCTGACTCTGCATACAAAAATAGCCCAGGCCTGCTTGGTGGCTGGAATCTACTGCCCTCAGGCATTGCAAATGGGGAGAAGGCAGGTCTATGCTCCAAGGGATCTGGAGCTTAATCTTTTGGAAGTGCCAAATCTTTAATTCTGAAACAGATTACAAAATTAGAAGTGAAAATAGATATTTATTTAGAATGACATGAAGAAAAATGAAATCACATTTTTAAAATGTGGCCAAACTGACAAATACCACAAATCCCCTCAAGACTCAGCAGAGTAGTATATTATTTTTAATTAATTCACTTCTGGATTTACTTCCGGCATATTTTTTAAAACATTTTTTTAATGTACTCTTTCATCACCTCTTCATATGACAGCAATTATGTAACATTTTTTAAAGAGGAAAAAAGAAAATTCACTATTGCCCTTCGCATGGTTGAGTAAAATTTGTCTTTTTGTGTCGATAATATTTAAAGTACTTTAGATTCCCCATTTGGTATCACTAATGTCATGTGGACATTTAGCGTAGCTGCCAAAGTTGTGAAAATGTCTACCAAAATTTCTTCCGTGGGTCAGCTGTACTATTTCGGGACATTTCAAGTTTTCTTGTGCAACAACTACTTTTATGTGGTCCTTGAATTGACCGTTGGCATTCACCGGTATGTCACTGGTGTTCTTCTTGTAGTGCAGTGTTCCAAGGATGTTAATACATTTAATTTCATTTAATTTTTTGCAAATTGGCCTTTCTGTTTACTTCTCACTTTGTGAAACTGTCCTCAATTTGTGGATGTAAGCAAACAAATTTCAACTCTGATTGCTATGCAAAAGAACGAAAGGTCATCTGCTTTGCGATGAACTTTAAAGTTCAGCTGCGCCCCAGCAGCATGCCATACATGAGAAAATTGCTTACTGAGCTACAGGTATTGAATACTGGAAAAACTTCACAGTGTATTATAATTTATCTTATTTAACAATCTAGGGGGTTCGCAGCCATCAGCAGCTGCCGTGCAATTGCGGCTGCAACCAGGAATACAGGAATCTCCGTGGAGCCGCTGGTGCCGCGAACCTCGTAGGTAAAGCACCTGCATACTTTTGATAGCGCATGTGAAGGGATGTCTCTAAAATTGACTTCATAAATCTCGTTCTCAGCAAATTGACCTGGGCCACTCAACATGGCTTTTATTCTGGATGGTAGTGCGTGTGCTCTTTTGACAAAGAATTCACGACCGTGCAGAGTCGGGTTAAGCATCCACCTTCCGTGCAGGTCGTGATCTCATGGCTGTGGGAACCAGCCCCATGTTGGGCTCTAAGAGTCTTGCTCTCCCTCTGCCCTTTCCCCACTCGCGCACTCTCTCTCTCTCTCTCTCTTTCTCAAAAAAATAAATAAATAATAAATAAATAAATAAAATAAAGAGCAAATAATTAATTTTAAAAATGTGTCACCTGATTTACTTCTTTTCGTTAACTTGATTTTCTTTTCTTTTCTTTTTTTTTTAAATTTTTTAATGTTTTTATTTTTGCACAGAGAGAGATAGAGCATGAGCAGGGGAGGGGCAGAGAGAGAGGGAGACACAGAATCGGAAGCAGGCTCCAGGCTCTGAGCTGTCAGTACAGAGCCCGATGCGGGGCTTGAACCCACAGACTGTGAGATCATGACCTGAGCCGAAGTCGGACACTTAACCGACTGAGCCACCCAGGCGCCCCGATGTTAACTCGATTTTCAAACAAACCAAGGGCCTGCTCACCCTCTTTACTGGGAAATGAAATAAATGAAATGAAATAAAGAAATAAAATATCTCTGCTTTTGATATTATGTGAGTTTTTGTTGGGCTGCAGCTCGGTTGTCATCGTAGGCTCTTTTTCTTCACCTCCTTGCACATGTTTTTGCTTCTGTTTCCTGCGCCACTAATTCTCATCTGGGTTTTTAAACTTATTTAATACGTAAATTTTAAAACAAAAAATATAAAGCCCGATTTTCTGGAATTTCCATTTGTTTTATTGAAACTTTCCAAAACATCCCTCCAGATGTCATTTCATAGGGCATAGCCCCAACCTAATTTCTCCATAGCCAGGTCCCAAAAGGTAGTCATGGCTTGCTGACCTGAACTGCCGCATGTGAAGTTTGATGAAGGAGTAGCAGGCATGGAAGGAGGCACCAGTCTTAATCAGTTGAGGTTAATATGTCTCATTTTTGAAAATGTTGGGAAAAAAAGTTCCATCAGTGAACATATGGCAGAAATCTTTCTCAAGCACTTTGCAAGGACTCTTTCAGGTACAGGGCTCTGAAGGTTAAGCTTCACTAGCTTCATGGGGCCTCTGCTGCCCATCTGAGGATAGATCTAGCCATGAGCCATCCCAAGAGCATGTGGGCTCTGAAGTTGTACATGGCTTCCATGATAGAACATTCCCGAAACTTAGCCTTGCATGGGACTGGGAGAAGGGCAAGGGAAGGTAAGTTAGGCCGTGTCACTAAGGACTGGTTCAGATTTGAAGACTGGAGAGGGTGACAACTTGGACTCAGCTGAAGAGTGTTGTCCCTTCTATTTCCTACTAAAGAAACCAACAGTGCAAAGAAAAAAAATATGTGGGTAAAGGGACATCGCTCCTCAATGTTCTCCTACTGCCTTGCCAAAGACAGCTGAAGCTCACTACTCAAAAAAGCCAGGGGCCTAGAAGCCTCTAATCTTCCCTCAGTTACCCCCAGGAGGAGTAACTTCCACCCTCAAATGCCCAGCGCTCCATTGAGCCTACTGCAGGCTTGACCTACTGTGGCTCTGACCACGGAGAAGAGAGAATGGGCCAGAGTCAAGGCTCCTAACACCAGCTAGGGTGGCCCCTGGGCCTGGCTTTTCTGAGACTGAGGGGCTTCCCAGGATCTAGTTCTCATGCAGTTAAAATCAGGAGAGTCTCAGGAGAACGGGGATGATTGGTCACCCTAAATCAGAGAGGCTGATCCTCTAAAGGGAGTCCTATGTCACAATCATTCCTAAAGGTCAGAACATGGATTGTGGAGAAAGCTAAACTGAGTTTGAATCCAGTTTCTAGTCATAGATCTTGGGCAAATGGCTTCACATTTCTGGGCCTCATTCTGGTAAACTGGAGATGACAATGGCTGTAGTATAGAAGTTTTGTGAGGAATAAACTACTTGCTAGGTGTAAAGATCCTAGTACAGAGTCTGATACTTTCAAAACCAGTGGTTATCAATATCACCCCCATCATCACCATCCAAGGAGTTGGACCTGGTGGGTGGACTCAGCAGTGGTTTCCAGCTGGCGGTGATATTTTCAGCCAGGTAAATTGCAGCATCAGGACTCACTGAGTCTTTCCAAATGAAAGCAGGGTCTTTGAAAATGTCTTGAGAGTATTGAAGAGCAGGCTTCAGTCTTGGGGAAAGGAACTGGCAAGAACCAGGAGAGGTAAACATGTTGGAGCAAATGGGCTGGTTTCAAGATAGCACATTAGCTGCATCAGGGAATTAGAACCATAACCAGAAAGCTGACGCAGGTTCGAATCTTGGCTTTGTGTCCTTGGACAACAAATGCTTCTCTGTATCTATCCTATAGAAGAACTTTTAAACGAAGACTACTACTAATGGATGCTGAATTCCTAGCACTGAGCCTGACTCCTGAAAGGCACTGAATAAGTGAGTGCTTCACACTTCCTTGCTGTAAGTACAGGATGATACAGACGAACTACCTTCACCCTAAGTAAAGCTTAGGGATCAGGTACCCCTCCTAGAGCCCATGACAAGTGAGCCAGTTACCCAGATGCCTTAGTGCAAGGCCTGCAAAGATCTCCTCTGCCAGCTACACATGGGTCCATCTATTCTGTATTGCCAATCTGAGTGTCAGAGTGTCTGAGACCAGATCTGCTCCCACAACAAAATCTTAAGATAAAGTGTCCATATTGCAGTGATCAGTTGGGCTGTGAGACCCAAGTGGGAGTGCCAATCAGAGCACCAGGAAACTCTAGGCCTAGATGGATTGAGAAAGTCCTAAAGCAGGTGCAGTGGTAGTGACATAGAAGTCCTGAGCTAAGCTATATGTCCCTCAAGGGCAGGAGTTGTGATATCTATCTCAACAGTAGCAGCTCCATCCCAAGACGACAATAGTCACTTACTGGCACTGCTGCTGGTAGAAGGTAGGTTCCCAAGTGTCTTTTAGAAGCTGAGGAAGGAAGGAAGACGATCTGACTTTCACTGGACAGATGGTTGGCTTCATGGGATAATTGGGCAGAGTAAATACACAGGACTCCACAGATATGTTTAGATAAAAGGAATGTCTTTTGGTTCCGTTGTGGGAACCATTTTGGATCTGGAGGGGAAATTGGGTGGGCAAGGTATCAATAGTGATAAGACAGTTATTCCTACTGCGGAGTAGCAATTGTCCTTATTGGGGTGATGAGAATGCCAGAGAAGCACGCTTTTGGCAAAACTGAGGGAACCACTTGTGTCAGAGAGACCTGTGCCCTCTCAGGGAAGAGAATTCCTAAGGCCTTTGGGAAAAAAAAAAAAATGTTCGCCAATGAACCTGCTAATTTATAAACTTCAAGAGACTAGGGATAATGTCTGGTTTGTTCTCTACATCCAAAGCCCTACCTCAAATATCTAGTATGGTGACTAGCTTAACGAAGGGTCCAATCAATATTTGTTCGATGTTCGAACAAAGAAATTAATGAACAAATGGCTATATTGGTTTTCAAATGCCCTGGGTAACTTCAGCTGCCTTCAGCTGCAGGTTCTCCATTCAGGAGTCTGTTAAATACCTACAATATCAGAAAATTGGACAAAATCATGACGTTGGAGAAATTAGAGGGGAATTACATCCCAACTCAAAAGGCAAACAGTATTTCTTAGTTGCAGTTCTTAATTGTTTGAAAGCGATCGAAAGAAATAGGTTGGCTAAAGCTACCGCACAGATTTGGAGCTGAGGGGTGTTTTCACTTGAAATTATTTTGGCTGATTCAATGAAGCTTTGTATTCCCCACAATGAAGAAGCAATAGCTGGTGTTTGATGTGTCTAAGAGAGCAAGATGGGTTTATGGTATGTAAAGTTTTAGGTAGCACAAGTTTATAATGTAAAAACTTACCCCCTGTCTTGCAATTTTTTCCCCAAATGGTCACATTTTAAAACTTTAAGAGTTAAAAAGGGCTTTGCTTTATGCAACTTCCTCACTGCTGTCTTTTATGAGGGCTTCTAATATAATATTTTCTCTTAGAGAAAAACACAAACTTTCTAAATTAATTTAAGCTATCTGCTTTATTGTTCATCACCTTTGGCACATCATGTAGCAAATCTTATACTAAAAACCAGCATGTGGAGCATTAGTACAATCCACAAAATCCTCTTGGAGGGAAAAGAAAATATTTAAAGAAATATCCCAGGGCATAACATGCAAAACCACTTTTCACTAATCAAAGACTCATTGCGGACTTGGCTGACAATCCTATAATAAATTATCTTCATTGTTGCTCAGAAACTTATATGCTCTGTGAATACAGCACATTCCACATTATCTAAAATTCAGTATTGAGGTTTGAGGCTGTTTTTAGTCCAGTAAGGGAATGAAAGACGATTTTTCACTTAATTCCCATGCCCTGGAACATGCCCCTAGCAAAATTGTTGACCTTTCTGTGTTTACATTCATAGAACAGAAACCCCAACTTGATTAATAAGGATGCAAAAAGAATTAGCTTGAGTTTGTGATTAATTCAGCTGCATCAAGTTACTTTGCATACACTAAACCAGAGAAATTTAGATAGCCTGATCTGTCATTTAATACAAATTGACAGATTTCTAAAATATGTGCACTTGAGTTTTTTCTAAACATTTAGAAAATCTATCCATAATCCTGGTCAATTCTGGTTTTGTATTAAAGACTGAGGATATTAAGTAGATTATATCACCAAGAAACCACTTTTTTCTACAGTTATTTTTAAAACTTAAATAAGAACTTTTCTTGTCTATGGTCAATATACTTAAAGGAAACTCACTCAGTAAGTGGATCACTTTATCTACTCAAAGATGAGACCTGATATTACTCTGAAATGAACTGTAGAGCCAAGGTAGGAGTTTTGGAGGACATATTTTGAATAAATACTTGGAAACCAATATTATTTGCATAGGATGAAAATGATAAAAATATATTTTTTTAAGAAATCAATCAACCTCCTACAAAAAGAAAGCTTAGGAGAACATCTGTACCCCAGTTGGCCTAACCTATAAGACCATGAGTGTATCCAAAAACCCTCAGGAGATGAGAGGCCACAGAACTTGGAGAGGGTACCACCATGTCACACAACAGCTAAACCATCTTCTGGTTCAGTGCCCCTCTCTGAGAACAGTGTGGATGGACAACAGTATTGTCGATGCCTGGACAACTTTTGTGAGAATTGTCTTCATGAAGAAAGCAACATGTTAGAAAAATATGTCTAAGACAATATTATTTATGCCATGTTTCACTATACTCCCTTGGATTCAAATGATTCTTCTTTCAAAGAAGCTCGAACTCCTGCAAATATAATCCATATTGTTGATTGGACTACAGAACAATCATTTAAAGATACTGGCTGGTCATTCACTTATTTAACAAATATTGACTGAGACGTAACGAGGTCAACTAAAAGGAAGACATTCAAGATGCTAACAGGTTGCTGTTTGGAGAAGGCCTCTCAGGAGAGTAAATTGATGAGCAGTATATGTCTGGCTTTTGGGTTTGTAAGTCCAGGAATTCCATTTTTCAGTGTATCTATAAGTAATTTGATTCCAGAGGACAGGTGCATGAGACATATTATAATCAAAATCAAAGAAAGAATCTTGAAAGTAGCAAAGGAAAAGTGACTCATCACATGTAAGGTAGCTCCCATAAGATACTCAGAACATTTCTCAGCAGAAACATTTCAAGTCAGGAGGGAGTGGGATGATATATTTAAAGTGTTAAATGAACAACAACAACAACAAAACAAAACCTGGCAACCAAGAACACTTTATTGGGCAAAACTGTCCTTCCAAAAATGAAGAAGAAATAAATCCTTCCCAGATTCAAAAAAAAAATCTGAGGAAGTTCATCACCCCACTAGGCATGCCTTACAAGAATCACTAAAGGAAGTCCTTCAAGTTGAAATGAAAGAATGCTAGGCAGCAACATGAAAGGGTATGAAAATATAAAGCTCTCTAGTAAAGGTAAATATACAGACAAATACAGAATCTTCTAACACTGTAAGGGTGCTGCATAAATCATTTTCAATTTAGGTATAGAATTTAAAAGATAAAACCATAAATATTTCACTCTAAAACTATATTAATGGATACAGAATATTAAAAAGGTGTAATTCGTGACATTGATAACATACAATGGTGGAGGGAGATGTAAAAGAGTAGAGTTTTTATGTGACTGAAGTTAAGCTGGTGTCAGTTTAAAATAGACTGTTATAACTATAAGGTATTTTGCATAATCTGCATGGTAGCCACAAAGAAAATACCTTTAGAAGTCACGCAAAAGAAAATGAGAAAGGAATCAAAATATGTCATCACAAAAAAATCAATAAAACACAAAGGGAGATAGCAAGGGAGGAAAAGAACCAAATAATTATACAAAATAGAGAATGACAACATAAGGTCCTTCCCTGCCACTAACTACTGCAAATATAAATGGTTTAAACTCTCTAATCAAGACATAGAGTGGATGAATGGATAAAATAATAAGGTCCAGATATACGCTAAGAGACTCACTTTATTTATTTATTTATTTATTTATTTATTTAATTTTTTTAATATGTGAAATTTATTGTCAAATTGGTTTCCATACAACACCCAGTGCTCATCCCAAAAGATGCCCTCTTCAATGCCCATCACCCACCCTCCCCTCCCTCCCACCCCTCATCAACCCTCAGTTTGTTCTTAGTTTTTAAGAGTCTCTTATGCTTTGGCTCTCTCCCACTCTAACCTCTTTTTTTTTTTACCTTCCCCTCCCCCATGGGTTTCTGTTAAGTTTCTCAGGATCCACATAAGAGTGAAAACATACGGTATCTGTCTTTCTCTGTATGGCTTATTTCACTTAGCATCACACTTTCCAGTTCCATCCACGTTGCTACAAAGGGCCATATTTCATTCTTTCTCATTGCCACGTAGTACTCCATTGTGTATATAAACCACAATTTCTTTATCCATTCATCAGTTGATGGACATTTAGGCTCTTTCCATAATTTGGCTATTGTTGAGAGTGCTGCTATAAACATTGGGGTACAAGTGCCCCTGTGCATCAGTACTCCTGTATCCCTTGGGTAAATTCCTAGCAGTGCTACTGCTGGGTCATAGGGTAGGTCTATTCTTAATTTTTTTAGGAACCTCCACACTGTTTTCTAGAGTGGCTGTACCAGTTTGCATTCCCACCAACAGTGCAAGAGGGTTCCCGTTTCTCCACATCCTCTCCAGCATCTATAGTCTCCTGATTCGTTCATTTTGGCCACTCTGACTGGCGTGAGGTGATATCTGAGTGTGGTTTTGATTTGTATTTCCCTGATGAGGAGCGATGCTGAGCATCTTTTCATGTGCCTGTTGGCCATCTGGATGTCTTTTTTAGAGAAATGTCTATTCATGTTTTCTGCCCATTTCTTCACTGGATTATTTGTTTTTTGGGTGTGGAGTTTGGTGTAAGAGACTCACTTTAAATATAATGCCATCCACAGACTGAAAGTGAGAGAATAGAAAAAGATATTCCATGAAAATGGTAATCAAAGCAGAGTGGATGGATATCCTAATATCAGACAAAATCAGTCAAAAACTGTTACAAGAGACAAAGAAGGACACTATATAATCATGTATAATCAACTCACCAGGAAGATATAACACATAAGTATATATGTACCAAGCAGCAGAACACGCAAATGTATAAAGCGAATATTGACAGAATTGAAGGGAGGACTCAGACAGTAACAAATAACAGTAGGATACTTCAATACCTTTAATAATGGGTAGATTAGTCAGATCAATAAGGAAACAGAGGACTTGAATCTCAACACCATAGACCAATTGGTCCTGATAGACATACACAAAGCACCCCACCTAACAAGAACAGACTATTCTTCTCAAGCACACATAGAATAATCTCCATGATAGATCACATGGCAGGCCACAAAACAAGATAACCACCATCTCCTTTCTGCCCCCTAATCTAGCAAAAGAATCTCCAGCCCACCCCAACTGAAAGTACACAGGCGAAAGGAATCCTGGAAAATAAACTTCAGTCTACTCAAGTGGGCTCATCACATCATCTTCTAAGTCTATAAAATCATGTACTTTGTTCTCTTCTTTTCTCAACTTACATATTCTTCTGCTACTATATCCCTCTCCATGACTTCTATGTGAATATGCCCCAGCTTTATACACCCAACTCGGCTGGTGTCTTTTGAGCTATCTACTTAGATATTTAAAATACCCCACTGGACATCACCTTGATATTTCACATGGCCCTCAGCTTGTTCAAAATGAATTCATTCTGGCTAAGGACACTACTGTTTACCTAGCATCCAAAGCAGAAATCTTTTAGTCATTCTCAATAGCTTTCCCTCTTGGATACTTTTAATTAGTAAATACTAATTTCTATCTGTTCTAGTTCTCCTGCATTACCATTGCTATCGTTCAGTTCAGGGCATTCTCATCTTACACGTAAATAATCGCAACCATCTCCTGTCACCCCACTCTCTCTTCCCTTACTCTATCATTGTCTGTGCTCTAAGTATGGAGATCTCATCATATTACTCCCCAGTTTAAAATCCTTAACTTGTTCCCTTTAACGTACAGGATGAACTCCAAGCTTTGTGTAGCATAAAAGATTCTCAAAGATCTGATCACAACTTACTTTTGTAACTATGTTATCTGTTATCCTGTTGTAGCTCTTATATTCACTCCCTTTTATAAGACTCAGACAGGACCTATTTTATTAGTCCTTCCATGGAAATTCTCAATCTGAAGTTGGCGTTTCTCTCTGTTGGTGGAATGGGTGGTATGTGAGTCTTTCCCTCCCTGTGGTTGCATTCTCTACCCTGTGGAGAAAGCCCTCATATAGTGAGAAAGATTCATAAAATGCAAAACGAAGCAGAGATTAGAGACAGAAAGAAAGAAAAATGGAGAAATAGAACCCTAATAAATTGGATCCCACTGGCCCAAAGGCTACCTTTGCTTTCAAATCAACAGGTTTCCTTTTTATGTTTAAGTTCATTCGAGGTATACTTCTGTCTCTTGTAAAAAAAAAAAAAAAAAAAAAAAAAAAGGAAGCACTGACTCATACAGTCCCCACATATACATTTAATGTTTAGTCATACTGCACCACATTCACAACCTCCCATGTCTCTGTGTCTTTGCACAATGCATCCCTTCTCAAGGATGATCCTCACTGAAGGATCATCCTTCCAGACTCCAAACATCACTTCTTATCAAATTTTCTCTTGATATCTTCAGATTAAGCTGACCATTAAGCTTTGAGGACCTCAACCTAGCTATAGAATTTACCACCCTGTGGGGCGCCTGGGTGGCGCAGTCGGTTAAGCGTCCGACTTCAGCCAGGTCACGATCTCGCGGTCCGTGAGTTCAAGCCCCACGTCAGGCTCTGGGCTGGTGGCTCGGAGCCTGGAGCTTGTTTCCGATTCTGTGTCTCCCTCTCTCTCTGCCCCTCCCCCATTCATGCTCTGTCTTTCTCTGTCCCAAAAATAAATTAAAAAAACGTTAAAAAAAAAATGGATTTACCACCCTGTATTTATGTATGTATTTCTCTTCTCAGGTGGTAACATTTTCAGGAAAGGGACCCCACGCCCTATTCATTTTGTATATGTCATCAATCACAATGTCTGATGTAGAGAAAGTGTTCAATTCCTATTTGTTAAATGACGGATGATTTCACGATTTATGCTTACTATCTTGAAGGAGGGTGTCTTTTTGTGTTCAGAGAAAAGTCTTACTGATCTTGGGATAGTACTTGTTGAAACTTTATTTTTTCATTTCATGTATACTCTAGCTGAACAAGGAAAGGAATACATGCTGTTGTTTCTATTTGTTTTCTATAAATGATGTAAATAAGTCAGTTTCTAGTATTTTTCACCAAAAATATAAGTTAACGAAAGAAAGAATAAAACTGAAAGGAGATTTCCTTTAGGACTTGGATTTCTGGGCAGTGTGAAAAGAGATTGATATTAACATGCAGCAATCCAGTGGAGACTCAGCCAAGTCCTGAGGCAAAGTTTTCAGAATAAATACCCTTGTGATTATCAGCTTCAAATTTGGTATGTATAAATGCCTAAGAGTTAAGCTTCTCATTCATTTATTTTCAAAGACTAACAAGGATAAGTAAGTGTACCTATGTACAAGTGTTCGAAGAAAGCTCTGTAGCATCCCAGTTTTGATCAGTTTCCTAATATTCAAAACAAAACTCACATATACTCAAAATTGCATCACATAGCCTCTGTATTTTATTTTCAAATTCTGTTATAGACCCAAAGAAATAATTTAAGTGATTTAATGCTATTTTATTGTACTTGAGATTAATTAATTTCCAAATCGATAAAGAAGTATATATAATTCTAGGCAACTAGATTGCGATTAAACTGTACATTTTCATTCTAATGACAGCATTCTTACATTTTTTTTTAGCATGGCTGAAGATATTTTTGGCTGGTAATACATTACGATGCTCAGTTCAATGGAATTATAACACAAAACTTTTTTTTCATTGAACTGCAGGAATGTCCTGAATCAAACCAGTACCTTCTCTCATCTGTAGTCAACCAATAACATCCCTATTCTCCTTTCTTAAGGGGTTTTTAGCCAGGAAAAAGATCTAGGTTCATCCAATTTCCATCCCATAGGCAGAGATGACCATTTGAATCAATGAACTCTGATTCTTTTCTATAGGAAAGCTGGAAATCTTTGGACAATTCTTTACAAAACATAATGTTGGAGGAGGACTTCTTCCTTTTTGGTCTTATTCTCCAACTGCAATTTCTCACGAGAGAACTATAACAGAGCTGACTGTTCTTATACGTTTTAACTGGGCTACTGCAGCTCAGGAGAAGTGGGGTTTTTTTCTTTTCTTTCTCTCTTATCATTTTTCTTTTCTCTCTTTCTCTCTCTTCTTTAATGTATGTGAAATGTCAGTGAGCTAAAAAGAGCTGAGTGAGCACAACTTCTTCATTTGATATTCTTGCCTTTGGCCAACCACTTCTATTTTTCTCTTTCAGGAAGCGCAGGAGGAGTTGATGAAGAGTGAATCAAATTTTAGAACCCTCAAGAAGAAACTGAGACCAGCTCTCTTTATGTCTTTAATATTTTCCAATAGTGACAGAACCATATGATAAAGAAATAGATATTAGAGACAATTTTGTGATCATGCTGCAATACTGAAGGAAAATCCCACTCAAAATATTATGCTGTGAGTCATACAGATTGGACTTACTTTGTATGGGGACAAGCAGGGTTGCAAAGGATCTGTAGATAGAAAAATGAATCTTGTTTTTGTATCAGCCATTTCCAAAGATGTTGTTTTATGTGCTAAGTTATTCTCAGAGATCATTGCTGAGACTTGCTCATAGTGGGCACTCAATAATTATGTATTGAGTGATCTCTGATTGAAGACAGGAACTATATTTTTATATAAAATGTTTTTATATAACATTTTATATAAAAATATTTTATTTGAATCTTAGTCACAGAAGAGAATGAGAGAGCAATATAATAATTATTACTATCTATCAAATGCCTTCAATTTGCCCACCGTTGTAATGTGCTTCAATTACTAGATATTTAATCCATAATAATAGGGCTTTCTAGAAGTCTCAGTTAATTTCTTTAGAAAAAAGTGAATGATCAGCAAGCATCTGTTATCGATACTCTAAAAGTTTGATGAAATAATGATATTCCATTAGTGATAATGTTAGTTTTGTTTGCAAAATAAACTTACTTTAAACGAGATAACCACATAAAAAGCATTTAAAAGCCTAAAAAACCTCACCATCCAGAAAGAAATGTTTTGAGTTTGCTGCAGTAGTGAGAAGTCAATCGTGAAATGTAACATTTCCTATATTTTATTTCTTCCTGTAAGTAAATTTTAAAAATTGCTTTATTAATGCAAATGATTGGCTACCCTCAACTGGCAAATCCTGATTTTAATACTGATGGATATGATAGAGAACAGTCTTATGATTTTTAAATATTTGGGATGAACTTTAAAAACTGGATAGGTCCTAAGTGATAAAAGTGAGCCAGTGTTTTCTCCAAGGTTCGGGGGCTCAGATGAGGCACAATGCAGCACAGACTCATGACTAGCAAGATAGCAACCTACCACTTTTTGAAAGCTGGACAATAACAAACTGGCAGAGATGGAAAACATTCTTAAAGTATACCACCTATGGGTTCAGAGAAGCTCCTGTTTTGTCTATCTAATCCAATGTCCGTAACCTTTAATTCACAAAGGATGGGATGTGGACCGCAGACAATGTTAGTGCGTTGTAAGATGGAATCATGGGAGCAGCCAAGACATTCGTTGAAATGAAGGATTTCGTCTTGAAGCAGTCGACATTGATGTTGTGTTATAACAATTTTATTTTGACTGTACCAAATGATGGATGAAGATGCAGTTGTCTGGTCTGATGGATGTGATACTACGCAAAGGTGCAATGCTCTGTGCTTTCTTATTGAATACTTCAACTTGAATTTTTCCCCAGAGAGTAACTAGACACGGCATTTTCTTTTTTTTTTTTTTTTTAATTTTTTTTTTTTCAACGTTTTTTATTTATTTTTGGGACAGAGAGAGACAGAGCATGAACGGGGGCGGGGCAGAGAGAGAGGGAGACACAGAATCGGAAACAGGCTCCAGGCTCCGAGCCATCAGCCCAGAGCCTGACGCGGGGCTCGAACTCACGGACCGCGAGATCGTGACCTGGCTGAAGTCGGACGCTTAACCGACTGCGCCACCCAGGCGCCCCTAGACACGGCATTTTCAACTAATTTACTGTCTCGAAATTTTCGATTTAGTTGGCAACATAATCGTGGTTACTTTATTATCAAATAAGAAATAATTTTGTATGAAACTGTAGTAATTGTGGAACTGTAGAAATTGTAGTAATTGTTAGATAGAATTCGGTCAGCAATTTGTCTGTGGGGATGGTGCCATGTGAGAGTACATGGGGATCTGTTATGCACTGAACTGTGTCTTCCCAATTTTATGTTGCAGTTCTAACTCCCAATTGTGACTGTGTTTGGAGATAGGGCCATTACGGAGGTGATTAAGAAATGATGAGCTCATAAGAATGGGGCCCTGATCCAATAGAAAAGTGTTCATAAAAGAAGGAAAGAAGACATCCGGAGTGTGCATGCATGGAGGAAAAGGCGATATGATGACACAGTGGGAAGGCAGCCATCTGCAAACCAGGAAGAGAGGTCTTACTAGAAACCAACCCTGATGACACCTTGATCTTGGACTTCCAGCCTCCAGAACTGTGAGAAAACACACTCCTATTGTTTAAGTCACCTTGTCTGTGGTATTCTGTTATGGTAGCCTTGCCAGACTAGTACAGGGTCGTGTAGGATATCGACTTCAGAGTGTTGCCTACAGCTTCAACTCTTCTTAAGTTCCCCGAGTAACTAGCTTTGGACTAAGGATACTAAATATCCTTGTGATAAGGTGCTTCTTGAGCTTCTTGAGATCTATTTTCTAGAGGTACCATCTCTGATTTAGTGAATTAGATGCTCGCCACCACAATAGACATAAAAGTAAATTTTTATGGCGGAAAAATATGCATAATGTAAATTTTACCACTGAAGCTATTTCTAAGTGTACAGTTTTATGGCATTAAATATATCCATATCGTTGTACAACCATCACTTGTACAACCGTCCCCCCCATCCATCTCCAGAACTTTTTCATCTTTTCCAAGTGAAACTCTATACCGTGAGACACTAACTCCATATTCTCTGTCCTTTTACCTCCTAGTAAACACCATTGGACTCTCTGTCTTTATGAATCTGGCTGTTCTAGGTAACTCATGTAAGCTGAATCATACAATATTTATCAATTTGTGACTGGCTTATTTCACTTAGCATAATGTCTTTAAGGTTCATCTATGTTTTAGCATGTATCAGAATCTTCTGTTTTAAGGCTGAATAATACGTTTAAACATTCATCCTTCAATACACACTTGGGTTGCTTCCATCTTTTGACTATTGTGAATAGTACTGCTATAATATGGGTCTACAAATATCTGTTCAAGTCCCTGCTTTCAATTCTTTTGGGTACAGATCCACAAGTAGAATTGCTGGATCGTATAGTAATTCTATTTTAATTTTTTTGAGGAGCCATCATACTGTTTCTGCAGTATGCGGCCCCATTTTACATTCCCACCAACAATGCACAAGGATTCCAATTTTCACCACTATTCTCACCAATGTTTGTTGTTTTATTATTTTTTAAATAATATCCATCCCAATATGTGCAGAGTAGTATCTCATTGTGGTTTTTATTGGAATTTCCTTAATTATTAGTGATGTTGAACATCTTTTCATATGCTGGCTGAAGATTTGTGTATCTTCTTTGGAGAAATGTATATTCAAGTCCTTTGCCCATTTTTTTTCAGTTGGGTTGCTTTCTTATTCTTGAGTTACAGGAGTTCCTTATACATTATAGATATTAACCCTTTATCAGATATATGGTTTACAAATACTTTCTCCCATTATGTGGGTTGTATGTTTACACTGTTTATAGTGTCCTCTGATGTATAAAAATTTTTAACATTGAGGTAGCTCAATATATTTTTTTGTTGTTGTTGGCCTGTGCTTTTCGTATCTTCACTGATAAATCATCACCAAATCCATAGTCATAAAGCTTTTTCCCTTATGTTTGCTTTTTAAGTTTTGTAATTTCACATCTCAGTTTTGGGCTTTTGGTCCATTTTGAGTTAATATTTGTATATGGTATTAGATAAGGTTCTAATTTTATTCTTTTGCATGTGATTATCCAGTTTTCCCAATACTGTTTGTTGAAGAATGTCCTTTCTGCATCGAGTGGGTTTGGCACTCTCACTGAAAGTCTTTTAACCATAAGTGAGGGTTTATTTCTGGATTCTCTATTCCATTCCACTGGTTCATACGTCTGTCTTTATGCCAGTACTACCGTCTTTTGATTATTCTAGATTTGCAGTAATTATTGAAATCAGGGAGTATGAAGCTTCCAGCTCTGCTTTTATTTCAAGGTTGTTTTGGCTATTAAAGGTCAATTAATATTCCATTTAAATTATAGAATGAATTTTTCAAGTTCTGCAAAAAAAAATTAATTGGCATTTTGATAAAGATTATATTGCATTCATAGATAATTTTGGGTAGTATTGACATCTTAACAATATTAAGAATTGTCATAAACTGTTCCATAAACACAGGATATCTCTCCTTTTAATGTCTTCTTTAACTTTCTTCAGAAATACTTTATAGTTTTTAGTGTACAAGCCTTCTGTCTCTTTCTTTAATTTTTAAGCATTTTATTCTTTTTTTTTTGAGAGAGAGAGAGAGAGAGAGACAGAGAGAGAGAAAATCTTAAGCAGGCTCCACACTCAGTGTGAAGCCTGACATGGGGCTTGATTCCGTGACCCTGGGATCATGACCTGAGCTGAAATCAAGAATCAGTTGCTCAACTGACTGGGCCACCCTGGCGCTCCTTAAGAATTTTATTATTTTTGAGGCTTTGGTAAATGCAATTGTTTTCTTATTTTCCTTTTCAGATTGTTCATTGTTAGTGTATAGAAACAAAACTGAGTTCTGTGTACTGATTTTGATTTTTTTATCTTAATATGTGCATGCTAAATTCATTTATTGTTTCTAACACTTTTTGTTGAATCCGTGGAATTTCTATATATAAGATCATACCATCTATAACAAAAATGATTTCACTCTTTTTCTTTCCACTGTGGGTTCCTTTTATTTCTTTTTCTTACACGATTGCTCTAGCTAGGACTTCTAGTACTATGTTAAATAGAAGTGGCAAAAGTGGGCATCCTTGTCTTTTGTTTTGGTTTTTTTTTTTTTTTTTTTAAGGAAAGGCTTTTAATCTTTCATCATCGAGTATGATGTTAGTTGTGAGTTTTTCATAGATGGCCTTTATTATGTTGAGGTAATTTCCTTCCACAATCCCCCCCCCCAATTTTATTTATTTACTTTTCAATAAATTTAAATCCTTGACGTGTACAACATCACATGGTTTCTGTGTCCAATGGTCTTAGCAGGAAGGTTGCTTGGGAACTTGGTAGGAACCATGCCACTGTTTCAACCCTGTAGTTGGGGTTGGGGTCTAAGGTAGAGTTTAGGTCAACTGGAAGACAGAGAGTCACTAACAAACTAGAGGCAGAGGCTCTTTGCCAGGAAATGTAGACTATTTCACTATTTTAATGGCTGGCATGGTCATACCAGTGGTCCACCTGAATATCAGTCTTCTTCTTGTGTATCGTATTCTATTCTAAAGAGTCACGCATAATATTATATGAACTGACTTTAAATAGTCTTAACAATGCCAGTCAAAATAACGACATTTTCTCATAAAAGGTAGACCATATGTGAGCTTAATTTTTGGTAAGTTGATCTTCTTTTATTTAAGAAGAGCACGTAAGACCGGTCATGTTTACCAACAATAATGCATAATACTTAAAAATTACTTACTAAAATGATCTTCAGATTTCAAGCTAGATTTGCAATCATTTGCCTCTGAAAGATAATTTAATCACACATTCTCTTTTTTGGTGATTAGTTATCTGCCCTTAAAAGTTAAAAAACCTCTAGACTGGAACTGCATCAAAATTGTCCAATTTTATTTGCTGCATGTCTGTACCCAATGTTTTTTCTTGATTCATGTTGCTTTTATACATTCACAAATATTATTCTAAATGTGATCATAGTTATATATTTTTATAACTTTACTGAGACATAATTCATTTACTGTAAAACTTGCTTGTTTAAAATATTCAGCTCAGAGGTTTTTAGTATATTTACAAAGATATACAACCATCACCACTAACTAATTTTAGAACATTTTATCACCTCAATACCCCTAACTGGTCACCCCCTATTCCCTAGTGCCTGGAATCACTAAGCTACTTTTTGTCTCCATAGGCGTCCTTGTTCTACCCATCTCATGTAAACAAAAATATACAGCATGTCTTTTGTTACTGGCTTCTTCCAGTTACCTTAATGTTTTCAAGGGTCATTTGTGTTGCAGCATGTGTCAGTACTTTATCATTTTTATTGCTGAATAACATTCTATTGGGTGAGCATGCTATATTTTGCTTAACTATTCATGAGTTGATAGATACTTGTCTCCATTTTTTCTACTATGATTAACCCTGGTGTGAACATGTAAGTACAAGTTTTGTACGGGCGTACGTTTTCTTTTAAGTCTATGACTGGGAGTGGATTTGTTGGATCAAGGAAAAGGAAGTTTTTAAAAAAAATTTTCCCAACTTTCTGCATGATTAATATAAATTTCAGACTGTCTGTATATGTGTATTTGTATATATGTGTATATATGTTTATATATACAGATATATGTATATATACACATGCATATGGATGTATATTTATATATGCAATCTTCAGCTTTAAAGAGTGTGGAAATATTTCTTGAAAATTACTGAAATAAATATTTAGACATTGCATTAGGACAACAGTGCTATCTCAATGCTATCTACAGAATATGTCAAAATCCTGGATCACGAAGCATTGACTTAGACATTTGTAGTATTAATCTATTTTTATGCTTTTAAATGGTAACTTCTTGTTCCCATTGGCTACTATAGTTGGAGTCTTCATCTCTAAAGCAGTTTTTAATAGAGCAGATTGATCAAATGAACACCGAATCTAGAAAGTTTAGGATGAGCTTAGCATATTTTAAGCCCTGAATACATGACATCTACTCTTTTTCTTCAGTGTATTTCCATCTCATTTATGAGTTTCTTTCTTTGCTGTGAAATTTTGATAAATTATGGAACCAGCAGTTGGTATTTAGTTTAAATGGGGTAATCATCAAAGGCATTCTATTGAATTAGCTATTAAAACACTTAATTCTAATCCCTAATATGTCTCGTATGTACAGAGGCAATAAAGACAAAAATAACTTTATGTCTCTTATAAATTTTATTCCCCAAATCAATTGCTATCAATGTCAGTAATGACATCTCTATATGTAAATTTGATTCTCTATTTTTTAGAGAATACAAAATGTCTTTCAGTGTTCATAAATTTGGATCCAAATGCAGTTCTAATAGTGCTCTTTGAAATTAGAATAATCTTTTATCCCATATTTTAGAGCAAAATTACAAAGCATCGGCTTAAAATATCAAAATCATATGTAACGCTTAACTGACTTTTGAATCATTCTCAAAATTCACATATTAGAGTTGGCTTCCTTGCAAGTAGGTTATTTCTGTTACTCTTTTTCTTTTGAGATTCATGATAAAACAAATAAAAACCTTCAAGCACTCATGTAACCTTTCATGGTTGCTGTGTGCTTTAAAAGATAACTGCCCCTTCATGCTTGCATGGGTGTTATTTCTGAAGAGGTTTAAGCCCCCTTCCAAATCTCCAATCGTTCATAGTTGATATTCTTTTGGAGCCTGCAAGTAAAGCCAGCACAGTGAGCATAAAAACATTAACTAGCAGGAAGGTACCGTTGGTCAACACTTGTAATTCCTTCCTGCAATGAGGCGGCGGGGTGGGAGCTTTATGAGTATAACCTAGAAAGTATCTGTACAGCTTTTAAAAAGTCACTGAAATGGGGGATAACCTTTTGAGGCAGAGCTCAAGCAGAAAGTTGTTACTGCCGAGTTTATCCTGTGACTTCTCTGCTTAACTCCCCAGTGACGTTGCCAAGAGAGGCAAGAGACCACAGTCGGCCCTTCGCAGCCAACTGGAGCAGACAACTTCTCCAGTTGAATATGGACGTGCTAACATTGCAGTAAAAAATGGGACCACAAACCGGAGATGTTTCAATCTTCCTGTGGAAGACTTTGTCTTTAAAAGTTCCGAAGTGTGAAGAATTTCAGGTAGATGCCAAAATATACCATAGTTTCCACATTTATCCTGATACGGTGAGTAATGGAGGACAGAAAAAGAGAAAGAGGGGCTGAGAATGAAGTTGGCTCATGACGTATTCAGTGACTAGTGCAGAACTGGGTGAATGCAGGAGGAGAAAGGCAAGGCTCAGGAAGGATGAAATCTCCCAGCTGTTCCTATCTGATGGTTTCATCGTTGCCCGAGTGAGATGGGACTAGATTCTGAGATTAAATCCTGAACCACTCTGTGGTTAGATTTGTTTGATAAAATTTCAAAGCAGCAGAGTTCAAATTCCGGCTCTTCCACATATGAAAGTGCAAGTTACTAAATTTTATGGTGCCTTGGCTTTCTTATCTGTAAAATGGGGATGATCGCATTACTTCACCAATAACGGTATCTCATCGGGGATATTTAATTCCATCAGTTTCTACACATGTACATGCAATGCTAGAATTCCCATGCTCATTCTTAAAAATTTCCTGCTCCAATGATTGCAATGGGCAGGGCATGGACTTTTATTCCTCAGCAGAGTCATTAAGGGGTTAGGAAGGAGAGTCATAGGGCACCTTGGCACTTATCCTAAATGAAACAATAATGTGAATCATAACGGCAATTCGTGGTGTTAGAATTACCTCAGACTTGATACAAAGCACATACAACTGTGTTGACACATAGTAACATTTATTAAACGTTAGTGATCATATTGCGTCTGTTTTTAATTACTATTTAAGAATCAGGGTAACCTCGCTGAATGATGTGAGTTCATTCTCAGCAACTGCTAACAAATCACGCTGTGATCATTATGTAGTTCTGATCTAAAAGTCCACTTCAGATATCGTCACGGGATGTTATTCAGATTGCCTGTTCCCAAACCAATGATCATCCTCAACATTATTGCACTCCCTTCGAGGGCTGGCCAGGTGAGCAATGTCCCTTGCAGTCTGCAGCAGAGTTAGTCAAATTCACCCCTTCCCTCCCGGTCGAGCCTTACGCTAGCAGGACCACTGGGACTGGGATTCATGCTCATTGCCTTGGAGTGGCGGTTCCGCCACGCATGTTTCTTTTTACGGTCCTCAATTTAACTTTCAATCTCCATCTTCCTTTGGTGGCGAAAAATTCTTTTTATGGTTTCTAGAATATTGCAAGATTACAGGCTCCGCATTCTCCAGCAAGCAACGTTTCACTCATCCATGCTAGGCTTTCGTTTCTTCCAGGATTGACTATTTTAATTTGTTCCTGGTGGCATTCCAGATTGTTTGCTAAACTGGCTGCAGATGGTTTTGAATGCTGCTGCTGCCAGCGTTGTTACTAGGACTTGATCTACAGATCATATTTCTCCCATCTTACAGTCTCTATCTTGGCTGCCTCCTCGACAGCATATGGTTTTTAAAATCCTTTTAATGACCTATAAAGCTCTCAATAGCCCTGATTCTGTTTACCTTTCTGACCTTTTAACTTTTTTACACTGCGGCACAGACTCTTTAGTCATCCAATGAGATGTTGTCTTGTGTGTAACTGATGCGAGTGGGCTGGTAACTGAGTTACAGTGCAGGCTGCTTCAGCCTGTCCCAGGCACCGGAGACCAGGATGATTTGAAGAGTGCATAGAAAGTGGAGATTTTTGTGGCTAATACTTTTACGAGTATTTAATGACTAAGCAATTCTCTTGAATTCTTACCTTATGGCATTGTGAGGTTTTTAGTTATTTATTTAAGTATTTTTTAAGGTTTTTGTTTATTTATTTTTGAGAGAGAGAGAGAGAGAGCAGGGGAGGGTCAGAGCGAGAGGGAGACACAGAAGCTAAAGCAGGCTCCAGTCTCCGAGCTGTCAGCACAGAGCCCAACACGGGACTCAAACTCAGGGACTGTGAGATCATGACCTGAGCCAAAGTCGGATGCTTAACCTGCTGAGACACCCAGACACCCCAATATTTTTTTTTTTTAATAATCTAGCTGGAAAAGTTAAAGAAATGCAAAGGCTGCTCAAATGAGTACTTAACTGGTGATGATTAGAGTTATTATTGAATCAAAGTGCTAGAAGAAGACTCTGCTGTGTGTAATGACCTTAGTTGTCTGTAGAAATAAAACAAAGTAACACATTGATTTGCTGGACCCACACACTATAAAATTGTAAATTGCAGCAAGGCATTTTTGGGCACCATTGGACTTGGTGGTAGGAAGGGACCATCAGGTTATTCTCTGGGCAGTGGAAGAGGAGAAAGAACTAATGAGTCCTCTTTTACCATAACTAGCAAGCAGGATTTGTTTGCGTTTCTTTGGTTTCTTTCTTATTTTTTTCCATAGCCCCTCGTGTAAATTTAGCTAGGGACTAAATGGAAACCCATTTTTTAATACCCGCTGTTGTGTTTTTGCTTTTTCTTTCGGGCCAGGGTGGGGTCAGGTGGGTAGGATGGGTCACTATTCTTTTCCAAGTTTGGAAAGAAATCGAGAAATAAGACATAGAAAACAGAATTGGAAGCCACATTTCCATTTTATCATTGACAAACCTGAGCAAAGTGTATGGCTACAGATCTGTAATAAAATCCACCTGCGAATACTGTCTGTTCCCCTAAGTCTGGATTTTAGAGCAGCCCACGTGAGGGAGACTTCGGTCTTCAGGGCCATCACCCATACCCAGAATCACTGCCTCTCCTTGGACTTGGGCTGAGAAAGAATAGGAGAACAATCCGCTTCATGATTTCAGGTTTTTAAAAAATTCTTTGTAAGAATTCTATTTCTGGGAACGGTGAGTTAGATTACTTGGATTACCTCCTCTTGCTGAAAACAATAAGATATAGTTGAATGATATGCTCATTCCATATATATTATATATTATGTATATAAATATGTATTTTATACAAATATAATATAAACAGGATCATATACATTATTGATTATATATTTTTATAAGGATTAATTAAAAATTTTTAATGTATATTTTTGAGAGAGAGAGAGAGAGAGACAGAGTGTGGGGGGTTGGGGGGAGGGATGGCAGAAAGAGAGGGAGACACAGAATCCCAAGCAGGCTCCAGGCTCCGAGCTGTCAGCACAGAGCCCAACGTGGGGCTCAAACTCACGAACTGTGAGATCATGACCTGAGCTTAACTGACTGAGCCACCCAGGCGCCCCAAGGATTAATTTATATGTAATATATTAGTGGGGAACTGCATATAAAATTTAAATATTTTGGGAGAGTCTAAGCCTTGAAAAGTGAGCAGATGAACAGAATATCAGAGCACTAATGCTGTTTGTTTATTTGTTTTGTGTTGAGGATGTGTGAAAGTAACATATTCTTGGGCCTCTTGGGGCCAGGAAAACAGAAATTAAAATCAAGTTTCTGTTTTTATGTTTTATAAAAGATCCTCTCCACAATTTATGACTTTTTTTTCCCCACATTAAGCTAGAACCCAAAAGGGTTTCACCCTGATCTCTTCAGGCAACCCATAATTAAAACTATCTTTGTGTTTCTTCCCAAACCCAGAAAAATCTGCTTTAGGGAGCAGTGAAGTAGGAGAATATGAAAAAAAGAGAAAGATATCTTCAAACTTAAGCAACTCTTCCCTATTATTATTATTATTAGCCCCAGGTTTGAGGTGATTCTCAACAGGTAATACCACTAGATGTTTCTAGCAGAGGACACATTTTTCCTAGGATTTAGGACATCTCTAGGTAATAAAAACAAACAAAACCAATGGCCATTATCCTGCCAAAGATAAATAATTAAAAGGAACCAAGGCACTATAAATAAGAACCAGCAGAGAAAAGAGATTTCATAAACTTATCCAAAGTTTATAAAACATCTATATTTCCTATGTTAAAAGAAAATAATGAACAGACTTCTGTTTTTGATTACTTCTACAAGACTTACTTCATCATTGTAAACTATGAGAAAAAATGTATCAAACCATTCTTTTCAGATGTTGAACAATAGTTCAGACTCTGTGTTTTGCGAGGAGGGAAACCAAGGTAGTGAGCCCTGTACTATGTGTCTGCAACTATGTGTCTGATGGCAATTTCTGAATTGATCGAAAGGTAGGGAACCCAAATGGTATTCAGCACATCTACAAAGCTGAGACAGAGACTTTCAAGTAATAGTATCATAGAGGAGAGAGCCATGCAGAGAAAGAGCTACAGAAATCTGCATAGAGTTCCTTCAGTCTTTGTCTTAGCACCCATCTGTGCACATCTAAAGTGAAACTCCAAAGATCATGCAAAACAAAGATACAGTTACCAGGGAACAGTAAACTGAACAGTCTTAAAAGTCCACAGAGACTGGGAGTCATTTCAGTTTCCACTAGTTATAGTGAAGAGACCGAGATGAATATGTCAGCCTCTAAACAGAAACGTTAAAAGGTCAAACATTAGTGTGGGACTAAAGTAAGGCTAGAGTAAAGCTACTCTAACTTGGTTCTAGAAAAGTTTAAAAAGAATTCTGGAAAAGATCAAGCTGATTCACAAGTACCGTAACTCCTTGACAGAGCAAAGCCCATAACTCTAAAGGAATACGACAAAATCTAGTATTCAAGAATAAGATTTAAGATGTCTGGGATCTAATGAAAGTTACTAGACACATGAAGAGGCAGGGAAAAAAAAGACGCATTACTAGGAGAAAAAGCAGTCAATAGAAACAGACCTAGAAATGACAGAGGTGATGAAAGTAGCAGACAAGGATTTTAAAAGACTTCTTATAAACAAGCTCAGTGAGCTCAAGGATTTAAAGGAAAACAACAAAAACGTACCAAAGCAAAGTATACTTGCAAGGCAATAGGAAATTTAACTCTGGATACTTATTTGATCATAGCAAAGACTTCTAAAGTTCAAGCTGTGATAATATTCTTGCAGTTATTTTTGAAAAATTCTTTCTTTTAGAAAAACACATTAAACTACTTACAGATGAAGTGAAATGTTCTCTGAGAATTGCTTCAAAATGAGCGGTCTTCGGGGCGCCTGGGTGGCTCAGTCGGTTGGGCATCCGACTTCGGCTCAGGTCACGATCTCGCGGTCCGTGAGTTCGAGCCCCGCGTCGGGCTCTGTGCTGACGGCTCGGAGCCTGGAGCCTGTTTCGGATTCAGTGTCTCCCTCTCTCTCTCTGACCCTCCCCCGTTCATGCTGTCTCTCCCTGTCTTAAAAATAAATAAACGTTAAAAAAAATTAAAAAAAATGTTAAAGGTATGGGATAGGTGGGAAGAGAGGTAAATGAAGTAAGACTGGCTGTGAGCTGATAATATTAAAACGGTGTAGTACGTATACTGTATTACTGTAGCCACTTCTGTCTAAACAGTTAAAATTACCAGAAAAACATCAATGGAAGTGTTTAGCAGCAGACAGGACAAAAAAACAAGAATGTGTGAACTGAAAAACTGATCAGAAGACTTTACGCAACTGACACATGGAGAGGCAAACAGGATGTAAAATACAGAATAAGAAATGTGGAGGAAACTCTAAGAAGGTTAGCAGCATTTCATCAGAGTCCTTTAGAAAGAGGAACAAATGTAGCACTTGAAGACATAGTGGCTGGGAAATTTTCAGAAATGAGAAATTATTCCATTTACAGATTGAAGGGGCCCACAGGATAAAATGAATTTTAAATTTCACACCAAGTCATACCATAATAAAATCACATAAAAATAAAGAGAAAGAGGAAAAATCTTGAAGAATTTGAAGATACCAAACCAAACCTGAATTCTGTTTAAACTACTGACAAATGGGGGCACCTGGGTGGCTCAGTCGGTTAAGCGTCCGACTTCGTCTCAGGTCACGATCTCGCAGTCCGTGAGTTCTAGCCCCGCGTCAGGCTCTGTGCTGACAGCTCAGAGCCTGGAGCCTGCTTCCGATTCTGTGTCTCCCTCTCTCTGACCCTCCCCTGTTCATGCTCTGTCTCTCCCTGTCTCAAAAATAAATAAACGTTAAAAAAAATTAAAAAAAAAAATAAACTACTGACAAATGATTTCTCAACTATAAAAAAAGAAGCTGGAAGTGGAATCATATTTCCACTTTGCTAGGGAAAAATGATCCCCACTTAAACTTTCACACCCATAAAAAATATTTTTTAAGGATAAATATAAGATAAAGATATCTTCAAAGATATAAATCTGAAAAAACTTATTAATAGCAGTATTTCAATAGGATATGCTAAAGATGTTTAAGAATGAAAGTGATACCAGCTGGAAGGGGTAAGATGCAAAAGTGAATTAAGGGGGGAAAAATATACATGGGGGCAAATGAAAATGAACATTGATTGTACAGAATAGTTAGAATAATGTCTGAGTTAAAAGTTATTGTGTTAAAATACCTGGAAAATTATAAAATGCCAGTCAAGGAGACTGAAATGGAGCTAAAAACGTTCTCAGGCCCTTGTGCTATCTGGGGGTGGGGTGGGGTGGGGGGTGGGGGTGGGGGCATATGTTTTAATTAGTTTTGCTAAGTATGCATGTTTTAATTCCTAAGATACTCACTAAAGGCATAGAACCTAAAAGGACAAACAAACGAACAAAACACCCCAGCAAATACTACAAATATTTAGCAATACAAAAGTAAACAATAGAGATAAGGAAAAAAGAACATTTATCAAGCAGGACAACTGCATGATAGATATAAGCCCAAATATATCAGTATTCATATAAATGCAAAGAGAAAAAATATTAAAAGATACAGATTTTCTGAATGAATTTTTTAAAAAATCCAATTACACCACTTAAAATAAAAACACTTAAAGCCTAAGAGTATGGAAAGGTTGACAATCTGAAAGTATTTATATACTAGGTAAATAGTTACCAACAGAAAGTTTTTGCAGCTACATTAATAATACACAAAATAGATTTTAGATAAAAAAAATCATTAAGGGAGATAAAGAGGCTCACTTCATACTTATGAAAGTATTAAATTCATCAAGAAAATATACCAATTTAAATTTGTATGCACCTAATAATATAGCCTCAAGATACATAAATCGAATTTTTCCATTTACTGAGCCCTAACAATTTCACAGAATTGACATCAGATAAGGACTGTTATCTGGTAAAAGGGCAAATAAAAGCTGAAAGTCAATATCAAAAAGAGAACTAGACATTTCCCAAATATTTGAGAATTAAATCTTCCCTGAGTTAAAAAAGAAACAAAACTGGAAGTAACATAGTTTCCACTAAATGATAACCTATCACATGTAGAAATACGTCTGCTGGAAACTACAGTAGTACTTAGCAGTTTAAAGCCTTAAATCCCTATACTAGAAAATAAGAAAGGTGAAAATAAATGAAATAAGTCTCCATCTCAGAAGTTAGAAAATACATAGTCGAGGTGCCTGGCTGGCTCAGTTGGCTAACCGTCTGACTCTCGGTTTCGGCTCAGATCAGGATCTCACAGTTCATGGGCTTGAGCCCTGTGTCAAGCTCTGCACTGGCAGCACAGAGCCTTCTTGGAATTCTCTCTATCCCTGTCTCTGCCCTCCCCTCCCCTCTCTCTTCCAAAATAAAGAAATAAAGTAAACTTAAAAAAAGAAAAGAAAAGAAGCAGTAAAAGAAACCCAAATAAAGTAGAAAAAAGATTGCACTAACCAGAAAATAGTGACATAGAACAGGAACGTAACAGTGGTGAACGTCAACAAGAACAGGAGTTGGTTTGAAACACAGTGTATACAATTCACAAATATTTGGTATATATAAAACATATCAGTCACGGGACAACCATACCAGTAATTTGAAAATTTAATATAAAAGATTAACTAGCCACAGGGTATAAACTACGAACAGAGGTAACTCTAACCAGTGTAAAGACAGCCCAGAGCTGAGAGGAGTCACCCAAGGAAGGAAGGAAGGACCTTGGAAGAGCGTTCCCCTCCAAGGATGAGGTTTAGACCTCACGGAGCGGGTGTGGCTGTGGCTGTGGCCCACTGCATGTCACAGACATTTGCTGGGGGGCCATAGACCAGGGTAGGCAAATAGGAAACCACCCCCTGAGGTGCCACTGAGTGTCATCAGGTGTCCCTGATGCTGCTGGAGGCTGTAAGCCACAGGAGCAAGAATCAGAAAACACCTGAACCAGGAAAAAAACAAAAACAAAAACACCTTCTTCCTTCAGGGCCCCCCTAGGGCTCTCTACTCACAAAGCTTAACATTGTGCTAGCCAGTAAAGGAGAAATAAGTGCAAGGTGCAGTTCTAGTCTCACAAAGCTCGGACAAGGAAGGGTAAGAGATACGGTGAGTCAATAACTAGCATACACAGACTATCATATGGCAATAAGAGTAAAGACATTGCAATTGGCCATAACATCTTTCAAATATAAAGTTACCTTAAAGAGGCAAATTACAAAGAATGTATATACTACAATCTATTTTATATTAAGTTGAAAAACAGCGGTGGATCCAAAGTCTAGCAAAAACGTAATTGCCATAAAATCATTGTCATATCTTCAGGAGGGAAGGAAGCCACTGGGATCAATAAGAGATGCAAAGGGGGGCGCCTGGGTGGCTCAGTCGGTGAAGAGTCCGACTTGGGCTCAGGTCATGATCTCGCAGTTCCTAAGTTGAAGTCCCACGTTGGGCTCTGTGCTGACAGCTCAGAGCCTGGAGCCTGCTTTAGATTCTGTGTCTCCCTCTCTCTCTGCCCCCCTGCCCTGCCCCCACCACTCATGCTCTGTCCCTGTCTCTGTCTCTCAAAAATAAAATAAACGTTAACAAAATTTTTTTAAAAAAGAGATGCAAAGTAGCTTTGGCGGGGGGGCGAGCTGTATGAACAATACTCTCTTCTTGATCTGGATGGCGGGTACAAGGTGTGTACTTGGTAATAATTGGTGAAATTATATTTATATGTTTAATAGTGTATTAACACAGCTACCCCAGCTTGTTGTTAAGTGTTCGCCCACTTTTGTCTTTTCCATTCTTTACTCTCAACCATCTCGCATGCTTAGATGTGTTAGATCTCTTGTCTAGAAAGCTCAGGGGTTCGCCAAGGTGGTGCCATGAGCCGGGTGTGGGGAAAAAAGTGACTCCTGGGAACAATGCTAACTCCTTATTCTGAGGTTATTATACTTTCAATGATGAGTCTCTGACTCCATGCTAGAGCCTATGAAGTTTAAATTGCTTGCTGTATATGTAAACTGGAACTCAGAGCTAAATAATTACCACAAGGACCCATGACAATGAGGGTCCTGGACCACACAAACCTCCAGGCTGTCATTTCAGGGCTATTACTATTACTCCATAATATTTTACATGTATTTTACACATTATATACGTTCATAGGATGTATCCTAGCACCAACTGGAGTTTAAATGGAACAAGCGTCGATCCTATGTAGCTCTACGTGGACTTTATATTCTGAAAAGTTCTGGACAGGCTTCAGAGGGGCAGTCTACTTGGTAACTTTCACCTTTCAGTCCAGCAACAGAAATACGCATGTATACATTTTGTCAGATTAGATTGCAACTCTTGGAAGTGAGTGCCACGTTTTCCACTTACATTCGTTCCTCCTCAGGGACTATCATGACATCGCATCTGAGGAAGAGTTTCCTTTCTTCGTATTTATAGAAAAGCAGGCATGTACTGTGTGAGACCTGAGGAGTGCATTTCCACATGCCTTTTCATTTCCTTTAACCTGAGAATTGTGTCCATTCTTTAGGTTTGTAGTTCTGTTCAAACGGATACATTCCTTACCACACCTTACTCCATGTGGTCCTGTCTTGGCCTAAGATTTTATATATTCTGTATCTCTGTAGGATCGTTTGGAGTGGTATATTCAAATGGATTCTTTTTCAAAAAAATCTATAGCCGATCTGAACTAAATAGTAAAATTATTGTCTCTTGAAACTTCAAACTCTAGGAATAAAACCTATACTTCAAGCATAGCTACATCCTGGAAATCAGAGATTATCATTAAAGTACTTTCTCACGGGCTCTGCTTGACTTCTTTCCCAGGCAGGCTCTTTCCATGTAGCGGTCATGGGACTGGAGTCCCAGTTAGCTCAAGAGAAAAGCCTTAGGAAGTACAGATTGGCTCTCATAGAATCACGTGATCATATTGCAATGACCAGCTTTGGTTTGCACTGTGTCTAGACAAAGGTATGGTAGTTTGAATGAAAGCCTACTGGGGCCATAGGGATGAGAGACAGGTTATTCTCTGAAGGAAAAACAGGCTGCTATAAGCCAAGAAGGGGAGCAGGAGACACCCTGTGATGGCAGACATCGTAACTTTCATAGTCCGTTATGGGGTTAAGATTACTGTCCTAGCAAACATGGTCTCATTTTAGGGCAGCCCATCTACATCATGCAAAGAAACGTATGAAGAATAATGTTAAAAACAGTCAGTTGGAAGGAAGATTGCTTAGAAAAAAACATACACTTTTTGACCTGTAAGATCTTTTTTAAGTTTATTTATTTATTTTGAAAGAGAGAGAGCATGAACAGGGGAAGGGCAGAGAGAGGGAGAGAGAGAGAATCCCAGGCAAGCTCCTGGGGCTCAAACTCATGAGCCGTGAGATTATGACCTGAGCTGAAATCAAGAGTTGGACGCTTAACTGACTGAGCCACCCAGGTGCCCCTGACTTGTAAGGTGTTATAATATTTTACACAAGAATTTGGAAAAAAACAACAACAACTCTTGTTCTGAGGTGTTCTTAAAAATTTTTAATGGAAATTTAAATTAGCATAACATATCTGGAAAACAATTTTGCCTTTTGGTAACCAAGAGACATAAGAGATCTCGTAGGGTTTAACCTAGGTATTTATCTGCTTCTCGGTATAAATCCTAAGGAAATAATTGGAAATTATGATACATGAAAAATTATGTATGAGAATCTCAATCATGGGAGTATTAGAACTGATGAAAATCAGGAAAATTACATGTACTACAATAGAAGAATGGTTTAAAAACGTCACGGCATGTCCAAATAATAGAATATTATGCAACCATTATAATTGTAATGATACGAAAAATGCTCAGATGAAGAAATCAGATTCAAAATTGTATGCTCACTATAATCCATGTTTCATTTTTATACGTAGGTGTATTTACACAGTTATAACAAGATGGCAACAGCTTCTCTCTGGGGAGAGAGATTACATGTGATTCTACATTAATATTTATACTTTTTTAAAAAAAATTTTAACGTTTATTTATTTTTGAGACAGAGAGATACAGAGCATGGACGGGGAAGGGTCAGAGAGAGAGGGAGACACAGAATCTGAAACAGGCTCCAGGCTCTGAGCTGTCAGCACAGAGCCCGACGTGGGGCTGGAACTCACGGACTGTGAGATCATGACCTGAGCCGAAGTCGGCCGCTTAACCGACTGAGCCACCCAGGAGCCCCCATACTTATACTTTTCTAAGTAGATAATCTATTGTCACCGTAGATTCTTCAGAAAAATCTTTATCTGCTGACTATATCCGAGTTAACTTTAGCGATGCTATTAGACACTATCAATTAAGAGTTCCAAGTGCTTTGTCATTAGCTGGGCTACAATCCCTCGCTCCTTCCCACAGAGCTCAGTGCAAAGAACAGCTGAAAACTTCTGAGACCTCGGAGTAAGCAACTGTATTTGTCAACGAGCGAGGAAAAGCCACTTGGAACACCTGGAGTGACATAATAGAGTCAGATTCATCAGCCATCTCCCTTTATTATCCCTAAATGGTGCTAGAGGATGTAAGCTTCCTGTAGGCAGGACCTGTGTCCGCTGTCCCCAGCAGAGTGGCACACAGGATGCTCGCGACATGGTCATCAGACACATTGTTTTCTCACCCATGTAAATAACAACTAACTCTGCCAGACGGCTTGGAAAACACTTTCTCGCTCTCCACCTCTGTCTTTGAAATGTTTCACTGTTGGCACATACGAAGAGAGGCTTGTCAGTTTGTGTTTATAGAGAAAAGAACTATGCCACAGGAGGCCTGGAGGTTCTCCAGGTGATTCCCACCCTCTCTGACGCTGTGAGATGATTGTCATGCAAACGGCACTGAAACAATAACCGAACAAGCCTAACATCAAACAAAAGGAGCCCCTGGATTTTCTGACAAACCAGAAACAATTTGCCAGGTGCAGGCAGCACACTCATGCTGGCATTTGTAAGTTCGTACATTTGGCAATAAATATTGGGAGGGGGCCGTGTCAGCAGTCTTGGGGGTGGTTGAACTGTAGTTGTTTGATTTATGGTGTTCCAAATCAGAACAGAAACTCCTTCCTTGCCCCAAGAACACGCAGGGATTCTTGGCAATGTGTATGGACGGAATGGAGCTTATCTAAACCTGCTTTCCATTGACTTTTACCCTTGTATTTGCTTCTGCTAAGAAATCGAAAATGACTAAAGGCAGCAAATAAAACCTGTGGCCAGCACACAGCTCTGCGATTGTTTGGCAAAGGTTAGGCACACGGAGCGAATAGCAAAAGATAAACAACCTAGGAATCCACAGATCGAAAAGATTTCAATGCATTTGTTACAGCATGTACCCTCGAATGCCTCCTAATAGAGCAATCTCTGTGCAGGGGTACATACTATCGGGATATTATGTGTATACAACAAATAGGGGAAATTTCACCAAACCCTTCTCGGACTAAAGCCCAGTAACTCTTCTCTGTATTTAACGGATTCTCAGTGGGCACAGCAGTGCTGAGATGTCTCAGCCATTGTGTGCCAGGGAGGCATCACTTAGAGGTTTGGAATAGAATTGAAAGTGGGATCATTTGAAATCAACAGGGTGTGAGCAAAGCAGATCGCACTGGCTTCTAGCGGCACACTGCTCAATGCATGACCCACATTTAAACCGCAGCATCCTGCTGAAGTCAGGCCATAAGGGGGATGCCTGGAGGAAGACTGAACAGGAAGGGGTGGGAAGGTAGGAAAGAGATGAGTGCATAATGTCCGGAGTCAACAAAAGTTAATTTTCTCCAAAGGCTCACAGTCGCGAGGCAGAGCGAAGAAGGCTGAAAGCAAAAGGGGAAGTTACCTTGGCAGGCAATGAGTCATAGGGAGAAATGCATCACGTTCCTGTAGGAATGCTGCTTCCTGAAGGGGACTCCTGAAAACACCTGATGGTCACTGGAGACCCTGTGGCATTTGTCACTCAGGGGATGTCAATGCAGTGACATCCAAGCAGGCATAATGGGAAAAAGTGAGCCAGGGAGTAGCCTCAGACTGGGATTCCCCAAGAGTTGTCCTTGCTTTGCTCAGAATCATCTCGTTTGAAAGGTTCCGACCTTCGAAAATCCGAGTGGTTCCTTTATAGCAGCGGTTCTCAAACTGAAGCACATCAGAATAATGTGGATGGCTTGTTTTGTTTGTTTGCTTGTTTTTTTTTGTTGTTGTTGTTTGTTTTGTTTTTTACTGAATATAGTTGATACATAATGTAGTAGCTTCAGGTATACTACGTAATGGTAGGATTTATATTTATTGTGAAATGATCGCCACCATGTTTAGTTAACATCTGTCACCGTTCATAGTTACAATTTTTTTCTTCTAATGAGGATATTTAAGATCGCCTCATAGCAGCTTTCAAATATGCAATACAGTGTTATCAACTATAGTCATCATGCTGTACATGACATCCCCATGATTTGTGTATTTTATAACTGTAAATTTGTACCTTTGGATCCCATTTTGCTTGTCAAAGCTTCTGATTAAACAGGACTGTTTGAGACCTGAGAATCTGCATTTCTAGGTTGTCAGGATATACAGATCCTGTTGGTCTGGCGACAGACTTTGAGACCCACTACCTCACAGCACACAGGGGGTAGGGGGGCTGGGAGGTGTTTACAGGTGGTTTTGGTTCAGGAGAGGTTTGTTTTCCTGCTTTGGCTTCCCAAACGATCAATTTCATGAAAAGACCGGGAAGAAAAAGTAAGGAGAAAGTGCACACATTAATGTTTAATAATTCCTTGGAGTGTGACGACTGGCAGTTTGCCTGTCCCAGATTTTGTGCTGCTTCATGCCTCTACTGGGACCACAGACTTAGAGATCCTGCTTGCCCCCCAGTCTCTGTGGTAACAGCCTCCCTTTCCTCCCAACTCAAATGGCAGCACCAGGTTATGAAAGCCCGCGGTTGTTATGTCAAGGCTCCAATTCTCCCTGTGGTGCTACTGCTACGCCACCGGGGCAGTGAGGCAAATTCAGAGTGAATGACTGGCAAAGATTATACATTTCTCAGGAGACTCTGATGCCTTTTTTGCACAACCAGCTTAATTAAGAATCCTTGGCAATATATTAACCACAAGCTTATGGATCTCAATATGCCAATCAAACATAATGAGACAAATGCAAATGTCAAAGCACAGACTCTTTGCCTAGGAATATTTAAAGGCTTAAAGCTGTATCCTCAGTCACTTGTCAGGAAGAGCTGGGTCTGTTGGGGGCAGGGCCGGCCCATTATAATTTGAATATCGATGGCATGACCTCCAGGACTGAACTATTTCGTATCTGGGTGCGATTTCAGGCTAGAAAAGTAAAGCTAAATTTTAGGCTTAAAACCTGATGCTAAGATAACAGCGACCACCATCATACTATATCCCAAGGCACTGGCCAACTTCCAGAGAATAGGGCTATACGTCAGGAGCCCCAATCAAAATCCGGGCCCAGGTCTGTCACTATGAAATCTTAGATAAGTCAAATGATGTCTCTGTTCTGAATACCTGCTGAAGTAGGAAGGATCATAGCCGCTTTTACCTATCTCATAATAATGCACGTTCAGAAAAAGGAATAATAGATTTAATTGTATTAATTTATCTTTTTAATGACCTGGCTAATAAATGGCTAAGATAGAGAGGACTGTCGTGTACTTGAAGTATCTGGTGCTTGGTTAGATCTGATGAACTTCCAATGGGCAGACAACTTGTAATGTAAGGCTGATTAATAGATGGCTGTTAACCTGAAACGCACGTTCTGGTGGCTGAAGGGCTTGGTCTTCTGAGCTTGGCTGGGGTTCGTCAGTTTTACTCAAGACCTGAATGAAAGAACAGTTATCAAATATATGAGGGCACAGATTTGGAAGAAATAGCTAATATTTTCTGTGAGTAAATGAAAAGCCAAATATATTTTCTTTTCAGTTGGACAATACGGGGACTTTAATAAGTCACACGTTAATAGATAGAAATGTAAGGTCCTCCACGAAAATGAAAACCACACAGATGCAAATATAGGACAGGTGACTTAAAAATCACACGTGTGGAAAAGGCTCTAAGATTTCAATATGAAGCATTAATGCAGTTTAACTTCTAAGAAAGTTAATGTGATCTTTGTTGCCTTAATGGATCAAAATATACAGAATGAAAGTAGTGATAGCGTTGCTGTAAATTAGCTAGACTATATCCAGAGTATCAGCCTTGGTTCTGGACACCACTCTCTTGAGTACAGAGGAAAACAATCAGATGAGGGAAAGGAATGATTTCATGTGAGGTGTGGTTGAATGACCTGAGCAATTTTACCCTTATCTTATAAAAAAACTGTAGGAAGAACACGAGCTCTGGTTTAAAGTACTTGAAAGATAGTCACGGTGAAGAGAGACTATTATTATTATTATTATTATTATTATTATTTTCTTCTGGAGACTGTAATTAGGACCAGAAGGTAAGAAGGCAGATGTCAGGTCAGCATGAGAAATAAATGTTCTTTTTGTTTTTTAAAGTTCATTTATTTATTTGAGAGAGAGAGACAGAGAGAGACACACACACACACACAGAGACAGAGAAAGCACGCCTGAGCAGGGGAGTGGCAGAGAGAGAGGGAGAGAGAATCCCAAGCACAGAGCCCGACTCTGCTCGATCTAACCACTGTGAGATCATGACCTGAGCTGAAACCAAGAGTCAGACGCTTAAATGACTGAGCCACCTAGGTGCCCCAAGAAAGAAATTTTGTTTAAAAATAAATAGTTATCCATCAAAATCCTCAAGGAGAAAGCAGGCAAAAACCTCTTTGATCTTGGCCGCAGCAACTTCTTACTCAGCACATCTCTGGAGGCAAGGGAAACAAAAGCAAAAATTAACTACTGGGACCTCATCAAAATAAAAAGCTTCTGCACAGTGAAGGAAACAATCAGCAAAACTAAAAGGCAACCGACAGAATGGGAGAAGATATTTGCAAATGACATATCAGATAAAGGGCTAGTATCCAACATCTACAAAGAACTCTGCAAACTCAACACCCAAAAAACAAATAATCCAGTGAAGAAATGGGTAAAGACATGAATAAACACTTTTCCAAAGAAGACATCCAGATGGCCAACTGACACATGAAAAAATGCTCAACATCACTTATCATCAGGGAAATACAAATCAAAACCACAATGAGATACCACCTCACACCTGTCAGAATGGCTAACATTAACAACTCAGGCAACAAAAGATGTTGGTGAGGATGCGGAGAAAGAGGATCTCTTTTGCATTGTTGGTGGGAATGCAAGCTGGTACAGCCACTCTGGAAAACAGTATGGAGTTTCCTCACAAAATTAAAAATAGAACTACCCTCCGACCCAGCAATTGCACTACTAGGTATTTATCCAAGGGATACAGGTATGCTGTTTCAAAGGGACACATGCACCCCCATGTTTATAGCAGCACTATCGACAATAATCAAAGTGTGGAAAGAGCCCAAATGTCCATTGATGGATGAATGGATAAAGATGTGGTATATATACACAATGGAGTACTATTTGGCAATCAAACAGAATGAAATCTCGCCATTTGCAAGTACGTGGATGGAACTAGAAGGTATTATGCTAAGTGAAATTAGTCAGAGAAAGACAAATATATGACTTCACACATATGAGGACTTTAAGACACAGAACAGATGAACATAAGGCAAAGGAAGCAAAAATCATATAAAAACAGGGAGGGGGACAAAACAGAAGAGACTCTTAAACATGGAGAACAAACAGAGGGTTCCTGGAGGGGTTGTGGGAGGGGGGATGGGCTAAATGGGTAAGAGGAAATAAGAAATCTGCTCCTGAAATCATTGTTGCAATATATGCTAACTAATTTGGATGTAAATTAAATAAATAAAAAGTAATAAAAAAAAGAATTGAAAAAAAATAAAATAAAAATTAAAACAAAATAGTTATCACAGTAATACACACACATGCACACACACACAGTGTACAGAGAAAAATATACTATAAAGCACATAATTACAAACAAGCTACAGTTATCTTCCCACACCCCACATTAATACTTGCTCACTAGAAGTAAGCCTCTTAGGACTATTTTCATTTATTCTTCTGGTATGCCTCTCCATTTCAAAATATCATGCATACTCTGCTTTTTAAAAGAAACACCCTCAGCGTGTCTGGGTGGCTTAGTTGGCTAAGCATCAGACTCTTGGTTTTGGCTTAGGTCATGATCTCGAGGTTCGTGAGATCGAGCCCTGCAGCAGGTTCTGTGATGATAGCATAGAACCTGCTTGGGATTCTCTTTCTCCCCATCCCTTGCCTGCACATGCTCTCACTTTTTCAAAATAAATGAATAAACATAAAAAAAAAGACCCAGAAAGTATTGTCACAAATGGCAAGATTTTGTTCTTTTTATGACTGAGTAGTCTTCCATCATAGTATATAGTATATAGTATATAGTATATAGTATATAGTATATATATATTTATATATATATACACACACACTCACATACACATATACACACACACACCACATTATACACACACACACACACACACACACACAGCACATATTCTTTATCCATTCATCTATTGTACACGTAGGTTGCTTCCATATCATGGCTATTGTAAAAAATGCTACAATGAACATAGGGATGTACATATATTTCCAAATTAGTGTTTTCATTTTCTTCAGATAGGTACCCAGTAGTGAAATTACTGAATTATATAGTATCTCTATTTTTAATTGTTTAAGGAAACTCCATACTGTTTTTCATAGTGACTGCACCAGTTTGTATTCCCACCAATAGTGCACAAGGATTCCTGTTTCTTAGCATTCTCACCGTTATCTTTTGTCTATTTTGTAGTAGCCATTCTGAGAGGTAAGATAATATCTCCTTGTGGTTTGTATTTGAATTTCCCTGATACTTAGTGATGTTGAACATCTTTTCATGTGCCTGTTGGCCATCTGTATGTTTACTTTGGAAAATGTGTATTTAGATCCCCTGCCCATTCTTTTATTTTTTAATGTTTATTTATTTATTTTGAGAAAGAATGAGAGTGTGAGTGAGCGGGGCAGGGGTGGAGAAAGAATGCAGGAGGGAATGCTAAGCAGGCTCCTCACTGACAGCACAGAGACCCTCTTGGGCCTCGAACTCATGAACCATGAGATGATGACCTAAGCTGAAACCAGGAGTCTGATGCTTAACCAGCTGAGCCACCCAGGTGCCCCTCTTCTGCCCATTCTTTAATTGGATTTTCTTGTGTGAGTTTTTTATATAGTTTGGATATTAACCCCTTCTTGGGTATATGATTGACAAATATCTTCTCCCATTGATCAGGTTGCCCTTTCATTTTGTTGACTGTTTCCTTCGCTGTACAGAAGGTTTTTAGTTTGATAAACTCCCAATAGCTTAGCTTTGCTTTTGTTTTCCTTGCCTTTGGAGTCAGGTCCAAAAACAATTGCTAAGATCAATGTTAAGGAGTTTATCACCTATATTTTCTTCCTGGGATTTTATGATTTGAGATCTTACATTCAAATCTTTAATCCATTTTGAGTCCTAATTTATGTATATGGTGTAAAATAGTGGTCCAATTTCTTCTGTCCTTCCAGCCTGCTTTCTTCTTTTTGCATGTAGCTGTCCAGTTTACCCAGCACCATATACTGAAAAGACTATCCTGTCACCATTGTATATCTTTGCATCTTTTGTAGTGAATCAGCTGGCCGTATGTATGTGCATTTATTTCTGGCCTCTTTATTCTGTTCCACTGCTCTGTGGAATAGAGCAGCTCTGTGTCTGTTTTTATGCCATACTGTTTTGATTACTACACCTTCATAGTATAATTTGAAATCGAAGAGAGTGATACATCTGAGATCCTCCTTCTGAGGACGGTTTAGACAATTCAGGGTCTTTTGTGGTTCCTTACAAAGTTATCTGTTCTAGTTCTGTGAAAAATGCGATTGGATTTTTGACACAGATTATATTGAATCTGTAGATTGTTTTGGATAGTATGGACATTTTTAAAAAATTTATTTACTTTTGATAAACGGAGCACGAGGTGGGGAGGGGCAGAGAGAGAAGGAGACACAGAATCCAAAGCAGGCTCCAGGCTCTGAGTGAGTGTTCAGCACAGAGCCCAATGCAGGGTTCGAACCCACAAACCATGAGATCATGACCTGAGCTGAAGTCAGACACTTAACCAACTGAGCCACACAGGTGCCCCAGATAGTAGAGACATTTTAACAATATTAATTCTTCAAATTCATAAGTATGGAATATCTTTCCATTTGTGTCTCCAATTTTTTTCATCAATGTCTTACAGTTTTCAGTGTATAGATCTTTTATCTCCTTAGTTAAATTTAATTCCTAGGTATTTTACTTTTTTGGATACAATTGAAATAGAATTGTTTTCTTGGTTTCTCTTTCTAGTAGTTTGTTTTTACTTCTAGAAATGCAACAGATTTTTTTATTTTATTTTTTTTTTTTATTTTTGGGACAGAGAGAGACAGAGCATGAACGGGGGAGGGGCAGAGAGAGAGGGAGACACAGAATCGGAAACAGGCTCCAGGCTCCGAGCCATCAGCCCAGAGCCCGACGCGGGGCTCGAACTCACGGACCGCGAGATCGTGACCTGGCTGAAGTCGGACGCTTAACCGACTGCGCCACCCAGGCGCCCCCAAATGCAACAGATTTTTGTTACTAACTTTGTATCCTGCAAATTTACTGATTTTATCTATGAGTTCTAACAGATTTTTGGCAAAGTTTGGGTTTTATGTATATAGTATTATTTTATCTGCAAATAGTGACAGTTTTACTTCTTTATTTCCAATTTGTATGCCTTTTATTTCTTTTTCCTGCCTAATTGCTGTGGCTGGGACATCCAATGTTAAGTTGAATGAAAATGGGAATAATGGGCATCCTTGTCTTGTTCCTGATTTCAAACAAAAGCTTTCAGCTTGTCCTTGGTCCTTGTCTATTTCTGGTACCAGGGTAAGGCTGGCCTTATAAAATGAGTTTGGATACTTCTCTCCTCTTCAATGTTTTGGAAGAGTTTGAGAAGGGTAGCTATATTAAATCGTCCTGGAATGTTTGGTAGAACTTACCAGTGAGAAGCCATCTGATCCTGGATTTTGTTTGTTGGGACATGTTTGATTACTGATCCAATCTCCTTATGAGTAATTTGTTTATTCAGATTTTCTATCTCCTCATGATTTACTCTGAGAAGATTTAAATTTCTACAAATCTGTTCACATCTTTTAGATTGTTCAATTTGTTGGCATATTCCTAGTAGTCTCATGATCATTTATATTTCTGTGGTATGAATTGTAACTGCTATCTCATTTCTGATTTCATTTATTGGAACTCTCTTTTTTCTCGGTAGATGTTTGTCAAACTTTATCTTCTCGAAGAAACAGCTCTTAGTCTCATTGATCATTTCTATTCTGTTTTTTGTCTCTATTTTATTTATTTTTGTTTTGATCTTTATTCTTTTCTTCCTTCTACTAAAGTTGGACTTTCTTATTCTCTTTTTTCAGTTCCAATGTGAAGTTATTTGAGATTTCTCTCATTTCTTGAGTAGGTTTGTATTGCTATGAACTTCTCTTTTATAACAGCTTTTGCTGCATCTCATGGATTTTGATACGTTGCATTTCTCTTTTCATCTGTCTTAGGTAATTTTTTTATTTCTCCCTTGATTTATTTTATGACCCAGTAGTTGTTCAGGAACAGGTTGTTTAATCTTCATGTATTTGTACTTTTTCCACTTTTCTTCTTCTTATTTATATCTAGTTTTATACCACTGTGGCAAAACAAATGTTTGAATTGCTGTCAATTTCTCCCACTAGGTCTGTTAATATTTGCTTTATATATTTTGGTGCTCTATGTTGGGGGCATATATATTTGTAAATGCTATATCTTCTTGCTGGATTGATCCCTTTATCGTTATGCACTGTCCCTCTTTGTCTCTTATTACAGTCTTTGTTTTAAAGTCTACTTTGTCTGATATGAATACAGCTACACCAGCTTTCTTTTCATTTCCATTGCATGAAATATTTTTTTCCATCCCTTCACTTTTAGTCTGTTTGTATCCTTGCTCCTGAAGTGAGTGTGTTGTAGAGAGTATATAGATGTGTCCCATTTTTTTGAAGCTATTCAGCCACTCTATGTCTTTTGATTGGAGAATTTACTCTATTTTTAGAGTAATTATTAATAGATATGTATTGACCGTCATTTTGTTAATTGTTTTCTGGTTGTTTTTATAGTTTCTCTGTGTTCCTTTATTTTTCTCTTTCTCTCTTCCTTTGTGGTTTGATGATTTTTTTGTGTTATGTTTAGATTACTTTCACATTTTCTTTTGTGTATTTACTATAAATTTTTTCTTTGTGGTTATGGTGAAGTTCACATTTTTCATTCTATGTTTACAATAGTCTATTTTAAGTTGATAGAAACTTAAGTTTATATATATTCCATACCTCTATATTTTTACTCACCTGCTCATATTTTATTTTTCTGATGTCACTTTCTATGTCTTTTTATTTTATGTATCTCTTCACTAGTTATTGTAGTTTTAGTCGGTTTTACTACTTATGTCTTTTGACTTTCTTAGTACCTTTATAAGTAATTAATCCACAACCTTTACTATATATTTACCTTTCCAGTGAGATTTTTTTTTACTTTTGTGTGCTTTCTTATTATTAATGAGTGCCATTTTTTTTTAGCTTAACAAAATCCCTTCACTATTGTTTCTAAGGGCAGTTTCATAGTGATGAACTCTTTTAGCTTTTGCTTGTCTTGGAAACTTTTTATTTCTCTTTCAAATATGAATGATAACCTTGCTGGATAGAGTATTCTTGATTGTAAGCTTTTTTCTTTTCAGCACTTTGAATATGTCATGGTACTCTAGCCTTGTTTGCAAAGTTTCTTCTGAGAAATCTGCTGATTGCCTTAGGGGGTTGGTTTCCTTGTACATAACAAGGCATGTATTACACTATTGTTTTCTAATTTCAACAACTATTGTTAAGAAGTCTGTGTATATTCTAAATTTGTTTGTTGGTTTTCCTTCTGATAATTTTTCAATAAATTCTCTCTATTCTTATTAGTCTGAAATTTCTCAATGATATACATTAATGTGCAAATTTTTAAATTCATTGTATGGGAGACTTTAGCAACTTCAACTGGCCTTTAATCCTGGGAAATTTTTATGTTCTTCATTAGTTTTTTGAAAACAAATTTTGGATGTCTGTTTTTTCATTTCCTTTCTAGAACTTTTATTAGTCAAATGTTGTACCTGCATCTTCTATTTTTCTTATGTTGTCTTTTTTATTGTTCGTTTCTTTGAATTTTTTTCTATATTCTGGAATGTTCCACAATTTTATCATTCAGTTAGTCTATCAAAATGTTTATTTCCATTACTGTATTTTGAATTCCAAAGAGCTATTCCTCATTCTTTAAAAATTCTGTTCTTATAGCATTCTGTTTTTTATTTTATGAATGAGGTATCTTATCTGTTTGAGAATAATTTACTATTAATATCCTCTGCATTATCTGTCTGCTCCAAGTTCCCTTTTCTCGACTCCAAGCTCTCAAATACTGTGTAGTTCTGACATTTCTTATTAACATAAAACAGTACCCTCCAAGAAACTTTTACACAACAATAAATTTGTAATATAACATATTATGTCACACAGTATATTACAGTTAAATATGTGAAACACAAAGGGGTTAATAGACTAACCATACCAATGACAAATAAGTACTGTTTTCTAGTCACCCTGCTGAAATGTATTACGTATATTTTTCAATTAATACCCACAACTCCATTGATATTTGTCCCCATTTTTCTGGTTGAGATCATAAGATACAGAGAAATTATGTAACTTGTTCAATTTATACAGCTAGTGGAACCAGGATTTTAACCCAGGTCTGTGGGAATCGAAGTCTAAGACTGTGACTATCTCTCAAGATTGCACTCCATGTAACCTACAGAGACCATTGGCTTTAATTTGTAGTACACAATGCCTGCAAACAACTCACATTCCAGGACATCTAGTACAATTAATAATCATGGAAACATTAACCCTTTGTGGCTGCTGTATGGTGTTGGACATTGTGATTTATGGCTATTTTGTGGTTCACTATTCACATTCATTTATTATTTAATTAAAAAATTATATGCTCCACAGGCATGTAAAGACCTATAAATTTATGATGGTCTGGGTCAACCCCTCTTGAACATTATAAAATCATATTGCACTTTCCTCCATATTGCCTTTACTCACAATTATGTTTATATATTACACATATATAATTATACTAAATATATCATATAGATGGTCCCTGCCTTACAATGGTTTGACTTATAAATTTTCAACTTTACGATAGTGAGAAAGAAATATGCATTCAGTACAAATCATGCTTCAAGTTTCAAATTTGGATCTTTTCCTGGGCTACCAAAATGTGGTACAATACTCTTCTGTGATGCAGGACAGAGGCTAGCTGCAGTTCCCAGTCATATGTGTGATCACAAGGATAAACAACAATGTACTTACAATGTAAATACTTGCAATGTACTTACATTCTGTACCCATATGACCCATTCTGTTTTATACTTTCAGTGTAGTATTCAGTAAATTACATGAGACATTCAGCACTTTATTATAAAACAGGCTTTGTGTTGGATGATTTTGTCTGACTCTAGGCTAATGTAAATGTTCTGAGCATCTAAACCCGAAGCTAGGCTAAGCTGTAATGTTCAATAGGTTAGGTGTATTAAGTGCTTTGTCAACTTACCGTGAGTTTATTGGGACAAAACCTCATCATTAAGGAAGATCTGTATATAAAAATATAATATACATACATATATATGAGCATGTTTATATACTTTTGTACATAGCTTATAGCTTGCTGCTTTCAGGTTGCATTGTTCAAATAGCTAGAAGGGTAGAGGATTCAAATTCTTATAATCAGTTTTTTTTTTCTTTCTTCTTTTTTTTTTTTTAAAGATTTATTGTTATGGACAGCTACTGAGGAATCACCATATTTTTATTTTCAGAAGGGAATTTGTTACTGGTATTGGTACCATAAAATCATATCAAGATACAGAGCAGGTGCCAGTTCCCATCATAGAGACACATTTGTTCTCCAGGAAGAGAACGTGTATTTTAAACACTTTTTTCGAGAGAGTAGAAATGTTAAGGACAGGACTTTGGGATAAATTTAAGTTATTCCACCAGATGTCACTCTTTCTCTTTTAGTGACAATGGCTTGCCATCAAATCATTTCTAAGATATTGTAAATAAATAGAAATGAAGTAAATAATTTCCTTTTGTATGAGTGACTCAACCTGCACAAAATGTTGTCAACAAAGAGACACATTTTGATATTCAACCCTGTCCTGCGTATCATCTTTGCTATTGGCACAGTACAGACTTCTTAGCAAAGAGCCTGATGTGGATAGTAGTGATATATGTTTTAAAACAAGGAGTTCAAGTACAGTTTAATAGTCTGCTTGTGTCTAAAGGAAAATGTGAGTAAAAGTAATTCTTATGTTTAGAAGAAAAAAGGGTTTCAATTATAGTCTACCAAGTCTCACATTCACTTTATTATTTGCTCATTTATTCTTCAGGGTCATTGAACTTCCCAACTTTATGGACCCAAATATAGAAGATGAGTTCTAAAAACACCAGAAAGGAGATTGAGAGAAATATAGAAAATCTTCCCACCTCAACATGGAAGCCTAAAATTTATTTGTTAGTATCATCTTACTGTGGGATTATCTGTCATCCATTTCAATAACTAGATCAAATACGGACAGCTCAGTTTTATTTTTCATGGGATAAGTGTGAGGGTCAGTTTAATCTCAAGCTGTTTTCATTGTCACGTCATGTTTTATTTTCTTGCCTAAAATGCCTTAGCCATGAGTACTTGAGAACAGATAAATAAGTGGTGATAAAGTACAAAACAGAACATTTAGAATAGTTTTATTTTTTTTTTTATTTTTTTTAACGTTTATTTATTTTTGGGACAGAGAAACAGAGCATGAACGGGGAGGGGCAGAGAGAGAGGGAGACACAGAATCAGAAGCAGGCTCCAGGTTCTGAGCCATCAGCCCAGAGCCCGACGCAAGGCTCGAACTCACAGACCTCGAGATCATGACCTGAGCTGAAGTCACACGCTTCAGCTTGTGTACTTAACGACTGAGCCACCCAGGTGCCCCTAGAATAGTTTTATATTCTTCCAGAAGCCAGTGTCCTTTCTACCAAATGTATTTGAAGATGTACGCCTGCCAACTCAACAAAGAGGCAATTTGACGATTAATTTACTTAACAAAATGAAGACCCGAAGACATGAAAGATAAGTCCCAGTCCTCAAGAAGTTTCCTGTCTAATGAGAGAGCAGGATAAGTAGGAGGGTGTAATGCACTCTTAGGGCAATAGCAGATGTACCCATATGTGTAAACACCATAGGCTGACGAGTAAAAAGAGAGTGTTTGAATTCATATTCTAGAAGCCCAGCTTCCTACTGAGTCAGAAATTTTACTTATGAAAGTTCATTAACATTAGACCATGAAGAAACTACCAAGTTTGGGATATACCCTAAGTCAATAAATAATTTTAAGGCAGGGGCACCTGGGTAGTTCAGCTGGTTAAGTGTCTGACTCTTGATTTCTGCTCAGGTCACGATTTTACGGTTCGTGAGACTGAGCCCCTCATGGGGCTCTGTACTGACAGCGCGGATGATTCTTGCTTGCACTTCTGTTTCTTTGCCCCTTCCCCCCAAAAATAAATAAAATAAAACTTAAAAACTAGTGGAAGGCAGGTACATTGTACAATTGAACATCTAAGAGATGTATTTCAAAATAATGTTTTGTTCAAGCAGAAATGAAAATAAGTTTAATTTTTAAAGGTTTCCTATAAGCTCTTAGGCCTAACACCTCCCTGTCAGACTGAATTTGGAAAAAAACATGACACTTCCTTCTCTACCCTAAGTAATCTATTATCTTAATAACATAAATCTGAATGTGGGATGTCAATTGAGGATGTCAATCAAGTCTTCTTTCCCTTTGTAGATGTTTGATAGATCTTCACATAGACCAGATATTTCTTGTCACACGCAACTTTCATCCCCACTAGATAATTGCGTACATTGATTTTAGCATTTTAACCAAAAGAAATGGTTACGTTTCTTCTTGTAATCATTTTAAGTATTTTTAAATTATTTTTTAATATTTATTTTTTGAGAGGGAAAGCAAGCAAGCAGGGAGGGGCAGAGAGAGAGAGGGAGACACAGAATCTGAAACAGGCTCCAGGCTCTGAACTCTCAGCACAGAGCCCGACACAGGGCTCGAATTCATGGACTGCGAGATCATAACCTGAGCTGAAGTCAGAGGCTCGACCGACTGTGCCACTCAGGCATTCCCATTTTAAGTGTTTTAATTCTTGGCCAAGGCAATGGCAATTTTTTAAAGGGCAGTTTTTATTTTATTTTTTCATTGTTAATGCATACAGATCATGTACCCACGTATATAGAGATATAGTGTTTTCCCTTGTTTTTCCTTTGAAGCTTTGAAAAATTTTTAAAATGAAATATCAAAAACCAGCCTTATTTGTTCTAAAAGCAATAAATGAAGAAGAGGAGGGAGCAAAAGGAAGCCAAATATCCAACCATTGATAACTGATAATATAAATTATAGAATATTCATAAAATGGAATGGTAAACCATCATTAAAAATGATTTTGTGGAAAGCAGTGTGGAGGTTCCTCAGAAAATTAAAAATAGACCTACCCTATGACCCAGCAATAGCACTGCTAGGAATTTACCCAAGGGATACAGGAGAACTGATGCATAGGGGCACTTGTACCCCAATGTTTATAGCAGCACTCTCAACAATAGCCAAATTATGGAAAGAGCCTAAATGTCCATCAACTGATGAATGGGTAAAGAAATTGTGGTTTATATACACAATGGAATACTACGTGGCAATGAGAAAGAATGAAATATGGCCCTTTGTAGCAACATGGATGGAACTGGAGAGTGTGATGCTAAGTGAAATAAGCCATACAGAGAAAGACAGATACCGTATGGTTTCACTCTTATGTGGATCCTGAGAAACTTAACAGAAACCCATGGGGGAGGGGAAGGAAAAAAAAAAAAGAGGTTAGAGTGGGAGAGAGCCAAAGCATAAGAGACTCTTAAAAACTGAGAACAAACTGAGGGCTGATGGGGGGTGGGAGGGAGGGGAGGGTGGGTGATGGGTATTGAGGAGGGCACCTGTTGGGATGATCACTGGGTGTTGTATGGAAACCAATTTGACAATAAATTTCATATACTGGAAAAAAAAATGATTTTGTGGAGACCAGTTAGTGATAAGTAAGTATATTCATGGTATGCTTAGGATGTGATTCAAATTTGTTTTGTAGGAAAACCTGGGTGTAGTTTTGTTAATCTGTACTTTCTACATTTTATAAAAGGAATTCATAATCTACTTGTAATAAGAGAAAAATGTAGTACAGTTTGCATGTATCTTCCCTTTTTTTAATTTTTGAAAAATAACCTCATTATTCTCCTTTTACAAAAGAATTCTGTGCTTTCAAAGAGATATATTCTATCTTGAAGCCATTGTATATAGATATCTAGTGAGTACTTTAAAAGTATTTATTAGTTATTTTATTTTAGTGGTAATGAGTATTAATTATGTCCCTAAGGGAAAGAGAAATGACTGAGGCCTCACGCCACAGAATCCTCAACCACTTGGATTTTCAGGGGATATATGCAGAGATTGTATTACAGATAAATGTGCATGTTATTTTTCATATGAACGTTTGTCCCCGAACTTCTAATCCAGCGAAATCCATTGCCCACATGTGCTTCTCAAACACTTCCTGTTCTCCTAAAAACCCCACGTTGCTTCCTCCTGGCCTTCTTTTCTCTAGGCCTCAGCCTTTTCCTCTTGCTAAAAGCTATATTCCCCACAACTGTGACTTTGCTATCAGAAGTCCACAGTCTGTGTCTCCTTCTGGAGGGTGAAGGAGCTCCCATAAGACGTTTAAGTATACTTTGTCAAAATGACGGCTGACTCACTTCCTGAATAATTTCTTCTATTCTCTCATCTCATGGTTATGGAATGGTAGCAGAATACAGAGGCAGCCAAAATATGTGGAACATGGTTAGTAAGAAAAGCATAAGCAGCAAATACAACCTTTGTGTGAAAAACACACATGCTCGTGTACCCCTAGAGTAAGAAACACAACGCTTTTGATGTGATACTGGTGTGGATCAGAAAACGTCCTAAATGTCCGCAATTAATTTTGATTCCTGTCACTGTTCAAATTTCAGAGGGCAGTGGTTGTCTTTGAGCGATTGCTATTTTGACTAGACTTCAAATGGTCTCCTCTAGGTTAGCGAGCCTCACCTCAGGTCCCTGTTTACTGGCCCAGCTACGTTGATATGAACAGAGACTGTGCAAGGGGCATTCACTTCCTGACTCCATCCTGTACACACTCTTCCCCCAGGCATCACCTGGAGCCATAGCCCCAGCGCACCCTGGGGGCAACCAGCGTTACCATCTGGAATAGGAACATCCAATGTTCATGACTTTCATAACGAGAAAGTAGTTTACAAACGCTCTTCCTGTTACTTCAGGCTTCCAGACCTATAGCTGATTCTTCGTCATGTCTGAGCACAATGGAAATTCTCTTTACTCAGTGTGATCACATTTGCTTTCCACTATTTTTCTCACTTTGTGGATTTATATATAAAATTTTACCTCTCTACTCACATGCGTTTGTTCTGTTTTCTTATTTTTTAGATATATTGGGACATCAGTTCCTCGTGTTTGGACATGGATTCGGAACCGTTTCACATTGACTGGCTCAGGTTTGGAAGGTCCTTCCCTCCAGCAAGGATTTTCTGAACTGCTCTCCTCCTTTTTGGTGTGCTTTTTCAAACATGAATTGAGATCTTTCACAATCTAGTCACATGGAACAACTTCTTATCAGTTTCCAGAATGTGATATGGTCTTCTCACTTCTTGCCAAGCTGTTCCCTCAGCCTGGAAAGTTTTCCCTACTGCTCACTTTGGCTTGACTAACTCCTCCAGGCTTCAATGTTGATTCCTTTGCTAAAGGTGTCTCTCCTCACCTCCTTCCCCAGTTGACCCCTGCAATACCAGCGTAGACTTGGAAACTTGCATAAAAAGTTTCTCTGGATCTTGGTCAGGTTGGCCAATTCTGCTTACAAATCTAGTCTCTTTCTCATCTGGTTGACTTCCCGTGGTGACTCCCTAAAGGTGGAGGTGGGATGGGGGAAGAAAGCCCTTTGAGTATCCCTCCTCCTCTTCATCACCCACAAAAAAAGGTATCTTCCCAGTCAGATAATGGAGAGTCGAAAAAAGACACTTTGGAGGTGGCCTAGTCAGAAAGATAAAATGAATTTCTAACGTCGTCATCTTAGAAACACGGCATCCATTCTCTCATCTGTTTCAAAATCTCTTTTTTCTTTCTTCTGCCCATTGTTAATTCTTTCCCCAGTATATTCATCATCAAACTATTAATTCCTCTCTCTGAAATATCCCTTCTCTACCATTCTCCATGTCAGTGACTTAAAAGATTCATCTTTCTTTTTTTCTTTACAAACACGACACCATTTAAAAATTTTAATGAATTACCTTTTTCCTTAATGACGTTCCCCTGAAGCTTTTCCTTATTTGGCTTCAGTCTTGGCTCAGAGATCTCGGGATTCCTCAGGATGTAGGGCCTGGACATGATTCTGGTATTATCGCTGTCTTGTATCTCAGTCATGGTTTCCCAAATCCAGTGTCTTCTCTCTTGGTTTTCTCATTTGCTTTTGCTGCAGTTCACTCGGAAGGAGCTCCCTAAAAAAGAATTCATAGCAGGTAAGTTCTCACAGATCATACTTGTTTGTAAATGTCTTCATTCTATCGTCTACTGCTTAAAAGACTGGGCATAAAATTCTAGGCTAAAATTTACTTCTTCCAAATTTGAGAATGTTCTCTGTGATCTTCTTTCTAGTAATGAAACTTAGTTTAAAATGCCTTACGTCATGTGATTCTCCATTTCTGAGTAGGTGATGTTTATTCTTTCTGAAGCTTTTAGTTACTACTCCTCATTCCTACTATGAAATTTCAAAAAGATATGCTTTGTTGAGATCCCTTTTTCATCTGTTGCACTAGACACTTTTCAATCAGTAGAATAATGTATATTCACACTGGGAGATTTTCTTCTAAAGTGCCTTTATGAGGACTTATAGTCAATGATTAAGAGTGAGAGTTCCAGAGTTCTGAAGCCCAGTGTTTAACATTAGGCAATTTTTACTTTATTTTTTTATGTTTTTGAAGTTTATGTATTTATTTTGAGAGAAACAGACAACACTGTCTATTCCTCAGTTTTCTTACCTGAAAATTAGTATAATAATATAACCTATCTTATAGAGGCCTTATAGGATTAAATAAGAGAGGATGTGTAAAGCTTCTAAAGAACATTGCCAGCCAGCCATTTTTATTTTAGACTTGAGTTTACACAAAATGGATCCTGCCTTTCATGGAAGATATTACAGTTCACCAAAGAGAGATTAAGCATGACAAATCAAAGCAAAATATCATATATAATAGGGAATTTGCTTAAGGAAATGAGGAAACTGTTGCAGTTTTTAATTTCCTGAGCTTTGTTGCAAAACACAATGGGTGAATTAAACAATGATCACTGAGTGGAGGAAGCCTAGACTTCCAAATCCAGGCTCTTGTATCAAATGATTTTATGGGGACTACTAAGTAAATAAGAGGTTTTATGCAGTTCTGTTTATCTGATGCCGAGATACCCATCTGCCACTCACCACCTTGCCTTTCCTAATCTTTGAAGCTGGACAGAAACATTTTCTGATAGTCGCATGAAATTTTTCTATAAAAGACTCTTTCGATGCTTGGCCAGAGGGGAACCCTCATTCTACATAAGGATTTCGCACATTTTTCAGCCATGCCTGAGAAGAGAACATAAAATCCATCACTCAGGAACATCATTTGGATTTGTGACTCTCTCTGGAGGCCAGCGTGCTCATAAAACAATGAATGGATTAGATCCATTCAAACGTGGAGTTTTTCATTTATGACAGATGTAATATTGATAATATCCTTCATTTAATAAGTCATCCAAGTACAATTCAATGCAAGTTTCCAGTATAAATTACCAGCCATATTCATCTTGCTTGACTGTTTTATAACACCGAAGAGGAGCACGCACAACCACATAAAAATTCCATGTTGAAATCTAGAAGGAAGGCTGCTTCTGCAGCAGGTCTGGCTACTCCCACTTTGAGAAGTGACACAGTTTGGTCTCTGCCAGTAAGTCAGCTTTTGCAAGCCTCGCTGCGTCTGGCTGTGAGTGATTTGCGGCCAGACAGGTAACAGTGGGGAAAGGAAAGAATTCCTTTAAAAAGCTTTATCAAGGCTGTCCGCTTTCCTTTATCACGACACAGCTCTTTCCCACTGGTTTCCCCTGTAATGGATTTCTGCCTGTTCTAAGTCACTGTGATTTAGAACACAGACAGCAATATATGTTCTTTTTAGAACATGTAGATGCCTGTGAACTAATGGCTGGTCTGAGAATCGTTGAGGGGACCAAATAGCAAAGGATCAAAGTCCGAATGAAATAGGTATGCTGATACAGTATCGCATGTAGAAATATAGATTACATGAGGTTAGGATTATATGAAATAGAGACAGATGAAGACAAAAATCCACGTGGAAACAGGATTAGACCTAGTGTTCTTACTTCCGTACCTCGAATTCTCTATTTAACCACCCCAAACTAGTTCTGCATTAATAGGGGACTATACCCTCTAAGATCACTACGTACGGTAATAGCCAAATCTATTTTTCACAATTTTGGCTTGATTTTTTTTTTTTATTGCTTTTGACCAAAGTAATCAAATCCATCTTCTTTAACCTCTTCCTTGGTTTCTAAGGTATTACAGACTTTAAAACCTGCCATTTCTAAATCTTCTGTTTTCTGAGATTGCTTTTTCTGCCCTGGTATTAGCTCTTGTTTGCTGGTGAGGACTTTCTTGTGGATGTGGGTGTTTAAGACTGTGCCTTTATTCTGTATGCTTTTCTCATTTTATTATCACAACTTGAGAAGTGACTCGTGTCTTTTTCAAAGCCACCACGTTACGTCTATATGAATAATTTAAGCATCTATATGTACACCTATGCTTTGGGAGTATCTATCCCTTTCACCTTCTTCAGATCCTGTATGTAGGTAGTCACGGAGTCATGTTGGTTAACTTCAGGAAGGCAGAATAATGGGAGACATCACTGTCAAGAATATGAGCCTGGAAAACAGCTGAGTCTTGGCGAAACTCCCAGCCCTGACCCTTAGTAGTTGGGGAACTTTGGGGAAAGCTGCTAAACCATCTTGTTAAACACCCCCAGGAAGTGTGGTGAGGATCGAATTTGATAATATCTATAAATCATTTATCACAGTACTCAGCCCATAATATGTGCTCTATAACTAGTTCTACTGGAAAGTTTTCCCGAGTGATATGCTATATTCAGAAACTCAACATACTCCAAACGTGTGCATCTAAAAGAGAATTGGTGGTATTTCCCTTGAACTGGCATTCTCACTCAACTTCCTCGTTTTGGTCAGCGGTAGCATCTTTCTCCATTTCCTTAATTAAAGTCTCCATGCGTGTAACTTTTCCTTACTTTGTTTCTGTCTATGGAATGCTTTTAACAATCATCCTTGCTTTTTCAGGACCGCCTTCCTAACTCAAGCTTACTGTGACATCACCCTGCACTATTCCATTTTTCATTTTCCCACAAGGTAAATTTCCAATCATCCAACTTTCAACTTTGACCTTGAACTTAATTATAGAGAGAATAGAAGTGTTTGATACAATGATCTCTACGTCTTTCCAACTCTGAAGTTTTATGGATTCTTAATTTAGTTTTATGATCCAATATAACTGGTTTTTTTTTTTTCAAAATTTTTAATGTCTACCTACCACCCACAGAAGAAACCTCACACTAATTTTCCAGCTTTAAAGATGTTTTCTGGGATGGCCCCATCTTACTGAGCAACTGCACCTTCCTTTAAGCCTCTGTCCTCTCTGTCATCCAGTCAGGCCACCATCTTCTATACATGTTCCCTTGCATTATTCACACACTTGTCTTCATTGTTAATTAATTCCTGTCTCTCCCTGCTGCTCATTCTTTAGGAACCAGATCAGGTAAAATATAAGTACAAACGATGTATGATAAATGAAAATGAGAAAATAAAATAACATTGGGCTGGGGCTTCACTAGTGGTCTCTCAGGTTTTCTTTCTCATGAACGCTCTTCTTATGAAGGGCATGACAACTGCTGGTAGCCCTATATCTGCATCCTTCCAACTATTAAACCCCATGGAGAACCTGACTGGCCCAGATTGGTTCAGTCCACTTGGAATGACAAGGCCTGGCCAGTGTGTTCCCCTGTCAGTGGTTGGCAGTGGGTTTTATGGCTCTAGACAAAGCACAAAGAATGTGTTACCAGAAGTGAGAAGGAAGATAGCACAAACCAAAACAAGATGTTCATGATACCCTATGGGCTCAATTCGCATACTACATCATTCCCAAATGTATACCTAAGCACATTCATTCATCCATTCAATGACCATAATATAGTTTGGTCTACCTGAGGCCAAATATCAAGCTATTAAGATTTCTGGCAGGCACATCCAGCTGTCTAGCAAATATCCATGTTCCCCTTCCATAATGGAGATTATTTGCTAAGAAGCCGTTGTGCAGCTGACTACATGAGATGAACTCTTCTAAATGGAATACGAGTGAAGGTACACCACTTCAAGCCGAACTGATAAAGAAACAAATGTGCCTTCTCTACTTTCACTTTTCTTTTCTCCATGGGAAAGAGAAGTGTGTTTGCTTAATCTGTAAGCAAAATACCATGAGACCTGGAGGGGATGGTGGTGTCAGAGTATGGAAAGATTCTTTGTCCTGAATCATGTGGAATGCTATATGCCGAACATTCTCACAGAATTGTTGTGCAAGGAAAAAAAAAAAAAAAAAAAAATATATATATATATATATATATATATACATATACATTTGTATTCTATTAAAACACCGACGTATGGAGATTTCTCTGTTGTAGCAGCTAGTGTTATCCTAATGAAACAGAAAACATCCAACTAACTGACATGACTCAGATAAAAAGAGAAAAGGCTGGTTGTATTAAATGGAGTACAGCAGTGACCCACTCCTTCAGCGCATAATAGAATTTTCTTGAGGGGAAGGACTTTTCCTGTCTTTTTGAGGGTTGTACCCCCAATGCTAGAGTAGTTCCTGGCACATAGTAAGTGCTTAATAAATGTTTTCTGATTAAAGAAGTATTGGTTTTCTATCGTTGTGTAACAAATTAGTACAAACTCGGTAGCTTAAGCAACACACACTTAGGAGCTCACAGTTTCCATGAGTCAGAAATCTGGGAATGGCCACTATAGCTAGACTATCTGCTCACGATCTCACAGGGGCTTAAGTGAGGGCTTCCCTTGGATGGAGTTTCATCTGAGGCCCAGTGTCCTCTTCACAAACTTATGTGGCCCTAGCCACAATTCGTTTTCTTGCAACAGTAAAACTCACGGTAGTTTGCTTGTTCGAGGTTAGCAGGAAAGAGAGGTTTTTTTTTTTTTTTTATTTTTTTTTTTAACCTTTATTTTTGAGACAGAGAGAGACAGAGCATGAATGGGGGAGGGGCAGAGAGAGAGGGAGACACAGAATCGGAAGCAGGCTCCAGGCTCCGAGCCATCAGCCCAGAGCCCGACACGGGTCTCGAACCCACGGACCGCGAGATCGTGACCTGAGCTGAAGTCGGACGCTTAACCGACTGAGCCACCCAGGCGCCCCGGAAAGAGAGTTTTTGACTTCTAAACCCTCTTTCAAAATCATCAATGGATTAGGTCAGGCCCACCCAATAAAATCTTTCTCTTTATTAATTTACAGCCAACTAATTGTAGGCCCTAATTACATCTGAAATGTCCATCCAGGCTTGCTATAAAATGTAACCTAACCAGGGCCATGACTATCCCATTGCATTTTCCATATCCCGTTGGTCAGAAGCCAGTTCTAGGTCCTGCCCACACTTGCTATACTAGAGTGTTACTCATTTGATGTTATCATAGGATTCTATCGACCACAAAGGGCCAAAGATATTGAAAATATGTTTACACTTTAAAAGCCTGGTACATGACATTATTCGAAAATGGAGCTGGTGACTGCTTGGAAGTTTAGTATAACATATTTTCAGTGATTTTAAAGGTTTGGATTTAGGAAGTGCTATAAAGAAATTAGTAAACTTTAAGCAAGTGGTAAAATAAATATTAAACTGCCCTATGGATCTGGAGTAAGTATAACACAACATATACGCATATCCATATAGAAACTTGTTCACACACTTTAGGAAAATTATAAGATAGAATGTTCACTAAGTTATAATTAACAATCCATGGAAGAACATTAAATGCATATTACTAAGTGAAAGAAGCCAATATGAAAAGGCTGCATACTTGATTCTAACTATATGACATTCTGGAAAAGGTAAAACTATGGAGAGAGTAAACAGATCAGTGGTTGCCAAGGATTGTGAGGAGGAGAGAGATGACTAGGCAGAGGATTTTTAGGGCAGTGGGAAAACTGTACGATACTATTATGATGGATATATGTCATTATACATTTGTCCAAACCCATAGAATAGACAACAGCAAGCGTGAACCCTGATGTAAATCGTGGATTTGGGGTGATTATATTGTGTCAGTGGAGAGTCATCAGTTATAACAAATGTACCACTCTGCTGGGGGATTTGATAAAGGGGGAGATTATGCATGTGTGGAGGCAGTAGGTGTAGGAAAAATGTCTGTGCCTTCCTCTCAATTTTGCCATGAATCTAGAATTGTTCTAAAAAAATTGTCTTAAACAAGTTACTAGAACTTAATTTCTACCTTCTAGGGTAGAGGTGTTTTTTGTTTTTCTCCTTATCCTCTTGTTATGATCCTTTTGTCTACTCTGAGCAGTTTTGTGGGATTTTTAAAGTTATTCAGACAGAAAGTTACCTATCTTTTTGAGAAAATCCTGAAATCAGAAAAACCCATATGATGATACTTAAGACTGGGATAGCAAATGTTCTCTTTGATAATATGATTCTGACTTAGATTGGCTATTATTTTTTCTTCACTTGTTCTTAGGGGATGTATGTGTTTGTGAGTTTTCCTGTGCAAGCATTTACTCACAAAATGCTAGAAACAGAAACTAGAGCTTTATGGCTTAATCTCAACTTCCTTGACTCCATTGACATTTTTCAATTCTTAGCATTTCGCACTTTTGGAAATACACAGAGAATTCTTTAAATTGTGGAATTATCTTCAGGGAAGCCTGGAACACCAACACCTGTGGGTGGGGGATAGCGTTCTTCCCAAAGAGAATGCATGTTCCCCATGGATCAGGCTAAGGAGAGGTCAGTCAGGGCTGAAATTGAGGATTCCTGGGGGAGTCAGAGGGATGGAAAAGTCATATCTTTTCTCTCTGGCCTCATTGAGTTGGCATATAGACTACAGGAGAAGAGGTGTATTTAGAAAGTTCACCTTGCCTATCCACCAAGACTTAAGCAGGACTCTATGAAGTAGAAGAGGAGAAGTATGACAGGGATGTTGAGCTTTTACTGCAGTGAGGCAGGGTAAGATCTAAGGGGGAAAAATGGTGCCAAGAGACCCTTGACTATAGATTCTGAAAATAACTACAACCGATTCTAAGTCTTCTGTATTATAATTCCTTTCTCTGGTTGCTTCTAGGAATAGTCTTCTTAAGCATCATATAGTCCCATTGTTCTTTAGGGACTTGAAGTTTGAGGTTGTCATTGTACTTGGGGTGAGGCTAAAGAAGAGGGAGAAACGCCCTCACCCTGAAACACACATGAAGTGAAACTCAACTCAGAGCCAGGGAACAGGGTCCAGAGTTAAGATGTTGGTTTTTCCAAGTGACTGCTGAGTACCAGGAAAGATTTTGAGAACATATAACAACGGCTCTCAGCATTCCCAGAGGTACCTGGGAGTGGGAAATCTAATAAAAGCCTAGCATTCCTGAGTCAAACAGGATGAGTGCCTGTACCAAAATAAATCAGTAAAAAAAGGAAGTACTTTATTTTGAAGTCACAGTCTTCTGCAGCCTGGAGAATACGAGTTAAAACATTTTCAATTTTCCTTTTTCTCTTTTCAATTTTTCTTGTTCTTTATCCAGCTCCTGATAAAACAAATGTCTTCAATTTTCCACCTGTGGGTGGAAAAACTTATGGCTTTATATTTCAGGTAAAGTCCCTGATTACATTTGACAAAAAGGCTGTAGAACAAGAAGAGCAGTGATGTTAGAGCACTTAAAGAATGGTAAGAACTTAAAATTGAAAATACATTATTTTTATAAATTAATTTCTGAATCTAAGTTAATGGGTTACATATGCATTAATTTTATGTGTAAAATAAGCCAAGCTGTGTTTACAATATCACAACCTTAATAAAAAGATACAGTTTAAAAATTACTAGTATGGTAAGAGTATCAGAATATCTGCTAAAAAAATGACCATTTGGTAAAAAAAAAAATTGTATGGAGACCTGGAAACATTCATAAACAAATGATATGTATTTAGGATTGTGTAAATCTCCATTTGGCTGAACGAACTTTTGAAAATATTTAGTACTTTGAAAGTCATGCCCCTTGCTCCTTCTCCCTAGAAGATTCTCTGATATCTCATGCCAGGGGTGGATATCATAATTTGTGATACCTAGAAAAAAATTTCAGAAGGAATCTAGAAAAATTGTCGTGCATTTAAGGGATGACAGTGAGATCAGCTGACACATTAGCTATAGAGGGGAGAAGAAAATTCCTGACTAGGATGTAATGAAGAGCATCTAGCTGGTCATGCAACTGTAGAGGGGATTATCTCATGAGGGAAGAGGAGGAGAACTCGATTTCTTTCTTCCAGCTTTCCAGATTCTATGGATCTGACAATGTCGTCCACCACTGCAGGTTGAATTACACTGGAGTCAGTTGGTTTAGTTTTTTATGTGGTTGCCACCTTTGTTTGGCACTCTACGTCTTGTGCACTTTTTAAAAAACTTTTCACTGGCCAAATGCATTCTGCCCACACATCACCAACTTTCAAAAGAAAAGAAAAATTAAATTAATCATGCAGCTGCTTTATTCAAGTTGCCACTAAATATTCATAAGAGGGTGGGAACTTGAAGCACCCATATTTTTAGGGACACTGATAAAGCTTGGTGCAGCTATGAAAAGTACATGACAAGGTGTGACAGCTCTATAGCCCTTTCTTCTTTGATGGTATGAATAACAACAAAGAAGTCAGTGATCTGGGCTGCTGCTATTTTATTTTATATTTTATTTTATTTTATATTTTATTTTATTTTGTATTTTATTTTATATTATATTTTATTTTATTTTATATTTTATTTTATTTTATATTTTATTTTATATTTTATTTTATATTTTATTTTATTTTATATTTTATTTTATTTTATTTTTTATTTTATTTTATATTTTATTTTATTTTACTTTTTTGTTTTATTTTATTTTATTTTTTTGGCTTTTTCTAGTTGACAAAGAATATGTCTATGTGTTATTTCATTTACTCTCACCACAGAGTGGTAAAATGGTTATTGGTAATTATATCTTACAGATGAGAGAATTAAGTTCAGGCAATGAAAGCAGCCGGGCCAAGCTGACATAACTAGGTAATGGTAAAACAGAACCGGTTAATAAGGAAGGAGGCTTGGATCCAAGGTTTATTTCCCTTTTGTATCAGGTACTTGTTTTACCTCAGAACTTTTCTGGAAAATAAGTTTTACAGGTTACAATGGAATGTTCTTACACCTCAGTGGAAACTGTCCGAATTGGAATTATCGTCAAATGCAAGGGGGGAAAAACAACTATGGTGTAATTAGAATATGGCAGGACATAACTTATTACTGCTTAGTTTAATACTATTTTCTGTACCTTTAAGGAAAGGGAAAATGCTGAATGGTGGCCTTTTCTGATCAAAAAGTGGTTTGTCCCCTCCTCTGAATCAATTTACCATGCTTTCAGTATCACCACAGTTTTCAGCTGAGCTTTTATTTGTGTGGGTAGAAGCTTCTTGAGACAATCTCTGTGATCGATAATGCATTTCCCCTTCCTCCTCGGCAGGCTGCCCCTAGACCCGACCTGTCTCCCTTAGCCAGGACTCCTCTGTAGGTTTTACAGAGCGGCAAAGGGCCTCCTGGCAGAGACAAAAGAAATATCCATGTTTTCCTCACTCTTAGCCTAAATTGGAGAGACTAGGATATAAACTTCCAGTTAATATGGCTGTTTCCATTAAAAAAAATAAGTTGAGCCAGTGATTTAGCACCAAGGGTATGAAAGAAATCATGTTGATTTCCCCTCACATGTCAGTTGACTGTTACGGTAAATATTTTGGCATCGTATAGACATTAGCATTGTCTACAAGATGCCAAATGGCTGTTGACAAAAGAAAAATGCAAATAAACTAGTTACATGATGTTTTGTAGCCACAACTTTAACTTTCCTGATGCTAGCTATTATGTATTTTTTTTCCCCGAAGCAGGAAAATTATATCATGCTTTATAATTTCTTTCTTATGGATATAAAATTAGGGGTGCTTTTTTCTTGACTTTTGAAGTCAGGATTATTAAGAGCCTATTTATTTGTTTAGGCAACTAATCTAAAACTAGGACTCCGTGTTCGAATCTTTGAGTTAAAATGACCAATTCTCTGTAAAATTACATTGTATTGGCCATAGTAAATTAAACGAAAATTATGAAGAAGGCAAGAGGTAAGATACACACATATATAAAATTTACGATCGCACAATGAATTAATAGCAAAATTTTGACTCCGACGATTTTCAACTATGAGTAAGATAAGAAATGGATTTAAGTAACAAGAAAAGCAATATAATTAGATGTTTCTTTAGGAGTTATTAGAACATATAAATACAATCAAAGATGAACCAATGGGAAAATAGTACAGTTATTGGGTCTGGAAGGGACACTCTTTTCAGTTGAGGGGAAAATTTTATTAAACAATGTTGAAAAATACATGACAGAATATAAGTGCTAAACTGTACATTCCATAATTGCTTTAGGTGTTCCCAGGAATGAAAGATTGATGAAGGCTCTGTTAGAGGGGTGGTGTTCCAGCTGCGCCTTAAAGCAAAGGTCAAGTTTGAATTGATAGAGGTGAGAAAGGAAGACATTCCAGATGAGAACAGCATTGTAAGGGAATTCCTAAGGGTGAAAGGAAGCAAGGTGTGCATTTTCATTTTGTTTGTGAAAATATAGTACGAGCGTCTTAACCTAAAGAGCTGAGAGGCGGTTTTAGACAATGTCTTGAATTTTCATCTCCTTTCTGATTTTGCTGACCTTGTCATTGTCGACTTGTTAAGAGCATTAGTGACAGTAATGATCATTAGACAATAACAGAAAAAATAATGATGATATCTCAGTAATCTCCTTGTCATATTATGTATCGAATCTGCACTTATATTCATCGGTGTCAATGTATATCAATAAACATCCATCCTTAAATGCGGTTCTCCAAACCCATTACTTACTAAATACTGGTTTGCAAGTAATATGATGAAGAGAACATGGCTTTCTGGGATTCAGAAAAATGTCATTCAGCCAGATTTAGGGGCAAAGATCAGGAAAAGGGAGGGTCGGGAGCTGTCCGAAGTTATACTGTGAATACCAGGCTTTCTGTGCTAATGAATGTTGTGTGGGCACTTTTCCCTTGATTCCTTGAGACAAACCTTCCTCCCCGCCAAAACTAATGGGTATCTGATAACCCCTTTATATCTATGCTGGAAGTATAGGGTATGCCAAGTGATATTTTATATGTCGTCGGCTAACAGTATAGGCATTCTGAATTTACAGTACAAGTAAAAGAAAATGGAGAAGTAAGAATAACCAGACAGAGGGTAATTCATCAGGGGAATCCAGTGAGATCTGCTAGAAAATTCTTCCAGAAAAGGTGGGATAGGTGAGAAAATTTCTTGGTGGTTCACAAAGCAAACATTGGTTTTCATAGTTACATACTGAACATCCATTATTATATTAGAAAACATATGGGTTCGTGTTTACACATAATTAGCTCAGCAAAACCACAATTTGATATGGGATTCCCAAACAAACAGCATCAGCATCACCTGGGAACTTGCAAGAAATGCAAATTATCAAGCCCCACCCCTAGACCTACTGAATCAGAGACCTCAGAGCGAGGCCCAGCAATCTGGTTCAACAAGCAAGCTCTTCAGGTGATTCCAGGGTGTACTGATGTGTGAGAACTACTGATTTGATGACTATAATTGCATAAGATAAGTCTAAGTAAAAAAATTACTTAAATTTAAACTTACTGAAGTTTAAAAACAGCGCTCTCCTGTGTAGGGATGTAAGAATACTTGTATGGCAAGAATTTAGAGTGGACAACAAATGGAAAAATGAAGAGGAAGGAAAGAAGGAAGGAGAGAATGAGATTTAATGTAAACTAGCATGTATCTAAAAGATCATTTGGAATGGGCGCTATCAAAAAGATTGGTGTCATATATTGGGACTATCTTGCCTAATGCTGAGTGTCTGAACCTCAGTGCCACAAATAATCTGGTTAAAGATAGCAGGGCAGAAAGATTCCTGACTTCATGGCCCAAGCACAGAAGTACTTCCCAGATGGCCTAAATTAATGGATGTTTTGTTTATTAAAACACCAAATGTCTAAAAGCAAATTAGAGTCATTTGGGTCAGAAAACCTTGCCTTAGATTTCCATGTATTTGGCTGAAGTCCAGTCTGGATTATTCCTTGTGCCACTGTCTGTAATCAGGAAATTTGTACAAATCTCAAACGATCATATTCTCCCTCACAGAAAATACAAAAGGTAATGATTTCAGCCCCCTGAATAAAACAAATGTGAAATTCTGTTTTTCCCCTAGACTTAAATTTAATAATAGCTGAATTATCGTTTTACCATGGAAGTGCATATTGGTAAACTTAATAAATTAAAATATTTAGCAGAGTAATTTCTGGACATAGAGCATATTTTCACTAAAGAAATCTATTTTATTTCTATAAAATGTCTATCAGGGCATTCGTGCATATGTAGGACATTATCAAACTCTTTAAATACCTGGATGGTAGGGGCGCCTGGATGGCGCAGTCGGTTAAGCGTCCGACTTCAGCCAGGTCACGATCTCACGGTCCGTGAGTTCGAGCCCCGCGTCAGGCTCTGGGGCTCTGATGGCTCGGAGCCTGGAGCCTGTTTCCGATTCTGTGTCTCCCTCTCTCTCTGCCCCTCCCCCGTTCATGCTCTGTCTCTCTCTGTCCCCAAAAAATAAATAAAAAACGTTGAAAAAAAAAAAATTAAAAAAAAAAAAAAAATACCTGGATGGTATTCCAGAATGAAGAGGGATGAGTGGACTACGACAATATAGGTAGAGATCCGGGCCAAGAATTCTCCAAAATTGACTGAAGCCAATGTAGGGGAGGAAAAATAATTTTTCCTCTACCCTTCTGAGTTTGTAGCTGAGACTCCTGTAATAAAAGACAAGAGAAAAACATGCAGAAGTTTATTAACATGTATAATTCATATATATGTGGGAAATACCCAGAAAAAATGAGTCACTCAAGAGGTGGCTTTAGAATTAAGATGAAATGACATCTTAATAGGGAAGGGAATGTAGGGCTCTTAGGGGAGACTAAATGATTTGGGGAAACATGAATGGCTCCTAGAAGAATAGATAGTAAGTATGATAGTTTGTGATGAAGTTTGTCTGGGTGTGGTGTGGACTTCTAATCTCCTCTCCTGCGGTGAGTCGGTCCTCCCTAGTTGATGAAACTTTCAGGGAAGGGAATCTATGACAACTGAGTTCCTTTTGGGGGATCTGAGAGAAAGCCTCTCCTTGAATTTGCTGGTTTTCAAGTGTTTACAGAGTAAAATAATATATCCAGTGGTATATTTCAGAGTGCTATATATTTTATGCTACCCTTCACCAATTAATCAATATTTCAAAAAATCTCAAAGAACACTAAGTACACTAAATACACCTAGGCACATCATAGTCAAACCGCTGAAAAACAAAAGGAAAGAAAAAAACTGTGAAGCAATCAGGAAAAAAAAAAAAAGAAGAAGAAAGAAACATATAGAGAACAAAGCTAATAATGACAGTAGGCTGCTTATTAGAAAGTAAATAAGCCAAAAGTCATGAACGTGACATCTGGACTGGTAAAGAAACAAAACTTGTCAACTGAGAATGTTGTACCTCACAGAAATCCCTTTAAAAAATAAAGGTAAAATAATTTTCCAGATTAAAAACCAAAACTGAAAAAATTTATCCCCACACCTGTACTAAAGACATGTTAAAATAAGTTTTATAGGCATAACGAATATGAGCCAGTTGGAAGTCTGTTTCTACACAAAAGAATGAATTATCCCCAGAAATGATAAAAATGTGAATAAACAGAGAAGACTTTTTTCACTTATTTTTTATCTTTTTCACATGTCATTGACATTCTATAAGAAAAGGAATAGCAAAAATATTATGGTTTTTATATCACATGTAAAAGAAATATATGACAAAAATAGTGCGAAGGGTGGGAGGGAGGAAAAGGAAGCATACTATTAGGAGGTTCTTCCAGTGTGCAGAAAGCGGTACACTATTATTTGAAGGAGAACTATGATAAGTTAAAGATGCATATTATGAAATGCAGACTGGGGTGCCTGGGTGGCTCAGTCCATTAAGTGTCTGACTCTTGATTTCATCTCAGGTTATAATCTCAGGGTTTGTGGGTTTGAGCCCCTCATCTGGCTCTGTGCTAACAGTACAGAGCCTGCGTGGGATTCTCTTTCTCTCCCTCTCTCTTCCTGTCCCTTCCTTGCTCTCTCTCTCTCAAAATAAATAAATAAACATTTCAAAATGTAAAAAATAAAATCATAATCGTACACCAACACAAATACATGAGAATAATTAAAATTTAAGACAAAAAAGAATAAATATATCAAGGGTTGGAAAGGTTCTAGAGCAGCTGGAACTCCTAAACATTTCTGGTGAGAATGAAAAATGTCACAGCCCCTTTAGAAAACAGTTTCCTATGAAACACACACATAAAATCCAGCAGTTCCACTTTGAAATATAAATGTAAATGAATGCACACAAAGACCTGTAGAAAAATGTTCTTAACAGCTTTATTCATAATAGCCAAATGTTGAAAACGACTCAGGGGGCGCCTGGGTGGCGCAGTCGGTTAAGCGTCCGACTTCAGCCAGGTCACGATCTCGCGGTCCGTGAGTTCGAGCCCCGCGTCAGGCTCTGGGCTGATGGCTCGGAGCCTGGAGCCTGTTTCCGATTCTGTGTCTCCCTCTCTCTCTGCCCTTCCCCCGTTCATGCTCTGTCTCTCTCTGTCCCAAAAAATAAATTAAAAACGTTGAAAAAAAAATTAAAAAAAAAAAAACAAAAACAAACAAAAAAAAACGACTCAGATATCCAGCAACTGGTGAATGGTAAGCAAGTTATGGTATAACCTTACAATGGAATACCACTAGGAAATAAAAATAAATGTACGTACTTAAACATGAAACATCATGGGTAAAATAATAGCAATCATCATTTTAAGTGAAAGAAGCAAGTCACACAAGACTTCATACGGATTCCTTTTCTATGAAAAATTTTTAAAGGAAAAACTATAAGGATAGAAGACATGTGGATAAATGTCAAGGGCCAGGTATGGTGGGAGAGGGTAGATGGAAAAGCTGCATCAGAGAACACTCTGGCAAAAAGGAAATGCTCTGTATCTTGACCATGGTGTTGGGAACATGTCCACATAAAGTAGCCAATGCTCCCTGACTTGCACAAGAGTGACTTACATTTTAAGTAAATTATGCTTTATAAAAATTAGGATAATTCACATACAATTAATATTTCCAGTTCTCAATAACTCAAATATCTGTTGATATTTGTTCCACATTCTGGAATGGCAAAAACTGGCTGAAGTTAAGTAGCAACTACCCTCATGGGGCAGTTCAAGGGCTCTCCAGTTTGCCCCAGTTCCCAATAATTCCTAGTGTTCTCCCAAATTGAGAGCAAATGTCAGAGAATTATTTCTCTGAACCTGTGTATTTATCAAGAGTTGAAAAAAAAAATGAAAGGCTGAAATGGCTTTGTGTTTTTCTTTATGGAAATGAACTCTATTCATATGTGTTTAATCTCTACCCTGTTCCACTCACTCATTTACACTTTCTGTTTGGCCCTTATGGGAATTTGAATGTGCCAACCCTGCCACAAGTAAAATTATGGAGTAAAACATCCAGCTTGTTAATTATATTTTCTTTTTCTTTGAAAGATTCCATCAGAGCATCTTCAGGCATAGCTTAAGGTTGTACATTTCTGTCTTGCCAGAAGAAAAAGTTAATACTCAGGCTTGGGTTGGTCCTTACAGTATGTAAGCAATCATCCCCAAGTCAAACCAATTCACTGTGATTATTATCCATAGTAATTGTTAGTAGTGGGGCATTCTTCAATCTTTACGCCCTTTTCAGATATTCTGAGTCTCTCAAACTGCTCTTGCCCATTTCCATCTCAGCCCACAGGCAGAATAAATACCTCTTTGTTTATTGGACCCTATAGATTCTTTGTTACTGTGTATGCAATTGCCTCCATTCTATATGTTTTTGTAATCAGGGACCATTTGTCATTTGTCTCCGCAAGGTAGGACCAGGTCAAGTGACTGGCACACAGTAGTATTGAACAGAAACATCCTCAGTGGCTAAACATTCTTTCAGGGACCTCAGAGAGGCGATTCAAGTACAAGCACCACCTTCAGCTCTGCTGGTCTGCGAATGTTCTTAATGTTCCAAGCAGGAGTCGGCTATTGGATTGTGGGCACTCGGGCTTTCCACGTTCATTTGAGAAATGGCGACACTCTCTAACGATGTACTATTCTATTTGAATGATATGTGTTTCTGTGTTTCCTTGAGCCCAAGACTTTCCAGGACTGTTTTCAAGTCCTCATTGACTCTGTAACGGGAAGATGACATATCATATAGGTTGTTTTATAGATGTGGATATGCGCTTGCGTAAGAGAGCCCCTGGGGATATGTCAGGCTTTCTGTAGGAATCCTGTGATTTACAGATCCTGTCCTTCCTCCTTTTACTCTTTTTTCCCTCATTTACTTTGCTTTTATCATTTCCCATTATAAGGATAAGAAGAAAGAAAAGGCATGAAATAGAAGAATATGAAAGAGAAGAGAGAATAATTAAATGCAAGAAAATAAAACATGTAGAGAGAGAGTTCTGGAAACAGAATGATACATCTTTCAAGGAAGAGTGAAATCCAAATAAAATTGTTAAAAGCTCCATCTGTGAGCACACAAGCTAGCCAGGGGGTGGGGGTGAAGACGGAAGTATTTGGGTTTTTAGAGTCTTAACTATCCATGCAATGATGTACAAGGAAAATTAAAATATTTTATTAGACAAACATTGTTAAATGTCATTCAAAGTCATTCACTATAAAAGTGGATTTTCCTCCAAACAACTTTTTACCAGTAATAAAATTTCAATCTAAAATCTAGAAAAACATTATAAGTTCTAAAGATTTTCATAGAACCTCAACCATCTTCAGTTCTATTAAGGATGTTGCACATTTTTGGAATTGATTCAGAGAACAGTTAAGCACCATCTGTGTGCCATTTACAGTAGAAAAAAGTATCTTTAAACTATTTATATTCTGAAATTTTTTTTTATTCTTGTTGGACAAAGTGGAATCGGTTCTGGTTTTAGGAAACAACTTGGTCTTACTCAACTTATACTCAAAGAATGAATAACTGTGAGAACGGCATTGCTAAAGAAGATATTACACTAAACACAGGTGCTTTTCATAAGAAGTTAATGCATAAAATTGCAGGTAATCTGGTGAGAACCTGATCAATAAGCTGGAGAGATCATTAACCTACTGGCAATCAACAGAAACTAATTCAGAGTTAGTCTATATGACATGAGTCTTTAATTGTTTTCAAATGATTATAATGATTCAAAAACACGACTGTTAAACAAGAGTAACAGTCTATTCAACTGAAAGAAATTAAAGATAAAAACAGGGGTGCCTGGGTGGCTCAGTCGGTTAAGCTTTGGACTTCCGCTCAGGTCATGATCTCACAGTTTGTGGGTTTGAGCCCCACATCAGTCTCTGTGCTGACAGCTCAGAGCCTGGAGCCTGCTTCACATTCCGTGTCTCCCTCTCTCCCCGCCCCTGCCCAACTCGTGCTCTGTCTCTGTCTCTCAAAAAATAAAATGAAAACGTTAAAAAAGTAATTAAAAAAGAAAGCCCGATCCATTAAGCAAAATAGTTCGTTTGTAATATAGTCTCAACTGTGAATTAGTGGTAATTTTTCTTCTATTTTTTTTTAATCTTGTAAAATGACCTCTTCAGTGAAACACAGACATGTGTGTTCATGACAACTATCATGTAGATTGTTGACATCATCCCTTCAAACATATTTGCCATATCTTTCTTTGAACATTTATAGCATTTATTATAATTATTATTAAGTAACTATATTTCTTATATTCTCATTAATATTCATAACCTATGTTCTTCCTTTTGGTTTAGGAATCATGTCTTATTTATTTTGCCATTATCTTGCTCAGTGCTTAGCATTAGTAAGTGCTCAATGACTTTTGATGGTTTCATTGATGAATAAATGAGGAAATAAATGATTGCATGAACCTTAATACACACTTTGGTGTAAATGAGTTTTAGCTAAAACGTAGATGATGATATTTGATTACCTTGTGTTTCATTCTGGGGTTGTACTTTGGAGCAGCAGATTAAAACAAAGAAACCATTGAGTACGTGACGGTCAAAGAGGATAACTCTAAGTGTAAAAACATTCCCAGGAAGGAAGCAAATATATAAGAGGCTGGTAAAGACAACGTATGTCAGTCCTTGCTTTGGAACCAAGGACTGGGTCTTGATTAAGTTATTATTTCCAGTGCTTAATAGTGCCTTGCGTAATCGGTGACTCTTTATTAATCATAACGAACATGCATTGAGACTTGACTGTAAGTCCAAATCTGTGCCAAGTGCTTACACCGATACAATGAAGCTTTATTATCATCTTCATTTTATAGATGATAGATTATTGTCTTCATTTATATTGAAGCTTAAAGAGTTTTAGAAATAAGCCGACGGCACACCGTAAGTTGTGGGACAAAATTCAACTGCAGAGGTCTATCTTGAGAACCTCAACTCACGGCTTTCAGGATTTTATACTAGAGTAGTCCTCCCTTATCCACAGGGGATACATTCCCAGACCCCCGCCGGATGCTTGAAATCGTAAATAGTACTGAATCCTGTACATACTTTGTTTTTTTCCTATACATGCATGCCTAGGAAAAAGTTTAATTTACAAAGTAGGCCCAGTAAGACGTTAACAACACTAATAATGAAATAGAAAATTATTCAGATACGCTGTAACAAAAATTACGTCAACATGGTCTCTCAAATGTCTTATTGCACTGTATTCACCCTTATTCTTCTCGTGATAGGAGATGACAAAATGCCTACGTGATGAGATGAAGTGAGGTGAATGATACAGGCACTGTGATGTAGCGTTAGGCTACTGATGACGTTCTGACAATTCATCAGAAGGAGGATCGTCTGCTTTCAAAAGATTGTTGACTGCTGGTAACTAAAACTGTAGAAAGTGGAACCACAGATAAGCGGGGCGGGGGGGGGCTACGGTAAAGCTTTAAGTTTATCTTTTGTGGGTGAGTGAAACCCAAATTGTATGAAAGGATATTTGGGTTCTTTAAGGCCATATTCAGTCTTATCCTGCTTGAGATAGGCAATGGGTGATGAAGATGTGTTTAAATATTTTTTAAAAAACCAATGACTGTTCATTTGGCTAGCAAGCACATTTTGTTCAATTATATGTTATTAACTGTGCTACCCTACATAACCATTTCACTCAGGTGGAGAAGGGTTTAGGACACAGTGAGAGCTTACTTTTTAAAATGGCTTCTGGGAGAATTGTATATCAAATAAAAATATATGTGTCTATTCATTATAGCGGTTCTCAGTGTTTTCTGGAAAGTCACAGGTTATTGAGATAATTTGGGGGATCCAAAATAAAAAAAATAACAATTTTTGGATACCAAGAAAACTCAATGGAGGAAAGAATCGTTTTCTTAACAAATGGTGATAAGGCAACTGGATATCCACATGCAAAATAATGAAGTTGGGCCCCTACCTCATGCCATATGCAAAATCAATTCTCCTAAATGTAAGGGTTAAAACTGTAAAATTCATAGAGAAAAATACTGATGTAAATTTTCATGACCTGTGATGAGTTAATGAATGGTTTCTTAAATATGGCACTAAAACCACATACACAGTATGCAAATAGATATACTGGACATCATCAAAATTACAAACTTTTGTGCCTCAGAGGACCCCATGAAGAAAGTGAAAAGACAACTCACATCATGGGAGAAAACTTTTGCAAATCTTATATTTCATAAGGGATTGGTACATAGAATATACAGACAGCTATAAAAATTTAATAATAAAATGACAAACAACCCAATTAACAAATGAATAAGAGATCTGAATGGTTATTCAAAAAAGATACACAAGTGACCAGTAGGCACAAGAAAAGATGTTCAACATCATTAACCATAAGGGAGATACAAATCAAAAAAACGTGTGATTCCACTTTACACACAATAGCATAGCTATAATAAAAAAGAAAGATAATGTCAGGGCTGTAAAAGATATAGAGAAGTTAAAACCCTCATACATTGCTAACAGAAATGTAGATTTGTGTGACCAGTATGAAAACAGCCTGGTAGTTCCTGAAATGGTTAAACATAACGTTACCATATAACCCAGCAATTCCACTCCTAGGTATATACCCAAGAGAAATGGAAACATATGTATACAAAAAACTTATATAAAGGTGTTTATATCAACATTATTCATAATTGACAAGTAAAAATAGCCCAAATGTCCAGATTAATGAAAAAAATGAAATGTGGTCTAGCCATACAAATGTGGTATTTGGCGATAAAAAGGAATGAAATATTTATAAGTGTTACAACATGGATAAAAGTTAAAAACATCATGTGAAAGGAGCCAGTCACAAAGAACTCTCTCTCTCTGTGTGTGTATATATATATATATATATATATATATATATATATGTGTGTATCATATATATATGTATATATATGATTACTTTTTGATGAAATGCCCCTAGTAGCCAAATCTATACAGGCAGGAAGTCGATTAGTGGCTGCTTAGGAATGCAGGGGATTGGAGCTTGGGGTGTGGTGGCTAAGGAGTGTGGAATTTCTTTTTAGAGTAATGAAAATAATGTAAGATTAATTGTGGTGATAGATATACTGTGTGATAGATACTCTGTGAATGTACTAAAAACCACTGTATTATATATTTTAAATGAATAAACTGTATGGTACGTGAATTAAATCTCAGTAAAATGAAAAAAAAATTAGTGCTCTATGTAGGTTTTTTTAAATATAAACTTTATTTGTTTTGAGAGACAGAGAAAGTGAGTAGGGGAGGGGCAGAGAGAGAGGGTGACAGAATCCCAGGCAGGCTTTGCACTGTCAATGTAGAGTCCAACCCAGGGCTGGAACGCATGAACTCCAAGATCATGACCTGAGTCAAAGTCAAAAGTCAGACACAACTGGCTGAGCCAACCAGGTGCCCCAGTACTCTATGTAATTTTGACCTTCATTCTCTCAAAAATGTAGAGATTATAGTATATGTGGTTACATCTTTGTAATGATGGTTAATGGAATGTGTATTTGCATATTCTTGTGTTTTTCTAGAATTATCTAAGATAGTAGTTTAAGGTTATAAATATGAGTTTTTTAAAGAAATTTGTTTTGGACAATTCAGATATTTTCATAGAAATGCATTATTCATATTAACATGAGATGGGTTTATTGCAGACTCTGAGTTAAGAGAAAGCTATGTCAACAAAGAGCCGCAGAAATCAATAAAGTCTCTTGACTTCAGCTAAATACTAAGTTGGTGTGCTTAAGTTAGTCAAAGTCTTTGACTAAAGATTATGTTGGTATTAATCAGACTGAGTAAAGAACACCATATAGAGAATAAGATATTAAAAAAAAACTTACTGGAGATCACAATGAGTTGGAAGACATTCAAAATTTGACTCTCCAGAATGGAGAGAACTTATTGACTAATTGGGGTATTCAGGAGAGACTTCAGAAGGCCATACCTTACGAGTAGAGCTAAACTACTTTTAAGATAAAGGTTACTCGGGGCGCTTGGGTGGCTCAGTCGGTTAAGCGTCCGACTTCGGCTCAGGTCACGATCTCACGGTCCGTGGGTTCGAGCCCCGCATCGGGCTCAGTGCTGACAGCTCAGAGCCTGGAGCCTGTTTCAGATTCTGTGTCTCCTTCTCTCTGTGACCCTCCCCCGTTCATGCTCTGTCTCTCTCTGTCTCAAAAATAAATAAACGTTAAAAAAAAAATTAAAAAAAAAAAAAAAGATAAAGGTTACTCTAAACCTGCCCTAACAAGCTGTAAAATAATTCTCAAAATGATCAAATGGTTGGCCAATAAAAATACTACTTTTCAGAATAAAACTCAATATTCTTTTGAAAAGACTTCAAGAGTGCCTAGTTGGCTCAGTAGGTTAAGTGTCTGACTTCTGCTCAAGACAGGATCTCACAGTTCATGAGTTCGAGCCCCACATCGGGCTCTGTGTTGACAGCTCAGAGCCTGGAGCCTGCTTCTGGACTCTGTGTCTCCTTCTCTCTCTGCCTTTCCCCTGCTCACACTCTGTCTCTGTCTCTCTCTCTCAAAAATAAATAAACATTAAAATTAAATTAAATTAAATTAAATTAAGTTAAATTAAATTAAAGACTTCAAAATCCAGGCAACCAGCAAAGTAATGTAATACCCAGCATGCAATCAAAGATTACTATACATTGAAGAAGTAATGATGCCCATAGCCAGAAGATAAGTCAATCAGCAGAAATGTACTCAGGGGCACCTGGGTGGCTCCATCGGTTAAGCGTCTGACTTCAGCTCAGGTCATGATCTCTCAGTTTGTGAGCCCGAGCCCTGTGTCGGGCTCTGTGCTATCAGCTTGGAGCCTGGAGCCCACTTCAGATTCTGTCTCTCTCTCTCTCTCTCTCTCTCTCTCCTCCTTCCCTGCTCATTCTCTGTCTCTCTGTCTCTCTCTCTCAAAACTAATTAAACCTTTAAAAAAAAAAAAAAAGAAATGTATTCAGAAATGATGTAGGTTGAGACAACAATGTTTTCCTGTAAAGGACAAGAAAATAAACATTTTGGGCTTTGAAGTCTTCATATAGTTTCTGTAACATGTTTTTCTTTGTTATGTTGTATTGTGTATTTATGTGTGCATTTTTATAATTATTTATAAATATATAAACTATTCTTAGCTCATGGACCTTATAAAACAGTCCCATGGGCTAAAATATCTGAACCTTCATATAGAGTGATGGAATGAGAACAAAATTAAAATAGGCTTAATATGCTCAAAACTTTATAAGAAAATATAAACATAATTCGGAGAAAAAGTGAAGCCTATTTGCAAAATAAGCAAATGAAACTTCTTGGGATGAAAAATAGAGATCTGAGAAAAAAAGTCATTGGCTGATGTAACTCCATGTTAGATACCACAAAAGAAAATGTTTCGTACAATGAATCAGTGCATGAGAACTTTTCAAAACTTAAGTACAGAGAGGAAAAATAATAAACAGAAAAAGTAAACAGAGACTCAGTGGCCTACTTAATAAGTTCTCTGGCACACATGTATTTGAAGTTTTTGATGGAGAAGAAGAAAAAGCATAAACTAATTTTGAATGAATCTGGCTGAAAATTTCCTAAATTTGATATAAAACAAATTTACAAATTCAAGAAGCTCAATGAAACCAAGACTGGATGCATATGAATAAAACCACGCATAGACATATCATAATCTAACTATTAAAAACCAATAATGACAAGAAAGCTTTTAGAGGAAAATGATACATTACATATAAGGGAGCAAAGATAAGGAATTGAACTGACTTCTCATTACTCATAATGCATGCCAGAAAGAAAGTGGGATGATATTTTTAATGAGTTGAAAGATTAAAAAAAATTGACCTAGAATTCTATATCCAGCAAAAATAACCTCCAAGAACGAAAGTAAAATAGGACCTTTTCAGAATAACAAAGTCTGAGAGAATCTGTTACAAGGAGGCCTTCATTAAAAGAACTTAAAAACATTCTTCAGCCTAAAGGAAAAAGATTTCAGATAGAAACTCATATCTGCCCAAAGAAAGGAATAGCCTGGAATAGTAAAATTGTGGGTAAACACAAAAGGTTACTTCTTGTCTCAAAACGTCGTTGTGATATATTTGACTGAGGAAAGCAAAAAGAGTAACAACGTATAGTGGGAATACATAATACATATAGAAGTAAAATTATTGACCAAAATGGGCAAAGATCAGGAAGGCAGAAAAACATATTGCTGTGTACTGCTGCCATATATTACACATGAATTCATAGCATGCCAAAGAAACTATGCCAGAAAAGCATGTCCCTACATGGGCATATCGGAAAAGGTATTATTATTGGGAAACATTCAATAAGAAGGATGTTTTAGTTCCTCCACCACCAGAAGAACGCACTCTAAAAAATCTGGACCACATACCACTCACCATCTGCCAAATCCAAATTATGTTTGATTCTGAAATGTATATATGGGAAAAAACCCAAGTATATTGTTGTTGTGATGGATAACAGTAAGCAGATATATTAGGTTTGACTGAAACATACCTGGGGGAAAATATGTGCTGAAGCCGGCTATTTGATAAACAGTACATAATATTTGAACCCTGGAAAGGAAGTCAAAGTTTGCTTTTTCCCACACTTAACAAAAGTGGGGAGAATAGAGTTCTAACAGTGTGATGAATGCCAGGGAGGTGCCATCAACAAGTAAGAGTATCTGTAACTAAGAATATCCAAGGGACAGAGAATTCTAGGAGCGTTGCCTTCAACTTCCTTATGAGAAAATCCCAAATGCTTTACAGAATCTTTTTTGTGTGTGTGATAATGTAAAACTCTTGCACATATTTTTATCCCTTTTACCTTCTGGATGGATTTGGGAAATTCTTTCAAGTCGAATTCTTGTAGAATGTGTATCTCACAAGGAGATGTCTATGTATTTGCCTTGTTTGGTTGCAATAAGTAATAAAATTGACCTTAAGTGAAATTCATAATGTGTTGAAACCTTTAATCCAAGGACCATACGCTGGATGAGAACTCGTCTCTGCTCAGTCTTAGTGCCCACATAAATAAGATATTTCCCCCAAATCAGAGAAGCTTTCTTTTATTCTATTTTTTTAATTTTTGTTTTAAATAGCTTTCAAGAGCAAATGCTAAGATGTACACATGGCCGCAGTCACAGACCAGAAGACTGAACAAATGTTTGAAGACTGAGAGGGATTCTATCAGAATATTTTTACCAGCAAAGTGAGTTAATAGTTTGAAGAAGAGAAATTCAGCACTAGCAAATAAATGGCAAGAGATTCCATGGCTGTTTCTTTGCCAAAGTAGCAGGCTTGTTTTTAAAGCTTATGTAATCATTTATATTTTAAGCAGGTTTTTGAGAAATTGAAAGACAGCTTGGGAAGCTGACACTTCTTTCTCCAAAACAGGGAAAACTTTTAAAATTACTTTTAACATGAAGTCAGGAAAACATGTTCCCTAGTAGAAGGCATAACAAATTCGTTGACTCTCAGATATTGTCGAAGGACTTACTACATACTGCCCAAGTCGATGAAGATTCTTTAGAGAATAAAACTATCTCTGCCTTCAAGAAATGCACTTCCAGGTAAGGGGCAGTAGACAATAAATAAAGGAACCCATATAATGTCAGTGCTCTGAAGTACTGTTAGGTAAAATAAACAAGTGAAACAAATATGGACAGAGAATGGATGAGGGTGCCCCTCCACTCAGAGTGGTCAGGGAGGGTCTCTCCTTTTGAGGTAACATTTGAATAAAAACTTGTATGAAGTGATGCAGTGATATTTATTAATCCATGAATACATAGATACAGGTAATTCTCCAGACAGAAACAACAGCCACGGCAAAGGCCATGAGGTGAGAATGGGCTTGGAACATTCCAGGAGCAGCCAGAAAGACAACATAGTGAAGTAGCAGGGCAGAGAGAGCAATCAGTTAGTAGGAATGAGGCCAGAGAAATGAACAGGGCCGGATCATGTAGGCACTTGTTTTTGTTTTTTTTTTTTTTTTTAATTTTTTTAAAATATTTATTTATTTTTGAGAGATAGAGTGAGACAAAGTGAGACTGGGGGAGGGGCAGAGAGAGAGGGAGACACAGGATTGGAAACAGGCTCCAGGCTCTGAGCTGTCAGCACAGAGCCTGACGCGGGGCTCGAACCCACAGACTGTGAGATCATGACCTGAGCCGAAGTCGGACGCTCAACCGACTGAGCCACCCAGGCGCCCCTCATGTAGGCACTTGTAAGTGACAGTCAGACTTGGGGATTTATTCTGAATAAGATGAAATGACACAGGAAAATTTGAGCTGAAGAATAAGAATCTGAGCTTGTTGGTAAAGAGATCAGTTCTGGTTGCTTTGTAAGAAATAAATAATAGCAGAGTAAGCAGTAATGATAATTGCAGACGACTGTGATATCCAGGCAAAAAAAAAATAATGGTGGCTTGAACTAGGGGCTAAGAATGGTATTGGTAAGGAAAGGTTGGATTCCGGAAATATTTTGAAGTAAAACCGATAGTATTAACGGCTCAGATCTGGGCTGTGAAAGGAGAGGGAATAAGGAGGACAAAAACACTTTTGGTTTGAACAGTTGCAAGAATGGGATTGCTATTTATTGATACAGGGCAAATGAAGGTAAAGTAAGTTTACAGGGAGAAAGTTTTAGAAGAGTTGATTTTGAGATGCCTTTCATACACTTAAGAATTTGTGTCAAGAAGAGAATTAGATATGAACCAATGGATACATTTCAAGGAGAGATCAGAGTGGGTTTGTGAACCTGAGGGTTTTTAGCATAAAGGTGGTATTTAAAACCATGGGACAAGACGAGGCCGCCAAGAGTTTCTCGGTATGTAGATTTAAAAAGTGATACCAAGATTGAGTCCTAAGACATTCCATTGTTCACAGTTTGGAAAGCTAAGTTGGAGACGAGAGAGAAAGAGGAGAGTAAGTGAGCAATCAGGTAGGAAGAGAACCTAAAGAGTCAAGAGAAGGATGTAGTTCCAGAAGAATGGAGTGATGCGCTATGCCAAACGCTTCTGATATTAACTATTCATTGGCTGAATACATGATAATATGTAAATTCTCTAGAATTTTCCTTTCCATTGTTGGTTTTACAATCATAGTCTATTTACTATAAAATCAGTACCTGCATCCTGAATAACAAGACCATATTGCTCAAAAGGAGAAGCTATGCAAGGTTCAATGGTCATGGGAGATGCAATCTTATATAGGCGGTAATACTCCCACAGCCAAAGCAATGTGTCTGGTGATATTTCCTCCTATCCCCGCCCCCACTATGTAAAAATCATTATAGGTGAAAAGAGCAACATTGTATAATATTAAAGTATCTAAAACTTCCCTCTGGGGAAGACATTGCTGCTTTATCATTAGTCCAAGTTCTTAGAAGAACTAACCTAGAGAAGATGCAAATAATTCTACTCAGATTTGGGGGGAGGTTTTTATAAAATTACTGAATTAAAATTATGCCTTTTAATATAGAGACTGTCCTTATCTAAGCTTTATGTCTGTTTTTTCTCCATTAACCTGAACAATTAAGAAATTATTGTATCTTTGAGTAAACATAATCCATGTTTGACCTACTCTCACAATTATTTTAACTTTTTGTGTCCATAACGAGATAAATGCCATCTGTTAAAGTAACGTCAGGCTGAGATACTTTGGTATAATATATTTCAGCATTACACTATGGTCATAAAAATATGGCCTTCCATAATGACCAAGAATCTGTTTTAGCACAGTGTAGATTTTCGTATCAGTATAAAGCTTACAAAATCAAACGCAAACTTTTGATGACAGACTTGATCTAATATTAAACTAAAACCAAATATTTGCGAACTTTATTTTATAAAATCAAAATCAAAATCAAATTTGCAATGGAAAATCAAGAAAGAGAACTGGGCTAAAAGGGATTCTTTGCTCACTAGACAAACCGTAAGACAAGAAAAACTGTTTCCATCGAGTCTTCTTTTCTTGAGAAGGTGTCCAGACGGTAACTTGGATATGAGTTGGACTGGGGACTCTGACAGCATGCATGAGACAGCCAGGGACGGCCTTTTTAAAACCTCAGGCAAAGAAAAATTACAGGCTACTGTTTTCCCAAGGCAAAGAAAAATTATAGGCTAGTGTAACTCTGGGTCCCACTAATGGATTCTCTACGGGGTCTTAGCAATGTGTGTATGGGAAGGCGGAGCATGAACTGGTTTCCCACAGTAATTTGGTGCCACAAGCAATTCTCTTCTAATGGAGTTATAATAGACTCTTTACTTCAAACAAACATTGATGTTAGTGGACGTTAATTTTCATGGTGTTTTTCCTCTGAGAAAGGAGGGATTTTGTTCAGGACAATAAGACACTGTTTCAATGTACGAGATGAAAGTTTTCAGAGAGAGAGGGAGGAAAAAAAGAGGAGTCTCAGCTTTTATGCTTTATCTGGGATTTGTCTCAACTCTTTTCTGCTTTGTCCTCTGGCCATATCCATATTCACAATTTACTGCAGAGTAATTGATGGCATTGCTGAACGGTTGTGCACTGGGGTCTTTACCACGCATTGTGGTCTTTACAATCATCAGATTGACGGTCAATCTAGACAGTCCCTAAAAACTTGTCTAGAAACGAAGCAAAACAAAAAGTTCTGTGCTGATTGGATTTTGCGGTGATCTGATTGATTGTTCTGTTTCACTTTTTTATTTAACTTTTCAAGTTTACTGAAAAATGTTCAGTCAAATGTCATTTGTTGGTTTGGACATTGTTTTGGAACTGAGGAATCTCTAGATAAGACTGAAGGCAAGTATCGGGGACCTAATATGTGAGGGTTAGGATTCCTTGCTTTTCAGGTCTTGCAAAAGACTGGGACTTTCACGATAGCACTGGTCGAACCCAAACCCTGATCCTAGGCTTAAACTCTAACCCCTTTCTTGATATCTGCTCTTGACTCAGGAGAAATTCTTTTTTGAGGAAATAGTACTTAGATTTACAAGTGTCATTCTTACTCAGTTTCTAAACCTATACCCATATGTGCCAAAAAGTCCTCTTTATTCTCCAGTAAAGATATATCATGAAATTGTAAATTTTTATTACGATGCATAGAGTACGTGTCCTACAGATGATTCACTCTAACATTTTCTAGTATGTCCCCTAAAATTGCATATTCCCTCAAAAGTGTACTGTGCAAGATACAAATCATCTTGTACTTTGCTTCTGTAGCAGCTTTTTGCTACCAATATGGTCAGATCTAAGCTCCTTCATGTGGTATCCAAAGCCTTTCTTGATCTGACCGTTTCTAGGCAAAACATCTTGCACTTGACTTACACTTCACATTGTTTCTTTCCTGTGCATCTTCGTGAATTATTATCTCGTGCCCAGAATTCCTTTCCCTTTTTCCTCTTTCTCCAGTCATCTGTGTTGCCCAGAGAAACAGACTTTACTCCCCTAGGAAGCCTTCCCTCATCATCCAGGTTATGCTGTGTGGTCTTCTTCTGGGTTCTCGCTCTGGCATGTTTCTGTCATTGGACCTGCCAACATTGAATTATCATTATTTGTAGTTTTGTCTCTAGATCACCCAAGATACTGCGGCCTCCTCCAAAGCAGTGAATGTGAAACTTCAATTCCTTGTCAAGAGCAGCGCTTAGCTAACGAATGAATGACTGCTAAATAAGTGCCCATCAGGTGAACAAATAGTAATGAAAAATGGTTAATATCAGACACTATAAGTTTTAGTGTTCATTTTATCGACGTTGTTTTATCCAGCCTCTCCTTGAAACAAATGCATTAAAAAAATTGTTTTAATATTTATTTTTGAGAGAGAGGGAAACAGAGTGTGAGCAGGGGAAGGGCAAAGAGGGAGACACAGCGTCTGAAGCAGGTTCCAGGCCCTGAGCCCTCAGCACAGAGCCCGACGCGACACGGGGCTCGAACCCACGGATCCCGAGATCATGACCTGATGCTTCCAGAGCGGAAGCCTGATGCTTAACCGAATGAGCCTCCCAGGTGCCCCCAAACAAATGCATCTTGAAGGATGCACCATACATTCCACTACCATTTGGCTCAGAAGGAATTTGATACAACTGAAGGCATTAGCGAGCCCTGAGAGAAAGCGCACTCCTGCTGAAGCATTGCTGTAATCATACTGGGGGAAGAGAGCCCTCGCTCCTGATTTATTGCCTGAAAGTTTCAGTGCGTACAATTAGTGCACTCTTAGAATGGCTCCAAATGATGAAGGATTTAATTACATCAAGGAGCTCTACCTCCAGTGCTAGAGACATAGACATAAATTTGTGTGTCTATTTAATTTACTTGAAAGAGTTTTGATTTTAGTCCCAAATTTGAATTTAAATGAATATAACTGGAAGCTATAGTTAAAGTCCATTATTCCTGGGAATCCAATGATTTGAGATAAAAATGTTTACATTTGTTTAATTCAAAGAAATAGCCCGGTTCTCATACTAAACAGAAAAGCCTACTTTTTCTTTCTCTTCAGGCAGCTGCCTAGGAGGGATTTTTAAACAACCCTAGCATCCATTTCTTTATATTTACTGAGAAAAAATATCCTAGGTGTGGCAGAATTAAGAACTGTGTTATTTACTTTACTCATGGAAATTGAAATATGCTTATTGGATGTATTATAACTTAATATAGCATTGTAATTCTGTTAATTAAGAGTGCAAAAAATATATTTGACATATTTCTGTAATAAATTTAGATTTTTAAAGAGACAAAATACATAATTCACATTCACCATTTTAATCATTTTAAAGTATACAATTCAGTGATTTTTTTTTTTTTTTTTTTTGTATATTGGCAATTTTGCACAGGCATCACCACCAACTAATCCTAGAACATTTCATCACACCCGCAGAAACCCTGGACCTAATAATCACTCTCCAGTCCCCTCTCTTCCCAGACTCTGGACAGCAATAATCTAGTTTCTACCTCTTTAGTAACATTATCTATTTGATGACACATGGTTCTCATAGTTTGCTTTTGCTCTTTGGTCATGGTTTCCTTTAGCCCTTGGAACATACTTAAAATATGTGCTCTAAAGTCATTGTCTAGTAAATCCAGGGTCTGGGCATCCTCAGAGAAAACTCCTATTACTTGCTTTTTACCCCCTTATACGTGGGTCGCGCTCTCTTATTTGTTTGCATGCCTCATATATTTTTGTTGAAAGCTGGACATTTTGAATATTATAATGTGCCAACTCTGGGAAACAGATTTTACCTCCTACCCAGGGTTTACTTTCTTAAACTTTTATTTCCTTTATTTTATTTTATTTTATTCCCCTAGGGTTTATTTTTGACCTTGCCTTGGTGGTGGTTCTAGATTTGTCTACTGGACCTGTTTTTTAAAGTCGACATTCTTGGTGGTGGGGAATGACTGAAGTCTCTATTTTGTTAGCTTTGGGGTTAGCCAGTGTTTGGACAGATACTACCTCAAACACCTGGAAACAAAAATATCTTTCAGTTTTGGCCGGTAGGCTCTGTGTGTGTGTTGCAACACATCTTCAACACACAAATAGGCCATTTACAACTCTGCTTTAGACTTCATTTCTGAATCGCACAAAGCTTGAAGGTCAACCAGAAGTGACAACATAGGGCTTTCTTGTTTTTTTGTGTGTATTTTGTTGTTGTTGTTGTTGCTTTTTTTCCCCCCGTGCATATACTCAGCCTGGGCATGTGCGGGAACTTCTAGATTTCCAGGAATACATCAGAGCTTTTCAGAGCCTTCTTCCTGAAAGCACCTAATCCCTGAGACTGTCCTCCCCAGGTTTGGTTAGTCTATCGTTTGCCCCAACTGTTATCCATTGCTATATTTAGCAACAGCTAATACATTTGCCTACAAATGTTTTGACAAATGCCCCCTCAGCACTGTGGAGTCCTGAATTAGGTATGATAAAGTAAACGCTTTTGAGCTGGCCTTCCCATGGAGCCACAAGACAAGTCAAAACAAACAACCACAGTTCTTGGTAAATGTGGTTCATTCTGCTCCTTCTGTGTACCAGAAATGCAGGCTATTCTGTCTAAGATCCCCGCTTCCCTGGGGGAGTGAGAGATGGGGCATGGGAAATTTAAATGTCACAACTCTCGCTTTTCTTAGTAAGATTTACTTTGTTTTTCTTGATACAGTTTTACCTTGGTTATGAAAGGCTTTTGACTGGTTTCTAGAGTTCAAAAAAAAAAAAAAGTTGATTCTGGCCATTTTTGCCAGATTTCTCATCTCTCATTGCTTTTTTGGAGGCATGGACTTTTGGAGTTCCTTACTCCACTGTTTGCATTGACATCACTCACTCTTCAATACGTTTTTTTACGGCTTTCGTTGCTTGTTCATAATCAAATGATTAAGCATGGAGTCGAAACGTCAAAGAGATGGTCTCTCCTCTTGGGATAATTGTGGATAGATTCCTAAGAAAAATCACCTCTTCTTAAAAGAATTTTTGAGAAGTACCTCAAAATAATAAACCAGATTGCTTTTCAGACTTTTTTCCATTCTGCAAAGAAAAACAAGAAAGACATTAGAATTCAGGAATAAAGTTTGGTCGCAATAAAAAATAGATGTATCCCCCAATTTTAATGGCTTGATCTGCAAACATAATAAAAGTACAAAATGGCTCAGTACTCTCTCCCATTTTTCCTTCTCTATCCATTCAAATAATGGCATAACAATTAATGAATGAAAAATAAAAGACTGTTGATTTACACCATGTTCTTTTGAATTGCCTTGCAGACCCAGACTGGAAAGTTGTGGTCAGAGCAGGAGCAATATAGAAACAATGTATGTGATGCAAAGCTGTGAGAGGAAAGGAAGTTGGGAAGCAGTCTGTTCAAAGCAATTTAGGAAAATTTCACCTTTGCCAATTTTCTTGCTCACTACTTCACTCTCGTGTTTTTTTTTTTTTTCCTTTTTCTTTTTTTCCCCACCAGTCATACTGATCTGATATCATTCACTATTACTCTAGTGAGAATGAATTTCTGAAGTCAGTCTGGTTCGGCTGAGACCATTAGCCATTTTCCACGAGCTACTAGATGTCTAAGGGCATTGTTTTGCTAAAACAATGTGCTATAGAGTTATAGCAGTATTGCTCGGCACAATTTTTCATTTGGGGGAAAAAAAAGTGAATATGTTTATCTCTATGGGTTAAACGGGTTTCTATGGATTACCCTGAGGATGTCTTTATATATGTCTATAGAAAGAGAAGGGTGTAGAGATTTAAACAGTGTGAGGAAGAAAACAGTCACAGGGCAGACTTACAAATAAACTTTGGGAAGGTGGTTTCTCCATCCATCATGGAGCCCTCATGTATCAGACCCCTCTTAGGCACCACCACAGATTCTCTCTTATTGCAGCCACAGGAACAACCGGTTCTGCTTTGGCTCGAGCTAGTCGTGTCCAGGTAAACCCTCCCAGCACTGCAAGCCCACCATGTGGTACAGCCATGGAGTAAGGAAACCCTCGGAACACTCAAGTGTAATCTGGAGCTGCTTTGACTGGTGGGAGACAGGAGTGCATGGATAGGAGCTTCCTGCTGTCCTACTCTAATAGGAGTCCTGAAATGTGCTTTCTAAAGCTCTTCAGGAGGCCGTATGGGATTGAACCACCATAGCAACGGCCAACTCGGGGAGGCGTCTTTGAATTGGTTCTCCCTTCTTCCCTTCTTCACTCCCCCATCTCTCATTTCTTCTTCTTGGATCGTATTTCCCAATAAAGCACTCCCACTTGGTTTTAGGTCCTGATTTCTGGGGAACCCAGTCTAAGACACCCTGACCCTAAGATGACCCATGAATGGTACGGTGAAGAATTATATCGGTCAACAACATTAGAGATTTCAAAGTAAGATAGAAACAAATAAACAAAAACATAGGCACTCCCTCCATCTGTTTAGCTCAGTAGATATGAACAAACATAGTGGAGGAGTAGACACGTGCACGCGATTATCCCCCTTATTACATCTGACCAGAGAATTGTAATTCAAGAATGTGGCGTCGCCACTGAAATACGTAATTCCTGGTCCCGTGTTTTTGATTGGGCCGTGGAAAGAAAAGGTTCTCTACGTGAAGCGTAACACTGGCCAGAGTATTCAACAGGCTGAGCTCTTTAGGTTGACGATGAGAAAAAAAAATGGGTTCTCAACCCTGGAGGGACAGAGTCCACTATTAAGTGTATGGTGCTCCCTTTAAGGTCTTTCCTGAGGGGGAAGATAAAGAGATTTCGGTTTTAAAATCCCTGAACAAGCTCTCATGAGACAATTGTGAACAAAATTCCATCACCAGTACGCCCAGAACTAAAAGCTTTGCTTCATGTGTCAAGTAAGAATATGATACAGGCTCAATCACATTTTATTCACACAGCGCCACATGTTCACACTGACTTATCTAAAATCCATGCACGTTGGCACTTTGGCCGGCTCTCCCTGAAGATCACACATGCTTCCTTCATAGACTGAGTGTTCCATATGCATCTTTTAGGAGTCCAATGCAAGAGCTAGCTAAGCTGTCTCCCGTGCAGTGAAAGCTCTGTCATTTCATATCATCATTGGTCCTCCTTTGGCTGAGCTTAGACACTTTGTTTTTTGCTGCTGGAGGAGAATCCTGAGAAAGCTATTGAGTGACAGCTATGGTATCAGCAGAAATCACGTGGCATCCTCAGTTTGTCCAAATCATGCTCCAGTCTTGAATTTTAATGTTTGAAATGTTGATTTCCTATGAGGTTTTTTTTTTCTTCTTCTGATTTAATGCATTCTGAATGACAAACAGTAGATGTAACTTAATGGAAAAAATGAAAATTATCAGAAAGCTTACTGTCCCGGGTAATATAGCCAGGGGCGGTCAAATACGAAGGCAGAATAAGCAGCCGTCTTTCTGGTCTACTGTCTCAGAAACTGGTAAAGCTTCTATTTCCCTCAGAACAAAGTGGGTGCCTGAACTTCTATTACCTGTGTGCATAGCAATGGATTTAGACTCACAGTGCTGCTGTTTGAGTGAGGGCAATGGCACTGGATCACTGTGTGGCTCTGAACAACCACACAATCTCTTTTAGCTTCGTTTTCTCCGCCTGTAAAATACAGACAATAATACCTGCATGATTACTTCATGGAGCGGCTGCGAGGAGCAAATGAGAAAAGAAAGGCAAAAGGGTATCGCAAACGATAGCCCCCCGCGCGAAAGCGATGAGTGATTCTTACTGTCATTGGTGATTTCTTTTAATTGCTGATAGCATCTGTTTGCACACTATCAGTCGTTCATGTCTTCCTGTGCTTTGGAGCGACCTACAGGTATATTTTAATAGGCTGTATCCCAGGATTTCTGAGGCAAGTTGGTGCAAATGAGTGTATGAAATAGGAGCAAAGAAGATCCAGAAAGCACAGTCTGAAATTCTGAAGATAAATTGGCCTACTTTTTAATAAGTCTAAGATTCAATTTGGATAAGAATAATTTGGCCTGTCCCTCCCTGTCTGTGAAGATAGCTGGCAGGATGCGAAGTGACAGTCGTGGTGCAAACTAAAAGCAGCATATCTGTGCCAGCAGGACTGGCTGTCCTCAGCCATCCATGCCCCACCTTCGGGGACCTGAGCAGAGAATAGAGCCAGCCATGTGTACGTGCGCCCGGTTCTTTTGTGGGAAAAGGTCATTTACTTTTGTAAAGCAGGCATGGATTGCACCCGAGGAATACGTCTGCAGCTTAAAGATATTCTGTTCACTATATTCACGAAAGATGGTGGAGTCGACAATCTTCAATGAGTGGAAAAACAGAGACTTCCCTGTACCCTAATCGAGTGTTTAGTCTCCCTTATCAGAACCTGCGGAGCACTTTGTATGTCTCTTGTGACGTTTATCAGATTCTGACAACATTATTGGATTCAATAATTCCATCCCTTTCACACCACTTAAACTTCAAGATTTCTGAGGACAGAAACAATGTGCTACTCCTTTAAAATAAATTTTTGAGAGAGAGAGAGAGAGGGAGAGTGTGTGTGTGTGTGTGTGTGTGTGGGTGTGTGAACAGGGGAGAGGGGCAGAGGGAGAGAGAGAGAATTCCAATCAGGCTCCATGCTCAGTGCAGAGCCAGATATAAGGCTTGATCCCACCACTGTGGGATCATGATCTGAGCCAAAATCGGGACGCTCAATGGACTGAGCCACCCAGACAGTCCTGTGCTACTCATGTTTGTATTGTCTATAAGCAATTGTAGCAAAATGCCTTGTAACAGTAGTTGATTAACAAAGAAAAGAATGGCTGAAAAACACAACGGTACTAGCATACATTCTGATGCAACCATACCTTTCCTGCTAATAAATTGAGGCCATGTGCACTGGTGATTTGAGTAAAAATGTGAAGATGAGTTTTTAGACAAGCCAGCCTGTTCATGGCTTTTTCAAAAAAGTGTTTCCCTTCTATAATTTCAGGATAAAAATACTGACTCAGACTGGATTCCAAACATGAATACGTCTAAATTTAAAGCCATGTGCAAGTTAGGAAAATCCTAGAAGACTTCCTAGTTTTTAAATTAAAAAAAAAAAAAGAATTTTAAAGGAATGAAATATGAAATTTTTATGTCAGGATAAGAAAAATGGTTTGGAATTTCTGATACATAATGGATTAACATTTCTTAAGTCTGTTCTTACAAAAAGAGGATATTGGTTCCCTAATGCACTTGTTTCTTTCAAAAACTTCCCCGCAGAGGAAGGGATTTGTGACTGAGGTAAAGGGAAGAAGAAAAAGTCTAACAGCAAAAATGTGGTATTTCCACTTGGGGAAAGACAATCTGTAGTGAAACCATTAGTCTACAGATGAAATTTCTATGAGAAAGCTATTTTGCAGAAATGGAAAGGCCCCATACTGTGTTCAGCACAATGGTACCACTAGCTGGAGAGTCTGTGTATGAGAGTGAAGCACACAATGGCCTGCTGTGTAATTAAAGAGAGATGTTGGAAAGATTGAGAAACCCCATACTGTGTCCACAGAGAACACAAATACTTTTAGGGAGATGTGATGGAGTTATACAACTAGTCGCCAGGTTTTCAAGATAAATTAAAGGGTACCTGTTAATCTTTAGAAGTGGATGACACTGATTTTTCTTTTCAGACTAAAAGTGCTGATCCATTATTGACTCTTGCTTGATCTGTTTTTGATATTACCTTGTTTTCTTTTTCTTTTCAAAAGCCATGTAAGTTTGGGGAGAATAATGGGTTTTTTTTTTTGTTTTTTTTTTGTTTTTTGTTTTTTTGGCAGGGGAAAGGGGAGAATAATGGTTTTTGAAGGGAGGGCTTATGGTTATGGTCTTGGAGAATAAAGTGTCTTTAAAATAATTCAACCAAGAGTATGTCATTAAAAGATGAAAATGCCTGGGCAAAGTACCTGCCAAACAGAAACTTTGAGGTAGTAATCTAAGCCATGGCCCCCTGGCAAAATCAGTGCACTTTCGTTGAGTTTCCTTTTCTTCCTCTTCCCTATGAAAGGTCAGTGGAATTAATTTTATTAGCTTCCTGTAGGCTCTGAAGACAAGAAAGGCACATACTTTATTGGGGTTCCCGGTGAGTTAACAAAAGCTGCTGGAGATGGGTTTCTTTCCACTGTCATACGTTCTTTTAGAGCTGCGGTTCTTAACCCTCATCATGCCTCAATGTTACCTGGCAAACTTTTAAAAAGCAAGGGGTCCGTCCTCCATCATCCTTCCCCCAAGCTTCTGATTCAGTTACTCTGAGCGGTACCTAAGAATGCTGTTTTCAACCGCCCGCCCACACACTCAATGCTAGTTGATCCTGACCAAGAGCCAAATTTGAGAATCACTTCTTAAGAGACCGAAACTTTGTGGCACTTAATGTATACTTAATTGATCAGTTAGGATTTGGGTATGCTTGACATTGAGTTGTCTCTTACACTGGGAACATAGAAAATGCTGTTTTTTTAAAAAATAGTTTCACCGTAACTTGTTATTTCTTGGGATATAGGAGTAAATATGCATAAATCAGAATTCTCCCGTTTTACTTGTGAACTAGAACTATAAAAAAGATTATTCTTTGAAGAGCAAAAACCTATCTAAGGCAGCCTGGAGTAGGAAGAGTCAGACACCAATGTGAAGATCAAAGGTACTAGAGGAATCTAAAAGTGAAATGGAGAGATCATATGTAAATACCAGGGTCACAGTTCCACAGGCAGAATCGGAGTCACTGAGCAGAAGATCTCAAGCCAAGCAGATGAAATCTGTGAAACACCAGGATGCAAGCAAAGAGGTCCGGGGAAATTCCTGAAATGACCTTGAACTGTCTCTGATTCCTTTTACTGGCCCCTGGGTAGAGAGGAGTCATGTGTTTCAGGCTTCCTTAAAAGACAGAGAACTAGTCTCTGCTTGTGAGTTTGCTGTTTGCACTTACCCTTAGTACCTGTGCTTGGCACAGAGTAGCCACTTAATAAATGCTTATTGGATGAGTTCATTAACATAATGAAGGATATGTATAGTAACTATAAATAGTAATTATTCTTCCCTCATTTCATATTATACTTGAATGTCCAGTCAATGACTTTTCTCAATTTTCCCTAAAAGACTGAAGTTGACTTTCAGGATGCAGAGCATTAGGTTAGTGGCTCTCAATTTTGCCTGTGAATTTGAATCACCTAGAGAGTTTCTAAATGAATATTGACGCCTGAGACCAGCCTCCAGATATTCCATTAAATTGGTTTGAATGGAACCCAGGAATTAGGGACTTTAAAAGCCAAACCAAATTAAACTAAAACAAACAAACAAACGTAACAACAGCAAAAACTAAGCTCTCCAGGTGAATCTAATGTACAGCGAGGGAATTAGACTTTCATGTATATGTACTTAAAACTAATCAACTTTTTTTTGTCGCTTGGCTTTATCCCAATCTGATCTAGACTAGATCATCCCAAGAACTTGTCTAATTCTGACTCCTGTGTTGTTTATGGGTATGAAAAACACGTGATCAATTTAAGGGGAATAACAGCTACAGTTTAAGCCGTTAAGAGATTCTAGGAGGATCAGTACATGCTTCATCTGTGTATTCACTCTGTGTTATTAACTTTCTATCTCTCCAGAACTCACCTCTGGAAACCTAAAGGTGAACTATTCATAGTCACATGTGTTAGGGTCAATTGCTTCGGAACCTTCTGTATTTACTCATGTTCTACTTGTGATGTGAGCCTTCTTCACCCAGGATGAACTCTTGGTTCAGTAATAATAGACTAGATTTTTACTCTGATCCCCGTGTCTGCTAGCATTTAGACTTTGTCGTGTTAATATTCAGATGTTGACAATTCTCAGTGGATCTTGTCAGTGACTGACTGTTAGCACGTGATGTTGTCTGGAGTAGGAATACTCTATTCCAACTTCAGCCCCACTTCCAGCCAGGTGTGAGTATAGACCCATGGCTGGCAACCTTCCTGCCCACCTATCCTCACACACACATGAGAGGTGCACCGGGCCAGTGGAAAGAAGGAAACAGCATAGAATGATGGATAATTATTACCTGCTGAGCTCAGTGTACGGTCTTAACATTCAAACTACAGGTGAGTCTACTGATGCACATTAATAAATTAAAACCAGACAGAAAGTCACATTCAGCTTTTAGACGCATTTTCTGTGTAGATACCTATCCTAAACCCCAAAAGTCAGCAAGAAATGAATGTCCACTGTAAAGAGTTAGTAGTTACTTCTACTGAGCTAGGACCAAAAAGGGGCTTTCCTCTCCATTTCTCCCCTCTTTCCTCTTCTCTCATAGTTTACATGCGATGAGTCGTCCCTGGGCAAATTGATTTTTTTTTTTTTAAACCCAAAGTGTGCAGTGCTCTGCCCGTTTAATTATAATACATCACACTGACTTGTGTGAAATGCATTCATGGTGCATTTAGTGTATTTAAAAGATTGCTAATGATCCTCATCAGATCTGGTACTTTCCTCACCACTTATAGTATGCAGCTCTATTTGTCTGCAGAAAACAGGCTTAACAGAAGTATTAACTTCTGTGGGAGCCTGTAATTTCTGTACAAGCCTTTTACCGTTAGTTTATTTCCTCCAAAAGGCAACATGTAATCATTCCTGCCCAGGTATCCAGAGAATCACAGAGAAGAGGGGCTGAATGGAAACTTGCATCTCAGGCTTGGGTTCAAATGTGGGCATATTTAAGTGAGCCCCAGTGGGCACCGCTGGTAAAAAGAAGAAAGGTTCGATGTATGTAGACATCAAAAGAAATGGAGAGCGGGTTGAGAATCAAGAGACGCTAGACCAGTAAGTAGCTATATTTGTCAAGATTCACGTGTGAGATGAAAAATGTTCTGCTAACAGCAGTACAGCTATTCTCGGCATGAGAGTGTCACTATCTCCCTATGACCCTGCCTCAGGCAGGGGCAGAAAGATGGCTCATAAAAGGACAATGCATGGAAGCTGGAGGGGTTGAAAGGAATTAATTCTCAGAAAAGTTGATTTCCATGCCTTCTCCGTGCCTTTATAGATACACACGTGATATTTTACTAAAGGAACCCAGATTCTCTGTTACTGTTTAATGTTATAGGGAAAGAAATGAATTCCATAAAATGAGTAAATTCCCAGTATGTGTTTTTAACGCAATAACATTCAGATGGATTGTGAGTAATCTCTTTGAACTAATTCCTGTCTTTTCTCTGAGTTAGAAGTGGCAACTCATTGCCACTGACTTGGAAAAGATTTAAGTCAAGTGGTGCCTCAACCCATATTTCTAGCTTATGGAATGCCAACCAGGTTGGTTGTAATCACAATAAATTACGGCAGCGTTGCGTGTATTTAAGCAAGCATATGTGAAAATAATTCTCCATAGTGTCCAAGTTCAAACACCTACCTAATCCTTTGTAATTATAGTTCTGAGTACCAAAATTTTTATTTAATTCTCCCTTTATAAAAGGTGTGCTTTAGCCTGTTTTCACTGCAGAGCTTGATTGCTGTGTACCAAAACGTTATTATAAAGACATAAAAACGGGCCCTCACAACTTCGAATCTCTAGCCAATCCTTATTTTAATGCAGCAATTCACTGTGTATTCTATAATATGAAACATTAAACTTGGCATCTCCTTGGAGCTATAAAAACTTAAAACTCACCTATAAACAGTTATTTATGGAAAGTCAATGACATCTGAAATTCTTTTTCAGCGAGAGTTTGGGGAGGCCTCAAACCTCTGCCATTTCTTCTCTAAGTCAGTCTTCCTAATACATGCCCCCCCCCACTCTTTTCTCAAATCTCCATGCTTCTGCTTCCCCTCCGCGCCATGTGTGGGGGTTCTGACAAGGCTCCCCATGCCCTGGGTCCAGCAGCCCAGCCTGTGTGCAGAAGCAGGCATCATGTCTGACTCACATCATGTCATTACCCCAGGCCCTAGCACGTGCCTGGAACACAGAAGGGATTCACTGAACACGTGGGAATAAATAAATAAATATACCATTCGAATCAGAGAAAGAGTCTAAATTATATTTGGGGATTTCTCAAAACCGGGCCTAAATCAAGAAGCTTTTTTTGGGGTTTTTTTTTTTTTTTTGGTTTGTTTGTTTTTTTTGGTAAGAACTTTTTGTTGCACTCCAGATAATGGTTTCTATTGCTAATTTTAAAATGAATTAGACTGTGCTTCTTGAGACATTTCTGTGATTCACGTGTTTATAGGCAAATGTGAGGAGAAGATGTGATGTAGAATGGTCGAGCAAGTAAAAAAAATTGATGATCATGTTTTAGCTCTATGCTAACTATATCGATGAGTATATTTTGTCTCGTGACATTACATGGCAGAAATAAAGAGGAATAGAATGATTCTGGGCAGTAAATAAAAATGTGCATCATTTCCTTTAGGCACTCATACCATCAATTTTTTTTTTCCTGAAGGAAGAATTCTGATGTCCCATTGAGGCCAGACTCACCAAGTCTTATCCACGTAGGATTTAAAACATTTCTGAAACTCTGCTCATCCATTGTGAAACCTTCCTTTAACTCAATTCCTAGCATCCTCTTTTCTCTATTGTGACACCCAATGGGCCACAGAGGTGTTCTGGATAAATGTTGTAACTAAAGAGATCCACAGATATTTGAGTGTGGCCTGCTCTCCAGGCTCTTGGTCTAATGATGTCAACATTGACATCTCACCGCAGGCATTTAGGAAAAAAAAAAAAACAAATTTAGTACTCCTAAGCCTTACATTTACTGATTAAGGAAAACCACAAATAACTTTAAATTGTATTTCTAATTAGTGTCTTGTTTTCTCCATCTCAGCTAGTGAACACAGTACCCAGCATACAAAAAAAGAATTTGCGAAGCAGTCTCCATTACGTTACCTCACTTTACTTGATGTCAATAGGATAGAGTTTTCTTTTATAGACTGGCGAGTGATAGAATCAGAATTTGATCCAGGTCTTCAGACTCCACATGGAGAGGCAGAAAAAGTATCTGTTGAAGGAAGAGGTTCCCAGCTACGAGTTTCCCAGCTTAATTCTAGGCCTTTCTTACTTCTTCCTTTGGATAAAGATCTCTAGTAGGCTCACGTGGCTTCCACTGGGGTTTAGGAACATGTTGCAAGGCATCGACTCTCTTGCTTTTTTTGAGGACTGCCTCTCATAATAGAATAGATTCTTTCCCTCCTGGTAAAGGAATAGTTTGGAAATTCTTGAATGTCCCCTAGGCATACTAAAGTTTGGGTATAAATGGAGAGTAGCCTATGTTTTCAAAGTTCAAGGATTAAACACTGAGAGAAAGAAAAGATGCTCTTCCTTGGTCTTTTAAAAATCCCCATTATTGATAAAGAACCTGAGTGTCCTATTAAGTAACTGGGACAGGCTGCTAAGTAGCCCAGATGGGATTCAAACCCAGCACTGCCTGGTCACAAAGCTTCTATTCTTTTCCTCTGGCCTTTGCATTTGGCCTGTCCTGAAGTTAATTCTGCCATTATTCTAATTGCTCCCAAACTCTCCCCATTTAGACACCAACAGTTGCTGCTATCGGTCATGCTTTGTTTAGAGCGGGTATGGAGTATTTAACTTTATTTTACAAGATAGACCAAAGAACGTTTCGTTGTAGTAAATGATCTTTGAAAGACACATTAAAATAAGAAGAATCAAGATGAATTAGGATCAGAGAAAACATTTAAAATTGTTGGCATTTCACAGCCATTGCACAGCAGAGAGGAGAAGGAGAAAAATACCGGAAAAAATGTTATGATTAAATTTCTCTGGTTGGTGAACATTCCATTTTAAATGTTTATGCTGAAACATAAACAAAATGAGTAGCATTATTACCTGTATAGCAACCACAGTGAGTGGAAGACGGCACTCCATTTTGCTGTAATCCTGAGGCCACACATCCAGAACATGTGACAAACTGTGCTGTGCAAGTAACTAGTTGTCTGCAAGAGATGCTCACTGAAAAATCGCATCAATCAAAACAAGCTTCCAGAGCTCAAAGTGCTGGAGATATCACAATCATTAAACAGTAATGCAAATAAAAAAGCAATATCTCACCTCATTAGTACTAAATATGTTGTTTATTCTTTCCCCAAGTAAAATGTTTAGAAGCCTGCATAATGAGGGTCTCGTTGACAGAGGTGTGGAATTATGAAGCTGCTAAATCCAGCACGAAGACAGAGTGATAAAATAGATTGGATTTCGCAATAGCTGTGCTCGGAGCAAACTTGGTGGCCGGATTCCACATTAGCACATTGTTTTGACATTCATGCACTCAGAGCTTCTATTTCCCTGTGATGGGGGGGCGGGGGGTGACATGTGGGTGGAGAACAGAGTTTGTGGGCTGAAGTCAAAAGCTATAGGCTACAGACAGAGAAGGAAATCGGATCGATTCTTGAAGCGATACCTCGTTTTCTAATAAGGGCATTTGCATGAAACACACCACGCAAATGGTCCAGAGACATAATTAAAGCTGATGGTCAGTGAAGGGACCAAATTAAACCTGGGAATGTTTACTCGTCTGGAAGAGTCTCTGTACAAATGTGTCATAATGATAAAAGTCTGTCCTCTGAACTCCATCCTCCAGCAGACACCAGCGTCTAGAAAGCAGTTGAATGTGAAATGTGCTATTGGCTATTAGTGTGTGATTCTTGAGATGCCAAAGCACTGGAGTTAGGAAGTTTAATCTGCATGAGTTCACGGTCTTCTGTGTCTGCCTTTGAATTTCCACGCTGCCATTTCTTTCACAGAATTATCTACCCGAGCCCATAATGCTGATCCCACCTTGGAGATGCCAGTTCAACCACTGGAATGTGAGTCCGAAAAAAGAGCATAAAAGACCACTGGGCTGTAAGCTCCTTGAGGTCCACAGCCTTGCATGATCCTTCCTTGTGCTCCTTGACTGGGCAAGAGGTACGACACCTCACCAGCACGCTGTGACTACGTGCTGCCTATCTGAACGAAAAGGGTGTGGGTCCCAGTCTTTTTTCCACCTCCGCTTACCTTCTAGAAAAAAAAAAAAAAATCAAGATGCTGATTGAGACCGAGGGGCGTTGTCTGAGAAGATTTCAAAATGGGTGAGGGGCGTGTGGAAGCAAGGTTGGGAAGCCTTCATTCTGCCCAGACAGGAGTTTCACTTGTGAGCCCGACCTCAAGTTTTGGCACCACTCACAAAGCCGTGCATATCACACTAAGAAACCAAAGAAGGGGCAGCAGCAGCAAGGGCATCACCAGCGATCGGTATTTCAAAAGATAATTTTCAAGTTACTGTGTGTTACTGCCGGCCACACCTTTTCACTCTATGGCTCTTTGGGGACCAGTAAAGAGATGGTTGAGGCAGAATTTTTTAATTTTTATGAACCACTGGATTTTGAAAGGTTTTTTTTTTTTCCCAATGGCAAATTCCCTTAGTCTGTGTGTTGAACTTCTAGTCTACAAGATTTACAAGAGGAAATGATTTCCTATTTATTTGAGCGCCTTTGATGTGCACTAGAGGGCAGTGAGTCCTTGGATGTGTACACGGGTCCTAACAAACATTGGGACAAGTGCAGCAGTAAAGCCGCCATTGGAGCAAGAGTTAGATTCAGACAGAAAGGGGCAAAGCAAGTTAGAAAATAGCTAAACTTGCTTTTCTTTGGATGGCTAAGAAGGCATGAGTTATAGTGGGAGGAAAGAGTCTGGAGCGAGACAAAATTGTGTTCAAATTTTGCCCTGCTGCTTAGTTGTTGTGTAGAAAGTTCCATTAATCCCACTGAGCCTCTCAGTTTCTGCATCTTTACAATGGCAAAACGTATACTAGTCATCAGGTTGTTGCAATAATTCAGTGAACATCGAGTTTAGCATATTAGCAGCTCTTATAATCTGGTTCATCTCTACAACTTTTCCCTCGAATATTCAAACTGCTTTGGTGTGCCTATTTGAGCACCTCATTTATTTACTTGTTTTCAGTTTAGAAGGTGGTTTAGCTGCCCAGGCCTCTGAACATGTATCCCTAACAAATAACACCATTCTAAAAATAGAGAAAATTTGTATGCTGTTTCTTGGATTTTAATATGCTGGTATTCCATGCTTCTTGCCTAATGAAGCAAATATGTGTGTGTGTGTGTGTGTGTGTGTGTGTGTGTGTGTGTGTGTCTTATTTGCTATGTTAAAAACACATCCCCTGTCATCGACAGTGTTTCCATGTTTCCTATCCTTTCCTGGCTAGCATGCATTTCTTTACGGTTCTATCTCATTCTGTACAAAGAAGGATAACTTGAGGCAAGTGTGTTACCTTTCCGAATCTCAGTTTATTATCTGAGAAGTACAGGGAAAGCATGAGGTGATGCCTCCCAGTTCTAGAAAAGATACATCCATTTCCATAAGGTCCATGATGTTCAAGTTCCTGTTAATCATGCAGACATTTGAACAATTCCTAATACGCTAGTAAGTTTATTGCCTTATCTCCACAGTGAATAGGAAGACATTGGTCGACATAACAAGAAGAATCTAGTAGAATGCCCACTGAGAGAATCTAGTAGAACCTTTTCCTTATAAAGAAGAACGTGGAAATAAAGATCATCCTTATTACCCAAAATTTCACCATCTGCACTCAAAAGTCAACTACAAATATCTTTCATTCTGCGAATGTCGAACTCGCACTGTCCTAACAGAACCCTTGTGCCGAGTGATAGCAAGCGTAGTTTTGAAACAGCCAAGGGTCTCAGCATGGGATCTCAGCCGCCTGGATCTACTGCCACGACTTCTTTTCTTTCCAAAAATGCATTCTATATATCCACAACTCTTCAACCCATTCACATTTGGAAGACCTTCTTCTGTAACTGCAGAGATTTTGCCTGGTAGTCAGGTTAGGGGGACAGGATTCGGTTGGCCTCCCAGAAAGTGTAACTTGGTTGCCAAACAGCAAGAGGAGAAAGGCCTCCCCCAAAACCCGGTGTTTGAGAATGTGGAGAGTGGGCAGACAGATGCCATTCCCCAAATCTTAGAATTAAGGAATAGCTGGTCATTCTCCAACATACACTTCTTAAAAGAAATACGCAATTGGCAAGAACATGGATAAATGCGGTCACCTGAAAGGTTCAAATGACTCCAACCATCAGCCGTGAAGACAGTCTGCGAGCATGAGCCGTCCAAAGAAATCATGCGTTGGTCAGAAGTGAGGATTGGCCAAGTAAGTGTAGATGAAGGAAGGCCACCAAGGAAAACGTTGGCAGAGCTCATCTAAGGTGCTCTCTAGAGAAAAGTAAATCTCAATTCTTAGACCTTACGTACTTCCTATACAATCTTATGGAAAGTCCATCCTGATGTCATGTTGTATAAATACAGGAGATAAGAAGATATTATCTTAATTGAAGTTCGCCTTCTCTACTCAGACTACCCAAACTAGAGGCTAACCTCACTAACTTTCATTCAGCCGGAAGCATTCGGGGCCTCAGAAGAATTATAACAGTAAGAATGCAAAGACTAAGCTTCAAGCAAACTCAACTTTAAATTGCTAAGCATACGTTTGAAACCCAAGGACGAGACTTTGGTTTCATCAGACAGGCCTGGCCCTGTGCTAAATAATATTCATAGAAGAATAAATATCACCCAGAAACAGTTCTTCCTGTGAATTCAGATGAGATGAAGATCCCATGGGCCAGGATCAGCATATATGTGAAAGGAAACAGGGCAGATCCCCCTGAGTGTGCTATGAAAGGATCTACCCTCTATCCCCAGACCTAGTTCTGGAGGACCACAGAACTCTCTATTTGTTAAGGTAATACTTGCTGCTATCACCAAATTTTGAAGGCTTACCGCAGTAGTATTTTATTTTTTATTTTTTTAATGCAAGTGTCCAAGCAGGTTGGTCTGATCGGTAGGCAGCTGTTGTCCATCTGATGACTCATGTACTCCAGCTCCTCCCATCTTGGACTTCCTCAATTCCTTGGAAACTTAGCATCCAACAGGCAGAAGAAAAAAAGAGAAGGTGAGAAAGCCACCCCCACTTTTTATAAACCCTGCTGTAGAAATGGCATACTTCACCCCTACTCTCATTCAGTTGGCAAGAACTATTTGAATTACATACCCGCAACTTGATGCAAAAACTTGGAAATACAGCCCCTGGCTACACAGTCTAGATGCGGCAATTATTCCATACTATGGAAGGAGAAGCATGCCATTTTGGTGGAAAGCTGGCCATTTCCGCCACTAATTACCACGTAGGTTCGGGCTATAGGACAAAATCAACATGTACCCCATTTCCCATCTGTGGCTCTGAAAAGTGGCAAGATTTGAGGGGATTCTGCACGCTAAAATGATGAAGGAGCAGTCAAGAAGAAATGTAGCTTGAGTAGTCACAGAAGTTCAAAGACATCCCCTACCCAGCACTCCCTCATTGGTACCCTCCTTGGAAGTCTGCTGTGCCTCCAGAGCGGTATGGGAGAGCACAGGAACTTTTCTTGTGTACCTGCAGAGCCTCTTCCAGAAGAGCACGACAGTATTAGAAAGAAAGCTGGCAGATGTGAAGAGGCCCCCGGAGTAGGATGAAGGGAAGCCACGGAGTGCTACCGTGAGGCATACATGGGGTGGAGGTGGGGGTGGGGCGTGGGAATGTGGCAGGCTGAGCCGATGCCAGCCAAGTAGGAAACGGTGAGCCAAGACGAGGTGGCCCTTGCCCTCAGTGCCCTGACACTAAGTAAACTTCCCAAGACTTAGAAATCCACAAAAGAGGAAGAACAATTCTGGATTGACTGAGTCTACCCTGAATCCAGTATGTTTAACTGTTAGAAATTAAGTGATTCTGCTACCAGACAGAATGGGACTCAAGCTAAAAATTAAATGCAATTAAATGACATTACTTATTTTGAGGAGCATACCCAAGATTATGATTTGAGAGTTAGTTGCTACTACGTGTGTAATCAATTGTCTTAGCCTAGTTGCATACTCCCCAAACAATTCCAAATTTTTAATTTTCTTACCATGTTCCACTGTCTACTGAGTAAACACGGGAGTCAAACTGTACATGAGTATCCTATTTATATTTTGTATGTAACAAAGCACCATATTTATCATGCCATATATCACGTAACATAACTTGTCATATTTATATTTTTACATAGTGTGATGGTTAGTTTTACGTGTCAACCTGACAAAATTATCAGTGTAATTTTAAGGGATAATAACTAAGGGATGCACAGTTAGCTGGTAAGACGTTATTTCTGGCTGTGTCTGTGACGATGTCTCTGGAACAGATTAACATTTGAATGTGTAGACAAATCACCCTCACGGATGTGTGCATCCATTAATCCTTGAGGGTCTGAATAGAAAAAAAAGGTAGGGGAAGGGCAAGCTCACTCTTTCTGCTTTAGCTGGGACACTCATCTTCTTCTGCCTTGGACATCAGTGCTTCTGGTTCTCAGGCTTCGAACTCAGACCTGGACCCATACCATTACCCGATCCCCCAGTCTCAGGCTTTTGGACTTAGACTCAATAACACCACCAGCTTTTCTTGCTGTCCAGTTTGCATATGGCAGATCAAGGGACGCCTCTGCTTCCATAACTGTATGAGCCAATTATAATAAATCTCTCTGTCTCTCTGTCTGTCTCTCTCCCTATATACATATACATACACACATAAATTACCATTTGGTTCTGTTTCTCTGGGGGACCCTGATAAACATAGTTTTGGTTATATATTTCTCTGTAAGTGAGTTAAATAATTAAATGCATTTTTTCCTTTTTTGCTTTTATTTACACACAAACATATTCACTCGCCAAGCTGTTTTTAAAACTAAAGCTCTAAACCCTGTCCTATCATAGGAGTACCAGGAGTACTTTGAAATTTACCAATACCTCCCTGCCCCCCCCATTCTTACGGTAAGATCGAGGAGGGGAACTGCTTTTGGGGAGTTTTGTTTGGGGAGGGTCCCCATTTTAGGTTTATTAAATGTACTTGTAATAGAATAGCTATTATGTTCCAGGCAGTGTTCTAGATTCTGGGGATACAGCTATGAATAAAGGAGACAAAGGCCCCTGCCATCATGTTTACCTTCTAGTAAATAAGCAGAATTCATATCTAGTAAATAAAAACAAACAAAACGAATAAGTAAAGTATAAAATTGCATCAGATGGTGCTACGGAAAAAAAGCAGAGAAGGGAAAGCAGTGAGAATGGGGTGGGGTGGGGAAGACATGGAATTTTAAACAGGGACATGAGTCCCTGGCATTTGTGAAATGGGCCATAAGAGGTGAGGGATCCAGTTGTGAAGACAAGTAACGACAAGGGCCCTGGGAGAAAAAACATGTCTGGTGTATCTGAAGAAGATCATGGGGGTCAGAGTGGCCCAAGCACAGTGTGCAAGGGGTAGGGTAGAAGGATGTTCGCTCAGAAGGGTAATAAGGAGGAATGCAGACAGGCAGAAAGACTCTTGTTGGCTCTTGAATGCCTGGAATGACGTTCCTGTTGCCTTCGTCAGGCTTATGAATTTAGTTAATGTGAGTCTGCCTCAGAAGACAGTTCTTCTCAAGGTGTAGCCAAAATTGGGTTTCTGAGTCTGCATGGCTGTGGTGCTCAGGCTTTTGATTATGGTGACCTTCACACAGCGCTGCCAGCCTGTGAGACACCTGGGAAACTTCGTGTTGCCAGGGAATAGTTTGCTCAGGTCATGATCTCACAGTTCATGAGTTTGAGCCCCCGATGAGGCTCTGTGCTGAGAGCAGGGAGCCTGGAGCCAGAGTTCTCTCGCCCTCCCTTCCTGCCCCTCCCCCGCTTACAGGAGCGCTCACATGCTCTTTATTATAAATAAATAAACTTGAAACAAACGAACACAAACTAGGTGAGGGGGATTGGTTACTTTTTGATACTCCTATGATATCTTTTTTTTTTTTTTTTAACTTCTTTTTCCTTTCCTGTTTCCCTTGGCTCTGTGAACAGATTTAACCTGCATAAAAATACTGGGGAGACAAAAAGAAAGGAAGTTCCTGCAGGTGATTTGTGACCCTCCCCAATAGTCTGGCTTGGCCTGAGCACACAGCTGAGGGTCCCAGAAATACAGCCAGATCCACAGGCTCAGGGAAACCCAGGAGCTATGTTCCCAGCACTTCCCAGATGCCTCCCTGTTTCTTGCTTTCTCTGTCCCACTCTCCACCCTGTAGAGCTGTATAATTCCAGCTGGTCACCCAGGGCCACATCACAGGGCAGATACAAAGGCATGGACCAACAGGAAGATTTCCTTCTAGACTTCATTCAGATTGAAAAAGCTGAGTATATTATATTCTATTACTTGATTGTGTTGCTTTTCTTACAACTTTGCCAATTCTATGGAATAAGTGCTTCCAGTTATAGGTAATATCACAGTTATTATCCCATTTGCAATTTAACAGATTCCCATTCATAATTTCAGCCCCTGTGGAATAATTATTTAGCACCATTCTTTTCTTTTAACTCAATTTTTAAAATTTTTGTTTTTAATGCTTATGTATTTTGAGAGAAAGAGAGCACAAGCAGAGGAGGGGCAGAAAGAGAGAGAGAGAGAGAGACAGAGAGAGAGAGAGAGAGAATCCCAAGCAGACTCCATGCTGTCAGCACAGAGCCTGCTGTGGGGCTCGAACTCACAAACTAGGAGATCATGACCTGAGCATGAAATCAAGAGTCGGACACTTAACCGACAGAGCCACCCAGGCACCTTTTAGCGTCATCCTTTGTATATTAAATCATAGACCTCTTTCTCCCTTATTTTATCTATTTGTTAGTCA